>NC_044563.1:66781817-67084595 GCF_007565055.1 Rhinopithecus roxellana | reverse complement strand
TAAGACTCAAAGATAGCCAGAAGAGCGGAGGTACCTGAGGAATAAATTTCTTCAAAAATAGGGAATTGCATAAAAGTGCCTCCACAGGGTCTGATTTCTGCACTTGTCTCTGTTCAGATGCTCAGTTATGAGCAATAAAGTAGCTATTGTTTAGGTTTCCAGGGTTCGAGCACTGAAGGGAAGGTATAGAAGAAACCACCTCTTTTTCAGCCCTGAGGTCTTAAGTAGATGCCTCATTGGTGCTGTAGCTGCCAATAAATTGCTGTATTAGCATGGTCTGACATGGTTGATGGATATTGTGTAAGGAAGATTGCCCACTGTAATCTAACCAAGTGAAGTCTTGGCAGATAGCAGCACCCTGCGCTTAGAGAATGCCACAGAACAAATTGAGTCCATTCTGCAGGTCCTGAGCTGAGTTTTCTTCCTAGAGCACAGTGCACCTGATCCCAAAGAGAACTCCCTCTGTAATTTTGTTTCAGTTCCTCCAACTCCTCTGCCAACCAATGATGTTGATGTGTATTTCGAGACCTCTGCAGATGATAATGAGCATGCTCGCTTCCAGAAGGCTAAGGAGCAGCTGGAGATTCGGCACCGCAACCGAATGGACAGGGTAAACCTCGACAATTCCTTCGTCTTCATGGCACTTGGCTCTGGGTAGCATGGTTCTCATAGATGAAGAAAAGTAATAGCTTCTCCTAGATTGTCGTGCTGATGTGTAAGGACTGGTGAGGCAGGAGAGAGTTACCAGTGGAGCTGCCTTCTGGGTGGACTTCTTCCCCACCTGCATCTGGATAATAATATAATTACCCTCTGAGCACTTAGCATGTCCCAGACACTCTGCTGAGTACTTCCTATACCGTTATCTGCCTTTTTTTTCTTTTTTTTTTGGCAATTAACTTGCTTTAAAATTTCTTTTATTTTAAAGAAGGAAACTTTGTATCACTGTTATCAATAAAAAGCTAGTACCATTTGCCATGAGAAGAAAGTGACCAACCATACAAATATATTCGATGAAAACAAACATGTCCAAATACATGCTAGCCAGATACTGCTGTCTGTGGAAGGTTCTGAGTCTCAGGTGTTTCTTTTCCTTTAAAAGGGTTATAAGAGAGCAGCAGGAGCACCAAAGTGCATCTTTTCTTTTGGATTTACTCAGGATTGAAAGAGAATTGAAAAGGGAATGTCTTGCTAGGCCTAAGCTCCACCCCAATCCCACACAGTCCCATGCTGGGCTTACCGTTTGAAAAATGCTCATTGTTTTATCCACATCAGCTCTGAAAAGTAGGTATTAACCTCAATTTTTTTGGTGAGGACACTAAGGCACAGAGACTTTTAAATAACTTACCCAAGGTTATGTAACAAAGAGGTCATGGAATTGAGGCTCCATCTGAGGATAGTTGAGGCCTAGAACCTTCTGTGGCAGTAACAATGCTAAGCTCATGAGGGATCATGTGATTGGTTTCCTTTTGTAGTTTCCTATTAGATTTAGCATCTGACGGTATTTTTAGAAAATGGAGGAGTTGTTTCAGGGCACTAATCACTGCTGACAGTGTTTTCGACCTTTGTTCTAGGTAAAGAAGGAATGGGAAGAGGCAGAGCTTCAAGCAAAGAACCTCCCCAAAGCAGAGAGGCAGACTCTGATCCAGGTAAGATGCTTTCTCCAGGGACATAGCCTTCAGCCTCACCACTGGAAAATACGGTCAGAGCCCCATTCCCAACGAAGTTAGAATTGGACACCGCCTCCTTTTAGGTGAGGGCTTACAAGGAAGTTGCAGCTGGCCTATTTTCTTTTTCACCTCACGTATTGCTCACCTATGGTAGAAGAAAACCAAACCCCCACCAGAGCGCACCTAATTCATGCCAGAAGGTAACCTTAGCTCAGCTGCCTCTTGTTAATTCTGCTTTCCTGGCAAAAGTCCTCTGCCATTTTCAATCTTAGACTGTGACTTGTTTTTCAGCAGTACTGAATTTTTTTAAGACTAATTGAAAGTCAAAGGATAGAAAATAAAGATCTCTGATACAATTCATCTCTAACTTTGTTGACTATAACTAAAATCATAGCAGCAAACTGCACTCCCCTTCAGTGGAAGAGTGTTGGCTAAGAATAGGGATAGCGATTTCCAGGACTGATTTGGTTTTTACAAAACTGATTGTGTAAATTTTAAATCATTTTATGTTTAGCTGAAATGTCTTTCCTCCAAATGTTAACACTTTAATAAAGTGTTAAAAGTAATTTTATTTATTTATTTATTTTTTTTTTTTTTTTTTTTTTTTTTTTTTTTTTTTTGAGACGGAGTCTCGCTCTGTCGCCCAGGCTGGAGTGCAGTGGCCGGATCTCAGCTCACTGCAAGCTCCGCCTCCTGGGTTCACGCCATTCTCCTGCCTCAGCCTCCTGAGTAGCTGGGACTACAGGCGCCCGCCAGGTCGCCCGGCTAGATTTTTGTATTTTTAGTAGAGACGGGGTTTCACCATGTTAGCCAGGATGGTCTTGATCTCCTGACCTCGTGATCCGCCCGTCTCGGCCTCCCAAAGTGCTGGGATTACAGGCTTGAGCCACCGCGCCCGGCCGTAAAAGTAATTTTAACAACTTTTTTTATTGATCATTTAGAATATCTAACAATTTTAATTCCTACAGAAGCCAATGCATTTTGTTCAGGGAAATTTAGTTCAGCAGGCTTAAACTGACCTGTAAACCTGGCCGGATACCTCACAGAAAACGTGCCCTTCATGATTTTATTGACAGTAATGGCAAAAACCACAATTATTTTTGCACCAACCTAATGACAGGAATGCTTCAACAGAACTTACGACATATCTCCCATTGGTCAGTGGTCTCAGGGTTTGGAAGTTGGTGCCTTGCTGCAATGTGGGAAGGACAGTGTTCCTTTTTTTATAGTGCATATTGAGGCCTTGGGCTTGCAGGCAGTAGCACTTTCAGTTATACGTATATTAAGGAAGCCCTCTGACACTGAGATTTAACTTGCTCTCTTTAAAGAAGGAAGTAATTCTCCTGATAGAAGTAGAAGGAAGGTAGAATGAAGTAGACTGGATCCTACCCTTGCTCCACTCTCCGAACCTGTTACTGTCTTGCATGGGCACTGACAGGAGAAGCACTGTGGTCTAAGGTTGCTTGCTTATGCTTCCTCCGGGTGCCACAAATCATATGTGGTTCCTGCTCTCTCGGTTTAGCACTTCCAAGCCATGGTTAAAGCTTTAGAGAAGGAAGCAGCCAGTGAAAAGCAGCAGCTGGTGGAGACTCACCTGGCCCGAGTGGAGGCTATGCTGAACGACCGCCGTCGGATGGCCCTGGAGAACTACCTGGCTGCCTTGCAGTCTGACCCACCACGGGTGAGTCGCAGACAGAGCCAAATCATTGATGAGTCCTGCGCCTAGTGCTGCCTGTCCTGAGGTGGTGTATGTAGGGGACCAGTGTATGACACTCAGGTCAGTAAAAGTGACATTTGTATGACAAGTTCTGGCAAAGCTGAAGCTAAGAAAAGACGATTAGGGAGGAAAAGGTATTACATTCCAGTATCTGTGTATATATGCTAAGCATGACATCGCTTTTTTTTTTTTTTTTGGTGAGGCGGAGTCTCGCTCTGTCGCCCAGGCTGGAGTGCAGTGACCGGATCTCAGCTCACTGCAAGCTCCGCCTCCCGGGCCCACGCCATTCTCCTGCCTCAGCCTCCGGAGTAGCTGGGACCACAGGCGCCCGCCACCGCGCCCGGCTAATTTTTTTTTTTTTTGTATTTTTAGTAGAGACGGGGTTTCACCATGTTAGCCAGGATGGTCTCGATCTCCTGACCTTGTGATCCGCCTGCCTCAGCCTCCCAAAGTGCTGGGATTACAGGCGTGAGCCACCGCACCCGGCTAGCATGACATCGCTTTATGCCTGTGTATACCACCTGTGATGTGAAGTGTTTTACACTAGAAAAGTATAACCTTGGGAAATTGATTGGTAATTATCCAGTTATTGAACTTCCTTTCAAAGAATGGAAACATGCTTTTCATGAAGACTTTTGAAGAAGTTACATTGTAAATAGATTATGAAGAAAGGGATAAAGTAATTTCTTCTGAAACTCTTGTGTGAGTGGTCTCAAATGATTTTGTCCCTTAACACTAACCTGCCTTGCTTTGGGGGATGGAAAGAATTAGGAAGATATTTGCATCCTTAAGTAAGCCAGTTCAAGTCTTCTCTCTTTGGGAGACACAGGAGACTACCTAGCTTGTAATTCAGACGTCAGAGGCTGAGCCAGGAAAAAGGACAGATCTGAAGAGAATAGTGGGCTGGAGATTCTGGAAAATACTGTATATTAAGGAGCCGATATAACTTTAGAACTTAGTTTTGCTATTTTACCTAGACAGTTTTTTAGTTACTTGGTAAGCTAAAAAAGCTTTCAGAGTTACAGCTTTCATTCTTGTGCCTAGCTGAGCTTTACGTTCTTTTTTTTTTTTTTTTTTTTGAGACGGAGTCTCGCTCTGTCTCCCGGGCTGGAGTGCAGTGGCCAGATCTCAGCTCATTGCAAGCTCCGCCTCCCAGGTTTACGCCATTCTCCTGCCTCAGCCTCCCGAGTAGCTGGGACTACAGGCGCCCGCCACCTCGCCCGGCTAAGCTTTACATTCTTAAGTGAACAACTTTTTAAGCTTTTGTTTTCCTGCCTATTTTCAATTCTCTAGTCTCTGGATATTAAAACAACTGTTCTCTCTTGCAGCCTCATCGCATTCTCCAGGCCTTACGGCGTTATGTCCGTGCTGAAAACAAAGATCGCCTGCATACCATCCGTCATTACCAGCATGTGTTGGCTGTTGACCCAGAAAAGGCGGCCCAGATGAAATCCCAGGTACAGTAGATGAGTAGAAATTGTTGCCGTGAGGGCATTTCCAGTGGGGAACATGATGCCTTGACTAATGGTTGAACAGCACTACTGGTTGAACAGGACTGCTAGTTGCACTTGTTATTAGTCCTTAGAAAATGATTTTTGATTTCCGAAGACATTGGGTACATGAGCTGGTTTTTGCAAGGGTACTATTTTTAAAACATCTTTTTTTATACTTTTTTGTATTAACTACTTTGTACTTAAACAATTTCCGATTTTTTTATATTATTTATTTCTGATTTAAGTATTGCCAGAACCAATATTCAAGATTCTTTTCTAGGTATATTTATCAAGCAGATCTTAAAAATTGGTCTCTTGTTTTGTGCAGTATAGTTTTTGTTTAGACAGACACTTTTACATTCCTAGGTTTTGTCCAGCTTTACTTTCATCTACAGAGGTTTGTTTCTGGTTCCTATTTCTAATATTGGTGGTGTTCATATATTAACTTGAGTTTTACTTTCTTGTATTCATAAAAATGAACTTGCCTACAAGACTGCTAGCTTCCGTGTAAACAGGAAGTCTCGTAGCCCATCCTGTTAGTTTTCCTAGAGGGCCTTATAGTAACAACGCTGATCTTATTTCATTTCCTCTCATATTGTAACTACAGTGCTGTGCCGATTGTGAGTGCCAGGGTACGTGGGCTCACTTACTGCACGGGTGCTGCCTGTCAGTCCAGAAACCCTCCTTCCCCACAGTTGGTGTGTGTGTGAAGATGAAAAGGAAACGTGCCTAAAGGCCTTTGGGGTATTGGAGCTGAGCTGCTCCATTTGTGGAGCTGGGGTCTGTCTGAGTGCCAGACTCCACACTGGCATTCAGTGCTGCCGGGCTGACTCCCTTGAGTGCCCTTGAGCAGCTCACATGCTAGTGTAGAGATAGTGAAGAGCAGGTGTTTTGTGGGTTTTTTTGTTTGTTTTTTGAGACGGAGTCCCACTCTATCACTCAGGCTGGACTGCAATGGCGCCATCTCAGCTCACTGCAACCTCCACCTCCCGGGTTCAAACAGTTCACTTGCTTTTGGGGTCTACTTGATTTTTGAAAAGATTTAATCACTTTCCAAACTTCCTGTTTTAAAATTAAATTATTGTGTTGTATTTTAGCCAGTTTTGTGTGAGAGTAGAAGGGAAGGAGAGATTTTGATCAGTATAGTAAATAGAGAATTCCTGCAAGTGAGATCAAGCTTCCACACCAAGTAATGTGAGAAGTAGAACCTTCCCGTCTTAGAACACCTTTGGGGAGAAAACCCAGCTCTCCTGTCTGTTACTTACTGTCTGCTCTTAGCTGTAATTCTGGCAAAGCTTACCTTCTGCCTTGTTCCCTATTCTGTTATCTAAACATTAGAAAAATTTGCAGATGTTCAGCCTGTTGTAACTTGTGCCATATCTGCTTGTCTGGATATGAGTTTACCCCTATACTATAGCCAGTGGTTTGCTGTAGAGACACTAATTTCCAGTCTCCCACCCTGTGGTTCTTGTCCTCTGTGAGCGTATGAACTGTCCTCTCTCACACAGCTATCTGTTCCTCTGGGGAGGTGTAGCAGGACAACGCTTGCTGAACCTGTGGGTGTTGCATTTTGGCTCCATTTGCATTTTTTCTTCAAGGCACTCTTGTGCTTTCCTTGATTGACACAATGGCAAATATAAAATTAAATTGCTTTCATCCTTGCTTTGAAAGGTCAGAGAGATGTCAGTCTACAATAAAAGCATCTTTCCATTTAGCTTTTTTTCTCATGTTGACCCTTGATGTTAATGGCCTCAGTTCAACCATGTAATTAATCCATTGGTTTCCAGCGCCCTCTTTAGGAAAAGGTTGGTAATTGCAGGTCTAACCAGGCAGGGATGACTTTGCTTTTTAAGCTTATGGGAGCTACAGCAACACACCTCGCCATGTCATTGGGGTGGATGCTAGCCCAAGTCACCTTTCACTTCCATCCCGAAAAGCTATAAAAATAGTGACCACTTCTAATGGCTTTTTTTTTTTTTTTTTTTTTAATGAATAACCTTAGAACTTTTGCATTCAGAAAAGGCAGTGAGCTGTGGTAGATGAGTCTTCCTGTATCACCCCCTTAAAATCAGGTTTATTTATACCTCAGCATGAGTTTTTCAAAAAATAACAATTTAGTTAAATAGGAATAAACTAATTCTTTATTTACCACAATAATCATTTAAGCAATTGCTTCACTAAGCAAAATCCATAATAGTTCCCTGTGTTGCCAAGTCTACTTTTCAGCCAGTAATTTCAGTCTTTTTTAATCCCATCTAATCTGACCAGTGGTAGAAATCGACTGACTCTCTTCTTTCACTCAGCAAAACCTTACGGAACGTTCAGCATTGTACAAATTGGGGTTCTTTTTTTTGTTGTTAAACTCAATATGATTAGTATTAAGTGCCTCGAATGAAAATCCAGTAGCTAGTGGCCATTTTTTAGTAAATTGTCTCTTAACTTGGAGCACTCTCTTTAGATAAATTCTCACATCAGCTGGGGGAATTATACAGTTTGAACACTTTTTTTTTTTTTTTTGAGACAGGATCTTGCTCTGTTGCCTAGGTTGGAGTGCAGTAGCACAGTCATAGCTCACTGTAGCCTAAACCTCCTGGGCTCCAGTGATCCTCCAGCCTTAGCCTCCCAAGTAGCTGTGACTACAGGCACACAGTACTATGCCTGGCTAATTTTTGCATTTTTGGTAGAGGCAGGGTTTCATCATGTTGGCCAGGCTGGTCTCAAACTCCTTGGCTCAAGTGATCCTCCTGTGTCACCCTCCCAAAGTGCTAGAATGACAGGTGTGAGCCACCACGCCCAGGCTGAACACGTTCTTATACTTTAGCAGTCAGTAAATATGGCGTGAGGGGTAATACATTTCCCCTGACCAGTTGCTTTGCTAGACTCTGTAGAGAATATACTTTGTAAAGTGGTTTTTCCAGAAGTTGTGTCGATGTTCCAGCTGCAGGTTCCCTCCTGGCCTAGTTGTTTTCAGTCACAACACCTCTGCACCCTAACTCTGCTTCCAGGTGATGACACATCTCCACGTGATTGAAGAAAGAAGGAACCAAAGCCTCTCTCTGCTCTACAAAGTACCTTATGTAGCCCAAGAAATTCAAGAGGAAATTGGTGGGTACCAGCTGTTTGTGTCAAGGTCATGTGGGACTTGTTGCAGAGGCTCAGGAGTGAAAGCTAGGCAAGAGTAGAGAGACACGAGCAAGCAAGGCGTGTGAAGTGGGGCATTAGCACACCCTGGCTTCAGAAGCCTGGAATCCACTGGAGCTTCCATGGCAAGGTGAAGGAGGAACCAAGGACAGATGCACTGGCTGTGAGCCATGGAGCCTTGGGTTTCACTGACCTTCACTCCGTTAGCGGAAGAATATCTGGGGTATGAAATTGCAAGAGACTAGGAGATTTCCTGTTACCATTTTCCTCCTTAATTCTGATTATTCCAGGCACCTGATTTTATATAATTCTCACCTCCTCTTCCTCTCCCAGTCTTTATCTTCTTCATTTATTCAACAGGTTTTATTATGTCTGCTGTGTGTCGCAGAATAAAATGGTCCACAAGCAGATAGTACCTGCTGGAGTTCATGTGACGATAGGAGAAAAACAGTAAAACAAAATAAATGTCAGGTGGTGATAAGTGCTGTGCAGAGTTAAAACTCGGGCAGAGTGGTAGAGAGCGGCTGCTGGGGGCAGCTGGCTCTGGGGATGGTGGCCTGAGATCCAAATGGTAAGATCACAGTGGGAGAGCACGTTGGTAGCAGAGTGAGCGGCAGCTACAAAGGCCCCAGGTGGAAGTCAGGCATCACATTTAAGTAGATCAGTGTGGCTACAACATGGCAAAGGGGATGCGGCCAAAGGATGCAGGGACCAGATCAGGAAGAAATGTCAGCAAAATCAAGGAGTTTGGTTTTTATTTTAGGATAATGGGAAGCCGTTAGAGGATTTTCAGCTAGGGAAAGACTAGATCTGGATTATGAATTTTTAAAAGCTCACTTGGCTGCTTTGTGTAGAGTCGATTAAAATTAGAAACCAGCCAGGAAGCGATTATAGAAATCCAGGAGAGTGCTGTTGGGAGTGTGCACTGAAGGGGTGATGGGGTAGGAGAAGGAGTGCCCCAGGGACAGCTGGGGACGGTCTCTAGGATGTGTTCTGAGGGGAGTGTGTGGGGCTGCGCCCAGGGCTGCGTGTGCGGTTGGGGGAGCGGCATCAAGAATTGCACTTAGGGTTCCACTGTGGGCAGCTCGGGGATGGTGGCACCATGGCCAACTGAGCTGGAGAAGGAAATCCGGAGCTCTCTTGATACATGTTAAGATAGAAATTTCTGTTGGATGTTATGCGGAGATCTAAGTAGGATTTAGGTGCGGCAGAGGTCAGGCGGTAGGTCCAGAATTCAGGCCTGGGAGTCATGGTATGTGGTCAGTATTGAAAACTGGCATCGGGGAGAAGTAGGTCAGAGGGTGTGAAGCGGTAGTTGTAGTTATGTGGGGTGGATACGTCTAGAGATGGGATGGACAGCGTGAGGACTGTAGTTAGTAATACTGTACTATGTACTAAAAATTTGTCGAGAGTAGATTTGGGGTATTCTTATTTTTTAAAAAAGTAACTCTGAAAGGTGATGTGTGTGTTCGCTTGACTACAGAAATCATTTCACGGTGTATATGTATATCAAATCATTGTATACCTTAAATATGTACAGTTTTTAAAATCCCCAAAATCTGTGGTGTTGTGGATACCACTTAACTGGAGTGTGGAGGTGGAGGCAGGGGTGCGTGGGACGACGCCCTAGGGTCCCTGGTGCTGGGGCTCTGTGGTGCCACAGAATCAGGGAAGGTGTTTCAGGCAGGAGCTGGGAGCCACAGTGGGTCTTGGAGCTCTAGAGCATCCTGCGCCTGGACACCAGGCCCTTCTGAAGCCTGCTCTCTGTCCCCTGCCCTGTCTTCATCAGATGAGCTCCTTCAGGAGCAGCGTGCAGACGTGGACCAGTTCACTGCCTCCATCTCAGAGACCCCTGTGGACGTCCGGGTGAGCTCTGAGGAGAGTGAGGAGATCCCGCCGTTCCACCCCTTCCACCCCTTCCCAGCCTTACCTGAGAATGAAGGTGTGTATGGGCGACGGTGCCACTTCTGGGCAGCAGGGGGAGGACAAAATGAGAGAATTGAAGTCAATGTTTTGAAAACCAAGTTGAGTTGGGAGATGGTGTTCCTGTGAGAGTCAGGGGAAGGGAGACCGGATTCATTGAACACCTACTGTGTGCAAGGAGCCTGCTAGATGCTTTCAAATCATTGGTGTCAATGTCACCATGAAGTTAAGACTAATTCTCCTGTTTCAAGATGGGTGGCTTCAAACCCCCACTTCTTCCAACTTGTGCACTTCTTACATGTGGGAGGCACTTGGCAGTTGAAACAGCACCTTCCTGTTAGGCTGTTACCTTTGCCCAGCTGTCTTGGGAGGTAGGTGCTGGAGAGGCTGAGGAGGTGACAGGGCTGGTGCAGGGTCATATCTCTGACATGAGGTGGGGTAAGAAGCTGTTCCTCTGGCTCCTAGGCAGACGTTCTTCCCTCTTCCCTTGCTGGTTCTCAGTGTCTAAGAGGATCTCTAAAAGCTGTGAGCCTGCTCCAGAAATAAACAAGTTGCTGAGCCCAGTGCCCTGAGAGTAGTCCCCCTCGTCAGTTCTGTTTGTTGCTGTTGCTGCTGATAGGGTGATGTTAAGAATGGCCCACAGCTATGCCATAGTCCTTGTTACATGCCTGCGTTAGCTAAGCATCTCAGCGGCTGCTCTCCATCCTCACAGTAACCCTCGCAGGTGGATAGTCGAGTGTCCCCAAGTGGGGATTCTGAGGTGTAAAGAGGTTAAGTAACTTGCCCAAGGTCATGGAGCTTGTAAGTGGAGAGTCAGGAGTTGAACCCAAGCCAATCTGGTCCTGCAGTCACAGACCTGACGGGATATAGCACTGGAACAGAGGCCTCAGGAAGGCATCAGATTGGGAGTAGGGGGATGGAGGTACATCCATGTTAGCCTTCAGACCTTAACGGAAATGCCTTCTAAACTAATTATCCCAGAGCAGTTGACTCTTCAGAAATAAAACAGGATCTGAGGAAGTGGCAGATAGATGAAGAGGCACCGTGCCATTCCCAAATCTCCGTGGGTTTGTTGCGTGGCCATGCTTAGAAAACTTCTTATGTGCTTATTGGGGGTCAGGGCAGCTTGTATATACCTGAACTAGGACCTTATCTCCCTGTCAGCAAACCATAACCAACACTGACTTCAATTTTCGCTTTTTTCTAAGAAAAATATTTATGTGGGCTAAGCTAAATAGTGCAGGCATCTCCCAAAGTTTCCCTAAAAAGGCCCAAGACAGACCTGCTTTTTTTCTCTCTTATCAAGGATACCCTCCAGTGATTTGCTGTGGCTTTTACTACTGGTTTGTTTGTGGGATAGTTCAGGCATGGTGTTTTTAAGGAGGAGTACTTTTTGTTCACTTTATAGAGAAATTCTAAGATAGAAATTTTAAAAGAAGCCATTTTCTTTCTTAATCTCCTTTTGTGCTATTTTATTTTGTTTTTTATTGTTTTCCTTTCTGCTAGACACTCAGCCGGAGTTGTACCACCCAATGAAAAAAGGTTGGTTTGTCCAAGATGTTCCCTTTAAGACTTTCATTCCTCTCCACTCCCCAGTGTGTCCAAAGCTTCATGTTCTGTTTCATGCCATCACCTGGCTTTCCCCACCTCATTTCTTCCGGCGCGGCTGTGGGTGGAGTCAGAGCAGCCCCACCTCCATGTTGCTAACAAGCTGACCTGACTCCAGCACTCCGAGGCCAGTCTCTGTGGCATTGGTTACTGCGTGGTCATGCTAAGCTTTCCCTCTGGGATGTCAGAGAATGCACAGCAGCCAAAATAGATTTCATGACTCTTTTAATCTGGGTAGATTTTTAGAAGTATTTCCAACTTAGGTTGGTTGTGAACTGCTGTATCTGTGTACATATGCCTTATTTACAGTAAGGTGGAGAGTCTCTCTTTTCCCTCTTTTTCTCTGCAATTCCCATTTACGTCTTTTCTTTTTGGCTCTCCTTGCCTTTTGTCTGTGCCAGCTGTCTCATGTCCCCTGAGTTGTAGCCTTCCTCAGAACATCAGAAGCCGATGGATCAGGCCGGGCGCGGTGGCTCAAGCCTGTAATCCCAGCACTTTGGGAGGCCGAAACGGGTGGATCACGAGGTCAGGAGATCGAGACCATCCTGGCTAACACGGTGAAACCCCGTCTCTACTAAAAAATACAAAAAACTAGCCGGGCGAGGTGGCGGGCGCCTGTAGTCCCAGCTACTCGGGAGGCTGAGGCAGGAGAATGGCGTGAACCCGGGAGGCGGAGCTTGCAGTGAGCTGAGATCCGGCCACTGCATTGCACTCCCGCCCGGGCGACAGAGCAAGACTCCGTCTCAAAAAAAAAAAAAAAGAAGCCGATGGATCAAACACGTGGAGACAGTCCAGCTCACTGTACTGAGTCTCCAGTTTTCGAAAACAGTTCACGCTCCGTAAAGCACTATGGGGAATGCTTTGCATACTTGATCTTAGTCCACTGGACGTCCCTGTAGGATGGGTAGTGTTTTTAGCTTTATTTTCTATATTACATAATTGAAGAAGTTTCTGTGATGACGTAAGTGCTCTAAGAAGTGGAGGAACCAGGATTTGAACCCAGTTCTCTGTCCTCCAAGCCCATGTGATTTTATTACCTAAGCTGTTGGTGTCACGGGATCCCCCAGGTGGGTGGGCGGCCCAGTCATTGCGAATCATTTCAGCATTTCTTGTTCATAATGTGTTGTATGAGCCCGCCCTTGGCTTTGGCAGACTTCTTATGGATGGGCCAAATGGTGTTGCCTGGCTAAGAAGCTGGTGTTCTGCTTTACGCCACAGGTTGTTCTCAGAACACAAAAGTGTGATTTGAATCTTCTGAAAATGACCTACGCATAGATGCTTTATTTTATTCTACTTGGATATGCCTATTCTTGGGGATGAATGTGCCGACATTCCTTTCAACAGCATAACTGAGATGTTGAGAAAGATGAGTTTTCTAGAAGTTTAACCGGCTTTTGCCTTTATACTTAACTGTTGGGACAATTTAAACACTAACTTTGGTGTCTTGAAGTCACTTGTTTATCTTGGCTCACTGCAACCTCCTCCTCTGGGGCTCAAGCAGTCTTCCTACCTCAGCCTCCCAAGTAGGTGGGGTGACAGGTGCATGCCACCACCCTCAGCTAGTTTTTTTGTTTGTTTGTTTTTGTATTTTTAGTAGAGATGGGGTTTTGCCATGTTGTCCAGGTTGGTCTCCAACTCCTGGACTCAAGCGATCCACCCGCCTTGGCCTCCCAAAATGCTGGGATTATAGGCATGAGCCACTGTGTCCAGCGACAGTAAGCCTTTAGTTGGCTTAGTGCCACATTGCTTTTTGAATAAAATCCTGCCCATGTGACCTTTAAAATTCTGCGAGAGAGCAACATGGAAGGAGCTCAGAATTATGATTGATTGGGCTTGGTCATAAGCATCCTTGCTGAGGCAATACCCTTCCAGATCCCTCTTTCTCAAATAGTTGGAGTGCAGTATTGCTATTTCATGGGCATTTTGAGACAAAAGCTGGCTCTGATTTAACTAGAATCAAGTCGTGGACATCTTTAAAGTTGAAGCTTTAGAAAAATTGCATCATTTTTGACTGCATTGTGTTAGCTAGCCTCCAAGTTCAGCAACTGGGGAAGCTGTTACAAATTGCTGTGTGTTAAGAACAAGTCTAGTTGTGAGGCAGAAGCTCTGCTGTGGCTGTGCCTTGTGCCATTACCTGCCTTTGACGAGCCCAGGGACAGCAGTGTTTTGCGTGTCCTCATGTTGAAATCTCACTTGCAGGTAGTTACCTTAGAATGCCAGGTATACTGTCAGGTTGATCTAGTTATAAAAGGCTCATATCACAGACATTTATGTTGAACTGTATGTTATTCTGATAGCTAGAAATCACATGCTTTGGAACTAAAAATAGAGGACCGCCTCTCACGTTCCCTCCCTGGGTCTGTGCTGCACCGTCGTGCTGCGTATTTGGATACTGTCCTTCGGAGCACCACACATGAGTGATGTTGCTCAGGCAGTGTCTGACCTTGGCAAGAAGAGAGTTGCTATTCTTGCTGCTCCGTTTAGAGAAAGGTGTGCTTTCCATGCTGATATTAGAATTCTCCCTATAGATGGAATGCTTCCTTCCTGTTTATCTTCTAATAGCCACTTAGGATATGAGCATCTAGGATCCCGGCACTGAGAGGGATTCAGCGTGATGGGAGATGCAAGAAGAAATCCATAATGACAAACTGTGATTATAAATGCCATCACCTGGGAACCTCCCCAGGACCAACTGAAACTCTAAGGAAAAATAAGAGTTTAGGTTGGGGAGGGGATTTGAGGCAGAATGAATTCCCTGTGGCTTTACCTACTATGTCCAAGGCAAATGTGCAGGTTGTTGTTAGGATGGGTGCTGTGGCAGCCGGGTGTGGGTAGCAGGTACTCAGTCATTTCTCCTATAATGGTGGTGTGTGTTTCCCATGCTAGGATGCCTCTGGGCTCCACTTCTGTGTATCTTACAATAAACATTTTCTCTGAAGGCTTGCATTTCATTTTCCCAAGTTGGAGACAAGTAAGCACTCCCTCCTCCTCCATTATACCCATCAGTCTCTGCAAATGCCTGTCTCATTCATCTTCAGAGAGCACAGGGCACCCTCAGACATGTGAACGCGGTGGCAGATGAGTTGCGGGGGGAGGTGCGTGGGAGGGGCTCACTGGCCCTCAGGAGGGAGTTTGCTGCTTCTGTGCCATGGGTGTGAGATGGGCCGTCCTTGGGAACTCAGCCGTGATCTCTCTCCACACAGGATCTGGAGTGGGAGAGCAGGATGGGGGACTGATCGGTGCCGAAGAGAAAGTGATTAACAGTAAGAATAAAGTGGATGAAAACATGGTGAGCCGGTTCTTTCTTCTGCCCAACATGCTTTACTTTTGAGACTCATTAGAGTGAGTGACCTGATGTCAGATGCTTCCAGGTGCACGTCTGTTCATTTTCCACACGGTAGAAGGTTGGAGGGCTCCAACGACTCCCACAGACTGGCCGTGGTGTTTAGCATCTGGGTATGAAAAGGATTAAAGAGCCCTTCTCAGCAGTAGCTCATCTCTTGCTATAGAGTAGGAAAATAATTTACGACTAAAGATAAGAATAACCTGTTAGAGGCCATTTTCAAGTGAGTAGAGTTAATACTTGGATTAGTGTTGGGTTTTGTTCTTACACTGCCTTAGGTTTATACCCCCTTTTATTCACCTAGTATTTTCTATCATTTATAGTTCTGGATTATCCTCAACTGAGTTTGATAGTTAAATGTGGCTTTTTTTTTTTTTTTTTTTTTTTGAGAGGGGAGTGTTGCTCTGTCACCCAGGCTGGAGTGCAGTGGCACGACCTCGGCTCACTGCAAGCTCCGCCTTCTGGGTCCACGCCATTCTCCTGCCTCAGCCTCCCAAGTAGCTGGGACTACAGCTGGGCCCGCCACCACGCCAGGCTAATTTTTTGTATTTTTAGTAGAGACGGGGTTTCACCATGTTAGCCAGGATGGTCTCGATCTCCTGACCTCGTGATCCGCCTGCCTTGGCCTCCCAAAATGCTGGGATTACAGGCGTGAGCCACCGCACCAGGCCTAAATGTGGCTTTTTGGCAATGTGTTCTGAAATACGTCTCCACAACGGTTACTTGAAGGAAAACACATATAGGACCAGCTGCCATAATATAGTCTTCCCTCCATACCTGCCCCTTCATTAGGGCTTTGGGGAGTGGATTTGGAAGGCTGTGACAGAACTGGTTGGTTAATGGGGGTCCCACAGGTACCTGCTTCCTTCCATCAAGCAGCAGGTAGCAGAGGAAGGAGGCAGCAAATACTGAACTCCCCGTTCACCCCGTTGCTCACTGCCGACATTCTCATGGCTGTTTCAGGTCATCGACGAGACTCTGGATGTTAAGGAAATGATTTTCAATGCCGAGAGAGTTGGAGGCCTTGAGGAAGAGCGGGTACGTGCTTAGCTCCAGAACCTAAGGTTTCCTGTCAGTCTTAGATATTTGTCCTCTGGACCTTCTCAGTTCAAGTAGAAAGCAGGAGAGATGCCTGAGTTAATAAGGGTCCCTCATCCCCAGCTTCCCATACTTTTGGATAAGAAAGCTAAAATTAGATGGCAAGTAGTTATAAGCAACAGAGAAATGTGAATAACTCAGGTGATTGTGATACCAGGAGATTTTTCATTCATAAATGTAAAGGTGCATTTACATTATGTACGTATATTCCCAGCTACTTGGGAATTTGAAACAGGAGGATCTCTTGATCTCAGGACGCTGTAGTGTGCTATGATTGCACTTGTGAATAGCCAGTGCACTCCTGCCTAGCCAACAAAGCAAGACCTTTATCTCTTTAAAAAAAAAAAAAGTTTGCTAAATTTTATTTTTTTAATATTTATAAATCAAACTGGTATGCTCTCAAATGTTTACTTATGTGTTATAAACTCTAAAATTTTTGACAAGTACCTCACATCACGTTGATTATGTTATCAAGTTCCTATAATAATTTTGAATGTAAAAAAAAAAATTAGAATCTCCATGGAGATTGGGAAGAGTGGGCGTTCTCCGCATACGAGTGGTTCCCTGCAAAGCAGGATCTTGGTGCTACTTTGGGTTTTAGGGGCTCACCCTTCCAGGAGCGTGGCCCTCAGTGAGTTACTTGCCTCACGGCTGCCAGACGGTCACTGAGGTCACTGAGACTTTGTTCCACATCTGCTTTGTTACGTAGGAATCCGTGGGCCCACTGCGGGAGGACTTCAGTCTGAGTAGTAGTGCCCTCATTGGCCTGCTGGTCATCGCAGTGGCCATTGCCACAGTCATCGTCATCAGCCTGGTGATGCTGAGGAAGAGGCAGTATGGTACCATAAGCCACGGGATCGTGGAGGTGAGGAGCTGGGCTGCTGAGGGCCTGCTCTGCACTGTGGGCTGGGTGGGGGCGGGAACCTGTGGAATTAATAAGCATCTTTACTCCTCGAGTACTGGACATGCTGCTGTCATCAGTTCAATTACTCACTGGATTGCTCAGTCATGTGTTTGGAAATCAGCCCCTGCCACAAGGAGCTGTTGCCAAATTTCAACATTAGTTTGGGCTTTGGCTATGAATGTCAGAAAGTCGTGTGAACATTTTATGCTACAGAGGGTGAAAACTCTTTTCTCAGATTATTTCCTTAGTGTTCCTTTTTCCAGGTATGTTTTTTTTTTTTTTTTTTAATGGGGGAAGGGAGCAACAGGAAATGTACAAAGTGCTGAAGCAGACTGCTTCTGTTCTGTCTTCTGCTGGTTACTGAACTTCTCTTGCCACTCATTCCTTAGTGAATAGTGGGGATGTCCAGAGTCCCTTGATCCCTAAATATAAATACAGTAAGTACCTTAGTGAGCCCTGGGAAATTAGTGCAGATTCTGGTCTTAGTTATTTGTGTTTTTTTGTTTGTTTTTGGTTTTGGTTTTTTGGAGACAAAGAGTCTTGCTCTGTTGCCCAGGCTGGAGTGCACTGGTGTGATCTCAGCGCACTGCAACCTCTGTCTCCCGGGTTCAAGTGATTCTTGTGCCTCAGCCTCCTGCCTGGCTGAGACTACAGGTGCACGCCACCATGCCCAGCTAGTTTTTGTATTTTTAGTAGAGATAGGATTTCCCCATATTGACCAGGGTGGTCTCAAACTCCTGACTTCAAGTGATCCACCTGCCTCAGCCTCCCAAAGTGCTGGGATTACAAGCATGAGCTACTGTACCTGGCCAGTTATTTGGTTTTATCTCTTGCTGGAGACTGGCCTAGCTGTAGAATTTCAGAGTTGAAAAAGACCAGAGATCCCCTGGTCCCACTGTCTGCTTGCTAGCCTACTGCTGAGTGGCTTGCCTTGGCTGGCCCAGGTAGTAAGCAGTGGCGCGGAGCCTTGCTTGTCACCATGGTGCTAGGACATCCAGTTGACTGTCATCTTCCGTGAGGGCTAAGCTTTCAGGGCTCTCGTTTCGAAAGCATTGCCTCTTTGATCCCCTTATTTTCTTTCTCCTGTGTTTTACCACCGGTTCTCATTTGGCCTGTCCTGTGGAAACGGGCTGCTGGCTGCATTTGGTCCTCAGGGGATCGTGCAGCAAATGTGTCAGGTCTCCCAACACCCTGTGCAGGTCTCTTGCCAGACACCACAGTGACCCTCAGGTTTTGTTCTTCCAGGTTGATCCAATGCTCACCCCAGAAGAGCGTCACCTGAACAAGATGCAGAACCATGGCTATGAGAACCCTACCTACAAATACCTGGAGCAGATGCAGATCTAGGTGGCAGGGAGCACGGCAGCCCTGGCGGAGGGGTGCAGGCAGGCCAGAAGATCCCACGATGTCGACTGAGTGCCGACCAGCAGCTGCTGCCAGGGGCTGCGTCCGACATCCCGACCTCCTGGACTGTAGGACTATATAAAGTACTACTGTAGAACTGCAATTTCCATTCTTTTAAATGGGTGAAAATGTTAATATAACAATATATGATATATAAACCTTAAAAGAAAAAAATGATCTATTGCAGATATTTGATGTAGTTTTCTTTTTTAAATTAATCAGACACCCCACTTCGATTGTATCGTCTGACACATGCTGTCAATGTATAATAAATGCGAAATGTCGATTTTCAATAATAGACTTATATGCAGGCTGTCGTTCCAGTTACGTTGTGTAAGCCAACTCTTCAGGCTCATTCACTGTCCTGGCTTTTATTTAAAGAAAAAAAAGGCAGTATTCCCTTTTTAAATGAGCTTTCAGGAAGTTGCTGAGAAATGAGGTGGAATAGGGAACTGTAATGGCCACTGAAGCACGTGAGGATACCCTTGCAAAATGATGTGAAAGGACCAGCAAAATGATGTGAAAGTCCAGTGTTTCCACAGCTGGATGGCTACCTTTGTGTCTCCATAAAAGTCCCGTCACCAAGGACGTTAAAGGCATTTCATTCCAGCGTCTTCTAGAGAGCTTGCTGTATACAGATGAGGGTGTCCACTGCTGCTTTCCTTCAGAATCCAGTGCTTCCACAGAGATTAGCCTGTAGCTTGTATTTGACATTCTTCGCTGTCTGTTATTTACCTGCCGTAGCTTTTTACTGTTCACTTCTCCTTCCAACTGTCCAGATGTGCAGGCCCCTCCTCTCTGGACTTTCTCCAAAGGCACTGACCCTCGGCCTCCACTTTGTCCCCTCACCTCCACCCCTCCTGTCACCGACCCTGTGACGTTCACTCAGAGAAGACCACACCAAGGAGGCGGCCGCTGGCCCAGGAGAGAACACGGGGAGGTTTGTTTGTGTGAAAGGAAAGTAGTCCAGGCTGTCCCTGAAACTGAGTCTGTGGACACTGTGGAGCGCTTTGAACAATTGTGTTTTCTTCACATGAGTCTCTGTAATGCTTGTACAGTTGATGTTGATGCCCACAGCTTCTGCTTCTGCTTTTTCTTTTAAATCTGAAGGTTCTGGTAACCTGTGGTGTATTTTTATTTTTCTGTGACTTTTTTTTTTCCTTTTTCCTCCCCTTTGACCCTATTCATGTCTCCACCCACTATGCACAGATTAAACTTCACCTACAAACTCCTTAATATGATCTGTGGAGAATGTACACATTTTAAACACATCAATAAATCCTTTAACTTCCACCGAGACTGCTTGTTTCTTTGACCACGGCATTGATCTGTGTGATGCTTCTGCCCCCTGCCTCCAGGGGGGTGAGACCTGCCTTCCACGAAGGACCCCAGCTGTACCTCACTGACAGAAATATGTCTTCTCAAGCCTTGACTCTAGGGTTCCGATGCCATTTTGCATTTAGAAAACAAAGTAGAGGGAATGTCTGCATAGAGCATTTGTCTGGCAAAGTTTAGGCTACTGATATTTATTAATATGAGACTTCTTAATGCTACTGGAAAGGAGTAGGGCCTGTGGCTGAATTTTCAGAGAAATGCTTGTAGCTTCCATTTGCTTAAATAACCTGACACAGGGAGGCCCTATCCCCTCATTGATGGGGGTGTTTGGTTTGTTGCCTTGACAACTGCTTAGAGGGCTTTCTGCCTGGGGCCAGTTTTATCTACTGAGCTAAGATTTTTTTAATGCCCAGCTACAGGGAAGAGGGTCAATTCAGGGGTAAATCTCAGTCCCTACCCTAGTTTAATGCCAGTTTAAATATATGGAGTAATTATCAAGGTAATGTCATATATACTTGTGTGTAGATGTACATGTGTGTACATACATGACGAATCTTCCCTAGGATACCGGACCAAGGAGTGTTTTATGAGCCAGGAAGCATCTTGTGAGCCAGGTGAATAGGCTGGGTCTTTATAGTATTGCCACTTCCCCGTCAGCCTCTCCCTTCTGCCTGCATTGGTCACTGAAGTTGCTGCCAGGAAAGCCCTGAAGAAGAGGGAACTTTTTGTTTTTCAAAACCAGTTTCTGCTGGAGTGCTCTGAAGAGCGTTATCACCTGACCCTCTGCAGTATCAGCTGGAAACTGATCTCAGGGTCATTCTGATTTCAAAGCTAACAGACCAGCTTCATTGAGCTTAGTACCTGCCATGTACTAGCTGCCTCCAAGTCAGGGCCGCATTTTTGTCTTTTTTTTTTTTTTTTTTTTTTTTGAGACAGAGTCTGCCCAGGCTGGAGTGCAGGGGCGTGATCTCGGCTCACTGTCTCCCTGCAACCTCTGCCTCCACAGGTTCAAGCAATTCTGTCTCAGCCTCCAGAGTAGCTGGGACTACAGGTGTGCACCACTGTGCCCGGCTAATTTTTTTGTATTTTTAGTAGAGACGGTTTCACCATGTTGACCAGGCTGGTCTCGAATTTGTGACCTTCTGATCCACTCGTCTCGGCCTCCCAAAGTGCTGCGATTACAGGCGTGAGCCACCGCGCCCAGCTCCATTTAGTCTTAACCTTTTGAGGCATTCCCCTCTTCCAGAAAAGACGCTAAGGTCTTCCACAGAGCAGTAAGGGGTGGAGCAGAGATGCAAACCCGGCTCTGTGGGAGTTCTCCTTTATTCAATGTACTTCAGTCCTGGGGGAGGCGGGGACAGGGGCATCGCAGCCAATACCCATCCAGCTGCTCAGCTCTCTTACCTGTTACCCACTTCCCTGTTGCTGATGGGTTAGAGAGAAGTTTGGGGCTGGTGAAACTGCAGTGGTTTCTATTTACACGTTCATTACCCAAATGGGGTCATTGCAGAGACAGGGTTAGCTGAGAACTGGGGAGGCCTGAGAGATGACGTGGAAATGAATGAGAGGCAGGGCTGCCAGGCAGCCTCACCCTAGGCTGGCTCCACTCTGCTCCCTGGTGGCTCACCCACCTCCCGGGAACTGAGGGAAGCTCATCTCCTGGTTTCTGCCTTGGTGACTCAGCCTTGACCTCTGGGGAATGTGGCCCTGCCCACCTTGCGGCCAGCCTCAGGTGCTGACAGCCAACAGGTGCGAAGGTCCTTCTACCTACCTGTCTGCTTTCAGTTGCAAAGCAGAGCCCGGCAGCTGAGGTTTGAGCCAGGACATCAGATGCGCCGATCTCTGGTTTCTGTTGCTGTGACAACTGACAAAGCTCATGAGGAGGTGCAGATGAGGACGTAATGTTTGGAGAGGTCCAAGGGTCCACTCTCATAGGAGCAGGCAAAAAAGTTCCTTTTTTTTTTTTTTTTTTTTTTTTTTTAAAGGAACATGCCGTCTTGTGGTACTTTGAAGTCATGGACATAGAATGGATACAGGGAATTGGAAGGGACCTTATGACTCCTGATTATTTCACAGCTGAAACATGGCCACAAGGTTACATGCTGTTAGGGGCAGAGCCAAAGGCCACGGTTATGTACAACGGACTCTAAGGCAAAGGGTAAAGTGGTCCTTATAAGACAAGCAGACGGGTGTCAGCTGGTATCTTGCCTGTTACCTGCCTGTGAACTAAGGGGAAGTCATGTCTGTTCTGCCCTCTGTGGGTACATACTTTTGACAGGCAGTAACAGCCACGGACTTGGTTAGTGCATTTCCACTGTGGAGCAGCCCGGATACCCAGAGAATGTGACAGGAGACATGAGTTTCCCTCCTCCCCCGCCCTCCACCCCGCAGAATCTTGAAGTGGATGGGGCATGCCTTTTTTTTTTTTTTTTTTTTTGATACGGAGTCTCACTCTGTCGCCCAGGCTGGAGTGCAGTGGCACAGTCATGGCTCACTGCAACCTCCACCTCCTGGGTTCAAGCGATTCTCCTGCCTCAGCCTCCTGAGTAGCTGGGACTACAAGCGCATGCCACGATTCCCAGCTAATTTTTTGTATTTTTACTAGAGATGCAGTTTAACCGCGTTAGCCAGGATGGTCTCTATCTCCTGACCTTGTGATCTGCCTGCCTTGGTGTCCCAAAGTACTGGGATTACAGGTGTGAGCCACGGCACCCAGCCAGGGGCATGACATTCTTGAGGAATCTGTCAGAGATCTGTGGCCAAGATACAAGATAACTCAGATCTGATTGAATTTTTTATTTTTTATTTTTTTTGAGATGGAACCTTGCTCTGTCGCCCAGGCTGGAGTGCAGTGACGGCTCACTGCAACCTCAGTCTCCCAGGTTCAAGTGATTCTCGTGCCTCAGCCTCCAGAGTAGCTGGGATTATAGGCGTGCACCAGCACACCCGGCCAATTTTGTATTTTTTAGTAGAGACAAGGTTTCACCATGTTGGCCAGGCTGGTCTGGAACTGCTGACCTCAAGTGATCCACCCACCTCAGCTTTCCAAAGTGCTGGGATTAAGGCATGAGCCACCATGCCCAGTTTGCTTGAACTTAAAATTTTGAAGTCACTGCCTCTTTCTGATTAGAGCAGTGCCCTCCATCAATAAAACATTTAGTGTGTGCTATATATACAGTTATTTTAAATTATGTATAGTTATTTTAAAAATTATCTGCATGTATTATAAATAGAAACTTGAAAGGCATAAAAAAGATGAAATGCTTTTTTCAAATTTTATTTAATAACAGTACAAAGCCTTTTGGGTCCAGTCAAATATTGCTAGTTTTAGTGCAAAGTAATTGCTTTCATTCTCTCCTTCCTCTCTCCTAACGGAAGTCCATATCGTTGATTCAGATTTTCTTAGTGTTTACCTACTGTCTTCTTTTTTTTCTTGAGACGGAGTTTAGCTCTTGTTGCCCAGGCTGGAGTGCAATGGTGCGATCTTGGCTCACCACAACCTCTGCCTCCCAGGGTTCAAGCGATTCTCCTGCCTCAGCCTCCTGAGTAGCTGGGATTACAGACATGCACCACCACGCCTGGCTAATTTTGTATTTTTAGTAGAGATGGGGTTTCTCCATGTTGGTCAGGCTGGTCTTGAACTTCCAACCTCAGGTGATCTGCCCGCCTCAGCCTCCCAAAGTGCTGGGATTACAGGCGTGAACCACTGCGCCCGACCCTGTCTTCTGTCTTCTCCCAACAAATGACATTGTGTTTAGGCTCCTCTGGACAGTGAAGGTTTCTCAGACTTTCCTTGTTTTGATGATCTTGACAGTTTTGAGGAGCTATTGGTCAGGTATTTTGTAGGATGTCCCACTGTGGGGTGTTGTCGGTTTCTCTCATGGTAATGCGTGGGTTATGTGTTATTAGGAGGAAGACCACAGGGGTGAGCTGTCCTCCTATTCTATCAAGGGCACACCGTCAACATGACTGACTGCTGTTGATGTTGACCTTGACCCCTGGCTGAGGTGGCGCTTGTCAGGTTGTCTAAAGTGAATCTTCCCCTCCCCGCACTGTCACACTGCACCATTTGCAACCTGAACTTAAGGGATGGGAGTTATGCTCGCCCATATCTTATTTTTGTCATCGTGTTTTAGTACTTTGAAATAAAGCAATTAGAAAATCTGGTTCGAAGGTCAGTTTGTTACAATACTCCATTTCATGGCTATCAAAACTGAAAGAGCACTTGATGGTGGTGATAATTTCACAGGTGTAGATATGTGTCAAAACTTACCAGATTGGACTCTTTCAATACGTGCAATTATACCTCAATCAAGCTGCTTTTAGTTTTGTTTTTTGGTGTGTGTGTGTGTGTGTGTGTGTGTGTGTGTGTGACGGAGTTCGATCTGTCGTCCAGGCTGGAGTGCAGTGGCACCATGTTGGCTCACTGCAGCCTCCACCTCCTGGGTTCAAGAGATTCTCCTGCCTCAGCCTCCCACGTGGCTGAGACTACAGGTACGCACCATCACACCTGGCTAATTTTTGTATTTTTGGTAGAGACGGGGTTTTGTCATGTTGGCCAGGCTGGTCTCAGACCTCTGTCCTCAAGTGATCCACTTGCCTCAGTGTACCAAAGTACTGGGACTAGGGGCGTAAGCCATTGTGCCCAGCAAGAAAAAAATAATATTTGTATTTCGTGACCAGAAAAATCTGCATATATTACACTATGAGCGGAGCTACATTGGAAACATCTGTGCTTTCATCCAAACCTCCCATACTCTAAAGGTTGTTTTCTACCTGTTTCTTCAAATCTGTGTATCTTCTAACAGTATTTACTGACAGAAGAATGGATTATAGAGTTGCCATATCCTTTTCTGTGTTTTTTGTTTGTTTGTTTGTTTGTTTGTTTGTTTGTTTTGAGATGGAGTCTTACTCTGTCACCCAGGCTGGAGTGCAGTGGCGCGATCTTGGCTCACTGCAATCCCTGCCTCCCCGGTTCAAGCAATTCTTCTGCCTCAGCCTCCCATGTAGCTGGGACTGCAGGTGCCCGCCATCACGCCGGGCTAATTTTTGTATTTTTAGTGGAGACGGGGTTTCACCATGTTGGCCAGGCTGGTCTCGAACTCCTGACCTTGTGATCTGCCCGCCTCAGCCTCCCAAAGTGCTGGGATTACAGGCGTGAGCCACTGTGCCTGGCCTTCTATGTATTATTTCAGCCACTTTTACCATGGCAAGAAAAAGTGATCCCACCATGGTTTATAGCTTTTTGCCTTTAGCATTTAATGAAGAAATCTCAAGCTGTGCATTTATGATTTCTTAATGAAACTTTGTAAATTACTAAATCGAGTATTGCATGACTTTAAGCACCGAAGAGATTGTAGTGGCTTGTCTTCATGTACTGGGCATTTAAATTTTAAGTCTCATTAATCACATTGGCCTCATAATGTTAGTTAATACCTCAAGACCCAACATACATTTAGAGTGAAGAATACCACTATTCATAGTAAGTGTAAATCCATAGTCTTAGTAATTGAAACTTTTCGGGGAATGACTTCTTAGGTGGTAAATGTTTTCAGCTGATGACTGAACTCAGCATGTAAACAAGTGAATCAGTGGACTTTGATTTTAATGAAAACCTGTGTATACGCGGCACCTGGGCCAGGGAGCAGGCCGGGGCCTGGGCCAGGGAGCAGGCCGGGGCAGAACTACACGTATTAGATGGAAGGAGGGATGAACTTGGATGTGCTGCTGATGTGGACAGGGCAGAGGAAGTCAGAGAAACAGAGCATCAAACAAGTGATCCACGGTGAAATGTGTGTTCAGAAAAGCTCTGAGGACACACTCCCAGACTCGACTCACATTTCCGTGCATCTGCATTTACCCAGTTTAGGGACACTCCAGTGTCTTTGGAACAGCCCTCTTAGATTTGGAGACTTTCCATTTTTGAGTCCTGCCTACCTCAGGCAGAAGCCAGAACTCTCCTTTTCATCTCCCTTGTAGGTAGGGCACAGACATGTAACTTAGGATCTAATGAGATGCACTCAAAAGAGACTTACTCAAGAGGCAACAAAGGACGCAGGCACTGCAGTGAGCCCACTTTCTGTTGGGATGGAGTAGAAGCGTCCTGCTCCTGGGGCAGCAGCGGCCGTGGCACTGGTGAGTGGGTCTGGGTTCAGGGGATGAGCTCTGACGGTATCTGCTTGGGCGGGCGTAGTGGGGGTGTCCCTGCAGCCTTGTGGTGCGACTGGGGCTGTTTCTGGCTCTGCTTCCTCCTCTCTCAGCTCTCTGGCCTTCCCAGGCATTCTGTGAACCTCCTAACAATTTTTAAATAATTTCCTTTTTTCTCCCTCAAATTAGCTATTCTGTTGCTTGTGAGCTGCAAGTTGACAAAAATTCCATTAAGGGCCAATTCACTGAACTCTAATGGGAAAGTTATACCTGTTACCTTCATTTGATTAAGGAATCAGAGTTAAAAAAAAAAAAGTGATATGAGAACAATTATCAGTGTGAAAAAGAAATACAGATCCCAGCTCAAATAAGTCAGGACCCTGTGGTCCTAAATTAGAATTGGGAGTATCAATATGAACTTGTTGGGTGTTTTATCTCTTTCAAAAAGTCCTGGCTTTGTCCTACCAAAAGCCCCAGAAACAACGACCAGGTAGACATGAACATCCCCTTGGAGGATCACGTTTCACAAAAAGCTATTAAGATGTCTTAAAGAAACGGCTGATAGCATGTGTGGGCAGGAAAAGTGCAAGTTGAATCTGCAACATCATACCAGAAAGTAAACAAAGAATCAAAGATGACAAGAATTGGGTCAAAAGGACCCAGAGCTGACTTAAAGAAGGTCCCAATGGCCAAAGAGGGGACACTTTGAGCATCAATAAGAATAAAAACAGCAACGAACCCAGACATATCACATATGTTTAATACCAAGCGTTCATAATAATACAAAAACAAGCAAACAAACACCAATTGGTGCCTTTGGAAGATGTTAAGGAATCAACTATTTTGCACCAGCTAAATAAGGGGAGAGGATAGGCAGATCACCTGAGGTCAGGAGTTCAAGACCAGCCTGGCTAACATGGTAAAACCTCATCTCTACTAAAAAATACAAAAAAATTAACTGGGCATGGTGGCACAGGCCTGTAGTCCCAGCTACTCGGGAGGCTAAGGCAGGAGAATCGCTTAAACCCAGGAAGTGGAGGTTGCAGTGAGCAGAGTTTGTGCCATTGCACTCCAACCTGGGCGACAGAGCAAGACTCTGTCTGAAAACAAACAAACAAACAAACAAACAAATAAATAAATAAATAAATAAATAAATAAATAAATGGAGACTCGGGCATTTATCCTTCCTTTCCTAACAAACCTTACCACAGGGTAACCAAATAGGTGATGAGAAATTTCACTTTCTAGAAGTATTCCAGAAAGTAAATAAGCAAGGAATGAAACACTGAAATCTTGCTGTTACAATTTCCTCACAACTTTAGAATTCAAGCGCAGAGCTCACAATCTGAGACAATCAGACCCATCATGTGTTGAGGAACACACCAGCCCCTGTGAAGTCATCTTCCCTCCCGGAAAAGCAAAGCTTTATCTGCTTGCACCTCTGGATATGACAGTTTGCGGGGAATACAAAGGACAAGGAACCCATGAGATAGACTACACTATGAGAACACAATCAGCAAAATCCTGACTGCAGGAAAGTCTCCAGAACGAATGATCTGGTTTCTTCAGCAAATAAACTGTAAAGGAGGGTGATAAAGATGAAGTGGGAACCTAAAGGTTAAAAGTGACCAGCTGGGCACGGTGGCTCACGCCTGTAATCCCAGCACTTTGGGACGCTGAAGCGGGTAGATCACTTGAGGTCAGGAGTTCGAGACCAGCCTGGCCAACATGATGAAACCTGTCTCTACTAAAAATACAAAAATTAGCCAGGTGTGGTGGTGTGCGCCTGTAATACCAGCTACTCAGGAGGCTGAGGCAAGAGAATTGCTTGAACCCAGGGGGCAGAGGTTGCAGTGAGCTGAGATTGTGCCATTGCACTCCAGCTTGGGTGACAGAGCCAAACTCCATCTCAAAATAAAATAAAATAAAATTTAAATTTAAATTGGCCAGTCATGGTGGCTCACGCCTGTAATCCCAGCACTTTGGGAGGCTGAGGCAGGTGAATCACGAGGTCAGAAGTTCGAGACCAGCCTGGCCAGCATGGTGAAACCCCGTCTCTACTAAAAATACAAAGAATTAGCCAGGCATGGTGGTGCGCACGTGTAATCCCAGCTACTTGGGAGGCTGAGGCAGGATAATCGCTTGAACCTGGGAGGCGGAGGTTGCAGTGAGCTAAGAAAGATCGCACCACTGTACTCCAGCCTGGGTCACAGAGTGAGACTCCATCGCAAAAATAAATAAATAAATAAATAAAATAAAAAATGAATAAACAAATTAATTAATTAAATTAAAGTGACCCAAAAGACATTGAAAACAAAGCAGGCAAAAAAAAAAAGCAGGCAGAAAGTAAACTATGGTGCAAAGAGAGTCAAGCCTGGATTGTAAAACCATATAAAGAAAAACAAGGGGACAGGCATGGTGGCTCACACCTATAATCCCAGCACTCTGAGAGGCAGGGGCAGGAGGATTGTTTGAACCCAGGAGTTCAAGACCAGGCTGGGTCACATGGCCAGACCCCTTACCACAGGGGGAAAAAAATCTTTCCACACAAGATGGCCAAAAAAAAAACCCCAAAAATTAGCTGGGTGTTGTGGCACACGCCTGTGGTCCCAGTAACTCTGGAGGCTGAGGTGGGAGCACTGCTTGAGCCAAGGAGGTCGAGGTTGCATTGAGCCCGTGATTGTGCCACTGAACTCCTGGGCAACAGAGAGAGACCATCTCGACAAACAAACAAAACAAAACAAAAACCCAAGGAAGTAACCACCATCCATGTCAGACTCTTACTGGGGAGAGGAGGGATTGTTTTGGGGAGGGGCCCATGGAGGGCTTGGTGTGAGGGTTGGCAAGGTTCTATCTCCTCTCACATCTGGTCTTCTGTTTTTGTTTGTTTGTTTGTTTGAGAAGGAGTCTCGCTCTGTCGCCCAGGCTGGAGTGCAGTGGTACGATCTCAGCTCACTGCAACCTCCGCCTCCTGGGTTCAAGCAATTATCTGCCTCAGTCTCCCAAGTAGCTGGGATTACAGGCACGTGCCACCACATCTGGCTAATTTTTTGTGTTTTTAGTAGACACGGGGTTTCACCACTTTGGCCCAGCTGGTCTCCTGACCTCGTGATCCACCCACCTTGGCCTCCCAAAGTGCTGGGATTACAGGTGTGAACCACTGTGCCCAGACTCACATCTGGTCTTCTACGGAGTTGCCTTATAATAATCCAGTAAGCGTTATATTTGTTTTATGCTTATTTCTATATTTCCACCACATTTAACAATAAAAAAATTTGTGACAACAGTCCGGGTGCAGTGGCTCACGCCTGTAATCCCAGCACTTTGGGAGGCCAAGGTGGGTGGATCACCTGAGGTCGGGAGTTCGAGACCAGCCTGACCAATATGGAGAAACCCTGTTTCTACTAAAAATACAAAATTAGCCAGGCGTGGTGGCACATGTCTGTAATCCCAGCTACTTGGGAGGCTGAGGCAGGAGAATCGCTTGAACCTGGGAGGTGGAAGTTGCGGTAAGCCGAGATCGCACCATTGCACTCCAGCCTGGGCAACAGAGAGAAACTCTGTCTCAAAAAAAAAAAAAAGTGAAAACATTTACTTACATTTTTCCTTATTCATGTGGTCTTTGAATAACTTTTTTTTTTTTTTTTTTTTTTTTTTTTTTTTTGAGACGGAGTCTCGCTCTGTCTCCCGGGCTGGAGTGCAGTGGCCGGATCTTAGCTCACTGCAAGCTCCGCCTCCCGGGTTTACGCCATTCTCCTGCCTCAGCCTCCTGAGTAGCTGGGACTACAGGCGCCTGCCATCTCGCCCGGCTAGTTTTTTGTATTTTTTTTTTTTTTTTTGAGACGGAGTCTTGCTCTGCCGCCCAGGCTGGAGTGCAGTGGCCGGCTCTCAGCTCACTGCAAGCTCCGCCTCCCGGGTTCACGCCATTCTCCTGTCTCAGCCTCCCGAGTAGCTGGGACTACAGGCGCCCGCCTCGTCGCCCGGCTAGTTTTTTGTATTTTTTAGTAGAGACGGGGTTTCACCGTATTAGCCAGGATGGTCTCGATCTCCTGACCTCGTGATCCGCCCGTCTCGGCCTCCCAAAGTGCTGGGATTACAGGCTTGAGCCACCGCGCCCGGCCGTTTTTTGTATTTTTTAGTAGAGACGGGGTTTCACCGTGTTAGCCAGGATGGTCTCGATCTCCTGACCTTGTGATCCACCCGTCTCGGCCTCCCAAAGTGCTGGGATTACAGCAAGACTGGTTGAGTGCATGCTGGGGATGCTAACAGACACTGGTCCTTGCCTTCAGGAGCTTTGCTCCTGGAGAGGGAACCATTCTCTGTAACCACAAGGCCTGGAGTGGAGCAGAGAGGAAGGAGAGCTTGCAGGGCTATGTGTAGCCCACGGGAGAGATGATGGTGGCGTGGAGTAGGGACAGAGCAGGAGGCAAAAGGAGAATTAGACAGATTCCAAGCATGTTTTGAAGGTGGAACCGACTGATTGGCGATTTGTTTGTGTGCTTGTTGTTTGTGGGTGAGTGGGATAAGGAAAGAAGAGAAGTCAATGATGTCTTCTGGAACTGGTTGACTTAACAGATGAGGAAGACCTTTGCTAAGATAGCTGGATCCAGAGTAACATAAACAAATGGGCATTCCTGGCACACAAACCCGCTATGCTGCTGCAAAAGGAGGGGTCATCTTCTCCCCCACATTCCTAGAACATCATCTTTTGTTTAGAGATGGGGTCTCACCTATGTTGCCCAGGCTGGAAGACAGTGGCTATTCACAGACGTGATCACAGCTCACTGCGGCCTCGAACTCCAGGGCTCAGAGATCTTCCTGCCTCAGCCTCCCGAGTAGCTGGGACCACAGGTGCATGCCACAAAGCCTGGCCTCCTAGGGCATAATCTTTCATTTCATAGAGCTGAATGAGCGTCTTGCCCACAGAAGTGCTCAGCGCTGTCATTTGAATGCTATCCATATGCAATGCATGAGCTGCAAATTCAGATGAAGAGGAAGCCACGCAGAGGCCAAGACGTGCCCCCCAGGACCACTGTGCCACACCAGCTCATTGAAGTGCAGGAGCCAGGAGGAAGTGTAGCCATCAACTATCACATCAAACCCATTTGGTTTAATCCTCATGAAATGATGATATGCCGGCCGGGCATGGTGGCTCACACCTGTAATTCCAGCACTTTGGGAGGCCAAGGCGGGTGGATCACCTGAGGTCAGGAGTTCAAGACCAGCCTGGCCAACATGGAGAAACCCCATCTCTACTAAAAATACAAAAATTAGCTCGGTATGGTGGCAGGCACCTGTAATCCCAGCTACTCAGAAGGCTGAGGCAGGAGAATCACTTGAACCTGGGAGGTGGAGGTTGCAGTGAGCTGAGATTCGAGATTGTGCCATTACACTCCAGCCTGGGTGACAAGAGCAAAACTCCATCTCAAAAAATAAATAAATAAATAAATAAATAAATTACGGTATGCTTTTGTTTCTAAACTCAGTGAAGAGACTCAGTAGCAGACAGCTTACTTGATGGACACTGATCAGCTCCACGGACTGTCCTCGCTCACTCTGCCTCCAAACAGCATTTTCAGTGCTCTTATGTGTATCAGGAAGATCAAAATACACTATACCACAAGCCCTAATTGACGGAAGAGATTAATTATTAACTTCTGGGGAAAGTTAATCATATTCACTTTGATATTTTAGCTGAATTTGGATCTCACTAAGGGGAAGGGGGCAAGTCATCGGGGATGGGGTGGGAAGGACCGCGCAGGAAAAGGCAGCATTACCTTGAGGATACTAAACACCTGGCATTTAGAAAGTGCATTTTCCCCACGAAGCATGTTTGACAGGGAAGCACGAGGGCTATGCCAGCACAAAAGCAGAAGTGGTTCTAGGTGTCGAATCCATATAAACCTTGTTGTTTCAGGTTTAAGTACATTCATGGACGCCAGCTCCATAACCGGTTCATTTGGCTTTATTCTGTTCATTCTCAACCTCTACCACACCTCTTTGCTGTTTGCACTTTTCTTCTTTACTGAAGGAGTGCGAGTTGCCTGCAGGCCTGGCACAAGCTGCTCTGGCTGGGTTTGGCCTTGGTCTCCCCGCCTTGGATGGCAGCAGATCACTGGCTGTTTTACACTCGGGCTGGGTCTACCTGACATGGCCCCACTGGCTCCCACGTTGTCGCCAGCTTCAGCCAGTGCTTTTTAGCCTGTGGGCAGGTCCACATTTGCACACCTTCTAAGTGGTCCCGGCCCCAAAGACATAGGGGCTTGTTGGACATGCCCTTGAGGGGGTCCCAGGGACACAGATGTGACTTTTCCAGCAGGCAGTCCTGGAACCAGGAAGAGGATGGCTCCCTAGAGAGGAGAGATGACAGCTTTGTAGTGCTGGGGCCGGGAAGGGCCAGTGAGGAGGCGGTGGAGAAGGCACAGTGGGTGGTGAAGGCTGGGTATTTTGGTCATGAGTCACTCTTTCTATAGCAGAGAAATGACACGGGCCTCAGGCCGAAATCTGGGCTTCAGTTGGATTTGCTCCTCTTGAGTGTGAGAATCTGGTCCTATTCTTGAGGCTGTCTGCTCTTGGGTTCCTTCACTTACCATTTAGGAACAAAAGCACTGACTTTTCGTAATTTTTTGAAGATTAAACCAAATGGGATGAATGGAGTAACACATGGTTACACTGCCTCCTCCCGCCAGGAGTGCTCATACGGTGCATTCAGCAAGGTATCCCCGCGCAGCCATCCTAGGGGAAGGGTCTTGCCCTGTATCACTTTCTCTTCATCTGCACTTGCAGTCTATGCATTGCATTCATACGGCATCTAAATCATGCTGAGTGCCCAGCTCTACGAGATAAAAGATGAGGCCCTAGGAAGTGGGGAGATGACGTGAGTCACTGCGTGTGCAGGTTTGTGTGTCAGGAGTACCGTCACATTTATGTCACATTGGATTTGGCTTACTTTCCATCACTCACACTAGTTGAAGAATGCTGTGCCATTGGTAATCCAAAGGAAAAATTATTTTTATATATTTTCTTTCTCTTTTTTTTTTTTTTTTTGAGAGATGGAGTCTCGCTCCAGGCTGGAGTGTAGTGGCATGATCCCAGCTCACTGCAACTTCCACTTTCCAGGTTCAAGCAATTCCCAAGTACATGGGACTACAGGCATGCACCACCATGCCCAGCTAATTTTTGGATTTTTTAGTAGAGATGGGGTTTCACTATATGTTGGCTAGGCTGATCTCAAACTCCTGACCTCAGGTGATCCACCCACCTCGGTCTCCCAAAGTGCTGGGATTATAGGCGTGAGCCACCGTGCCCAGCCTTTTATAAATATTTTCCGTTTAGCTTTGGAATGCTTTATGTGATGGAAGGCAGCAGATTAATTCTTCTTTCAATTAAGTTGACCCAATATATTGTGTTAGTCATTGTGCTAGGCTTTGAGGGTGCAAAGACAGCTAAGACACAGACAGAATGAAATGAAATGAAATGAAATGAAATGAAATGAAATGAAATGAAATGAAATGGTGGTGAGTTCCACGAGAGAGGTACAAACAGAGGTAGTTTTGGTTGAGAGGGAAGGAAACTCCTGGGGAGGAGGTAGCACATCAGTCAGGATGCGTGAGGTTTGCAGCAATAACAAACAACCCTCAACTCTCGGTGGCTTAACATCCCAAAAGCTGACTGACGCCTCATTCACGCTGCATATCCAGTGTGTGTTATTGTGGTCACTTAGGGTCACAGGTCACAGAGGTTTAATCTCAGAAGAGAGCAGGGAATTGTCCAGTGCCTCCTTATGCTGCTATGTACAAGTGGTGTGTCTCCTCACTGGACATTTTCTTGGTTACCGCTAGCCATACTGCCAAATCTAACTTCAGAGAAGAGACAGTAATACCCTGGCCTGTGTCCAGAAGGCAGAGAGCTAAAAACACTCAAGAACAACACTAAAAAATCCCATCGGTGACTTCGGCCCAATATGCGGAGGTGAGTGTGAAGGAGAAGAGCTTCCAGGGGATGAAAAGCTTTAGGAAAGGTGCCAAGGTCAGAAAGCCTGACTGGAGAGAGGGGCTCCAAACAGGAATGCTGGGAGGCACGGTGTTAAGGGAGGACAGGGCAGAGTGTGAAGCTAGACTAAGGAGATTGGATTTGATCCAGGAGACACGGAAAGTCATAAAGGAGCTGTGGTTTCAGATTTACCTGATTGCTACGTGTAGGAGAGATTAGAGGGTGGGGAGAGATTAGAGGGTGGCAGGCCAGAGGCAGGAGATCTTTCTTACACAAAACCAGGCGAAGGGCTCTGAGGGCTTGCATAGGGGTCTTCTAAATGCGCAGGAAAGAAAGAGCTATACTTGTCAGCAGAGTCTTGACGAGATTTAGAACTAATTGGATATGAGATGTAAGCAAGGTGGAGAATCAAAGATGATTCCAGGATTTGAGCCTGGGAGAATGTTGCCATTAGAATTAGAGAAAACGGTGGAAAATTGGCAAGTCAGGAAAGGAAGATGGGGCTTGTTGATCTCAAAGCAGGAATTTTTATTTTGTTCACTCCTGTTTCCCTGTACCCAGGACAGTGCTTAGCGCATAGTATGTGCTTGGTAATGTTCATTGGGTATGGAATACAGTAGAACATTATGGAGACGTCCCCAGGCGACCACTAAGGCAGAACTGGCACTCCTTGGTGGTGTCTGTGCTGGGAGGGAGGTTTTCCTATCTGAAGCCATAAGATGAGACGTGCTGCCAAGAGAAAAAGCCTAGAGAAGAAAGGGATGAAAGTGAAGGAAGAACTTTGGGAATCATGACATTTAGGGCTAGAAAGTAGGAAGGGAATCCAGGGAAAGGGGGCATCTGAGGAAGCATCAGATGCTGCAAGTGGCGAGGGGCATTGGGACGGCTCAGAGGGCATCTGGTGGAGCAGCTCATGTCACTGGGCCTCCCCAGGCGCCAGCAAGCGCCTCCCGCCTGGAGAACAGGAGGCTGCGAGGCTGACGGGGAGGCTGGGCCAGGGGCGGTTCTGGTTTCTGTTTTGTTTTGGGGGGTTCATAAGTGAGATTTAGTCCTGTAGCAAAGTGAGCAGGGTGAAGGGGAGAGACCGGGGGCGCATGAGGGAGGAGGGAAAACACGGTTGACATCAAGGAGGTGGATAAAGGGCTGCCCTCCCGGGGCAGGGCCCCTGCGAGGCCGGAGGGGTGTGTGAACGCTGTCGTGGTGATGGTGAGGGCCTTAGCGACCCCCACCCGAGTGAGGCTCCCTCAGCTTCAGGACCAGAGCCGAGGGGAGGAGCCTCCGCCACGGCCCGCGGGGGCGGGCAGGTGAGCCGGGCAGGTGCGCCGGGCAGGTGCGCAGGCGAGCGGGCTGGGCGGGCCGAGGCCACACCCTGAAACTACCTGCGCGGGCCCGGCCGGAGAGTGAGAGCGGAGCTGCAGCCGGAGCGAGAGGAAGAGGAAGAGAGAGCGCGCCAGAGCCAGGGCACCGCCGCCGGCCGGGGGCGCTGGGCCTGCCCGGAACTCCGCCGCCTGCGCCGCGCGCCCCGCGCCCCGCGGGCCATGGGAGCCGGCCGCCGGCAGGGACGACGCCTCTGAGACCCGCGACCGGCCTCGGGGACCATGGGGAGCCATCAGGCCCGCAAGGGCGGAGGGGGCCCGAAGGACTTCGGCGCGGGACTCAAGTACAGCTCGCGGCACGAGGTGAGCGCCGGCCGGGAACGCGGCGCGCTGGGAAGCTCCGCCCGCCCGACCCTGCAGCGCGGCGCTGGGCTCCGCCGGCTCCCCTGGCGTGTCAGTCGGTGGCCGAGCGCTGGGCTCACAGGTGGAATTTCCTGTTCAGCGGGTGCCGGGCCGCGGGCGGGGCTGGCCGGACCTTTGGTACCGGACCGGCTGCGCCCCGCCGGGGGAGACGGGAAGCCCCTGGGCCTTCCTGCGCCCTCGGTCCTTTCCCTGAGTTGAAAAAAGGGGCTGCGTCTCGGCCCCTCCATGACTCTCGCGCTGTTAGTGAACATCTGGAAGAAACCAGGGGCTCGGAGTGGCGTTATTTGGGCGGAAGTGAAGTTTCAGGGGAGTTTGGAGTCTCAGCCATCCTTGGCCTCTGCAGAAAATTTGTTTTGTCTCTCTCCTTCCCCGTCAGAAGACAACTGGGAGGCAGGGCTTTGGCTAACACAGGGGCTGGAGCTAGGAACTCCAGAGTCGGGCTCGCCTGGGCTTCGCGAGAGGGGATGGAACCCTTTGGGCTGTATGGGAAGGCGGCTATATGGGAAGGGATGTGGGAACACAAACATGTCTTGAGCCTTTTGCAAAGTACCGAAACAGGAAGCTCTTCTTTGGCAGAAAGAACAATGAAAGACCTATTGAAAGATCTCAGAAAGATTACATGTTCCTGTGTGGAGTTGGGATGGGTTGCTAGTCACTTCACTGACGGACCCACCTAGGTGGTAGTGCCCGGGCGGGAACAGCAGCCAGGTCTCTACCCTCTCTGTCCAGCGCAGATCCCCAGGTTTTCTGGAAGGTCAGGGCGGCGCTGAGAGGCAGGGGCTGTTTGGCAGAGGGTTTTGCTCCTCTACAGATGATGGCCTCCCTGCCCTGCCAACCCTCACTTTCTCCCCTCCTTCCGGGTGCCCCTGGGCTCCACAGCCTCCGCCGTTGCTCCCTGAGTCAGGCCTGATTTTGGTGCTGTCTCAGATCAATTCCTTTTGTCCGAGCAGCATCTCGACCCAGGGAGCTTGCAGAAAATCAGACGCTGGGGTTTTGGACGCTGCCTGCACCACAGACAGGACCTGGGGCTGGGCTCTGCTATTTTTGCCACTTTTCACCTTCAACAAGGAAGAAAGCTTCCAGTGGACCAGAAGACTTGGGCCCCTTCCCCTGGCTGTGCCTGTGCCCTGCTGTGAGGCATTCACCTTCTCTTCCCTGCTGTAATTGCTATGTTTGTGAGTCCTTGTTAATTGCCTGCTTGGGGCTCTAGACTCCCTGCCTCCTCAGCAGAGAGCTTGCTGCTTGGAATTTGTTATTGCAGGGCAGTCCCGTGCCCTCACCCCAAGTTTGTTCTTCCTGACTTCCCTTTCTAGGACTCTCCTGCCCACATGGGGAAAGCAGGGTCTTCCTGGTCGTGTGGCCCAGCCTCCTCTCAGAGCCATCTCATCACCCGGACAAGTGGCCCGGCTGGGGCTCACCTTCCACTCGCCCCCAGGATCCCACATTCAGTGGACTTCTCTTGTCACTTGCAAGCCCTGGCTTTAGTTTCCCCCATCCCTGCTCATTTCCTCCGCGTCTGCGAAGCTCATTTGCTCTCTGCACCCTTGGGCTGCCCCTCCCCTCTCTGCCATTTTCCTAATTGCGGCTTGCTCCTTGTCTTTTCTCCTGCCGAGCTTTATTGAACTAACTTGGTGCCTAGTCCTGGGCCAGGCACGCGTGAAGGGAAGGCTCTCAGAGACCAGTAAGATGTGGTTGTTTCCTTTAAAGAACATCCAGTCTTGAGAGCGAAGCTGAGACCAATGCCAAAGTTAGCTGCGAGGCAGAGTGTCCAGAGGAAATCGGCTGAAGCTCATTTCCATCTTGCAGATTCCTCCCACCTGTGGCCTCACCAGAACTCCCAGTCCCTGGGATCACCTTGTAGTGTGTGTTTGCAGCTAGGATCTCCGTCCCTGGCTGGGAGGTGTGGCTGCTGCCCCTGGGTTTGCTATCTGGGTCAGCAGAGCCTGGTGCACAGGGTGGTGTTATTTCTGGGTTCCTTGTCCTCCGCTGCATCCATCCCTGCACCCTTGTTCGGTGGTATTTGTATCTGGCTGTCCCCTTCCCAAGGCTGATGGCGTGGCCTCTACCCCACTCCTGCTGTTCCCATCAAGTGTTCTGCATGGCCTTCAGAGCCCTGATGCACGTTACTGCATCTGGAGATGGTGTGAGCCCTGCCTGCGAGCAAGGAGCAAAAGGAATTGATCTGAGACAGCACCAAAATCAGTGCTGCGAGATCATGATTGCCCTAGGTAAGACTCAGCATCCCTTAAGCATCAGAGATCAGGGTTGGAAGATCGGATGTTGTGTGGTCAAAATCAGATGTCTAGGGGCTAGGGTGTGCAACTCTGGCTATTCAGAGAGTCATCTGCTTGTTAACTGGTCAATCATTCATTCATTCACATAACAATATCTGCTAGGTAACCCACTGACTGAATCTGTGCCAGGTGCTGGGAAATACCAGTGAGGAAGACCCTAGACTCATAGCCCCCATCCTTGGGACCATCCAAGGTAGTGTGGGATACAGGGACTAAATTCTGACTCAGTGAGTACTAGCTTCTCGATATGCCCTGGGTGAGCACACAGCATCTCTCTAACACAAGCTGGAAGGGCCAGGTCAGCAAATTGGGACTGCAGGCATCTGTGATGTGGTGGCAGGAGGTAACAGGCAGCCAAGACCCAGGGCCGCCTTGTCTAGCCGTGTGATCTCAGAGATGTTACCCAATATCTCTAGGCTTGGTTTCTGTGGCTGTAAAATGGGAATGACATATATATTCCAGGTTTGTTGAAAGGATTAAGCGGGGTACTTTACATGAAAGCCCTTTGTAAGTTGCAGTGTGGTGTTCAAATGATGCAGCTTGAGTTTTCCAGTTGAAAGGGACTTGAGACAAACAAGAAAATTATATAGTATCAGTAGGACGCCTGTCGAGAGGCTGAGAACCCAGGTTGTCAGTGGGGCCTCGACCTCACAGAGGAGCCATCCTGCCCTGCCAAACACAGGGAAATGCCCCAAAGATTCAAGGAACTACTCGCCAGCAACAGAGACCTCTTCCTAGTCCTTCTGGTTTTCTTTTTTTTTGTTTTTGAGACGGAGTTTCGCTCTTGTTGCCCAGGCTGGAGTGCAATGGCACGATCTCAGCTCACTGCAACCTCTGGCTCCGAGGTTCAAGCAATTCTCCTGCCTCAGCCTCCCGAGTAGCTGGGATTACAGGCATGCACCATCACGCCCAGCTAATTTTGTATTTTTAGTAGAGATGGGGTTTCTCCATGTTGAGGCTGGTCTCGAACTCCTGACCTCAGGTGATCTGCCCGCCTCAGCCTCCCAAAATGCTGGGATTACAGGCGTGAGCCACCATGCCCGGCCGACCTCTGGTTTTCATTCCCCCACTTTACCTAGCTTCTAGGAGAAAGATCTTTCTATGAAAAGAAAATGTGTGCCAGCTGCATATCCCTTTCTCCCTCTCATCCCCTGCCCCTCCCACCATAGAAAATTAAACTTTTATTTTGTTTTGTTTTTTAGAGATGGGAGTCTTGCTATGTTGCCCAGGCTGGACTCAAACTCTTGGGCTCAGGTGATTGATCCTCCTTGTCGCAGACTTCTAAGTAGTTGGGATTACAGGCGTGAGCCACTGTGCCCACATAAAACTTTCGAGAACAGCCTCTTTTGTTCTCTAGAGTATGTGCTGGGCAGGTGTGTGCAGTGGGTGAGGGAGAGGGTTGGGAAGGCAGAAAGCAGCAGGAAGCTAGGATTGTCCTGTAGGTGGGGCTTCGGTTGCTGGAGTGGACCGGAAGTCTGCCTTCTTGGGGGGGGAGCTTTCTGGACCCTTCCCTCTGCCTTGGTCCTGGGAACACCTAGAAATTCCTCGTTTAGGAGTTGGGAAAACTGAGAAAGAGGAGAAGATGTCCCTAGCTTGATGGCTGCCTTCGCCTGCTCCCAGTGGAAATGGTCAGAGGGTGGATCTGCTCAGAGCTGGCTTGTGGCCTGATGCCACATTGTCACGGGCTGCGGAAGGAGAATCAGTTACAGCTCCCTCCCCCTACCTGGCCCTCACTCTGCTCCCTGGGAACCAGACTACCAGACTGCCTACTGCTGTGGCCAGTGGCCTCTGTCCCTCGGAACACTGTGGTCCTCAAGTTCCCTGATGTCTGTTCCTTCTCTGGTCTGTGGTTCTGTCCAGGTTGGTGGCCCATGTCTCTCTTAAAAGAGAAGTTGTCTTTGGAAGAGGAAGGGAGATGCGACAGAGCCCCCTGGGAGCCCAGGTGCTGAAGATGATGTTGCTTTTGCTATTGTGCCATGATTACTAGAGTGTCTAGAATACTAATCATCGTGAATACTCATGATCATTAGCATTTATTGAGCACAGCTTGCTCTTTGTCTTTTTTCCTGCCAAGCTCCATTGAACTAACTTTGTACCTAGTCCTGGGTCAGGCATGGCTGAAGGGAAGTAAGATGTGGTCTCACTGGTCTTTGAGACCAAGTATTACCCCTCTCAGAGATAAGTGTTATTATGATTACTTTTTTTTAGACAGGGTCTCCCTCTGTCACCCAGGCTGGAGTGCAGTCGTGCAATCATGGCTCACTGCCACCTTGACCTCCCGGGCTCAAGCTTCCTCAGTAACTAGGACTACAGGTGGGCACCAGCATGCCTGACTAATTTTTGTATTTTTTACAGAGGCAGGGTCTTGCTATGTTGCCCAAGTTGGTCTTGAACTCCTGGGCTCAAGTGATTTGCCCACCTCAGCCTCCCAAAGTGCTGGAACTACAGGTGTGAGCCACCGCACCCAGACTTATTATTATTATTATTGTTTTGAGATGGAGTTTCCCTCTTGTTGCCCAGGCTGGAGCACAATGGTGTGATCTTGGCTCACCAAAACCTCTGCCTCCTGGGTTTAAGCGATTCTCCTGCCTCAGCCTCCCGAGCCGCTGGGATTACAGGCATGCGCCACCATGCCCAACTAATTTTGTATTTTTAGTAGAGATGGGGTTTCTCCATGTTGGTCAGGCTGGTCTCAAACTCCTGACCTCAGGTGATCCGCCCGTCTCGGCCTCCCGAAGTGCTGGGATTACAGGCGTGAGGAGCCCCCACGCCCGGCCCAGCCTTATTATTATTACTTTTTTTTTTTTTTTTTGAGGCGGAGTCTCGCTCTGTCACCCAGACTGGAGTGCAGTGGCCGGATCTCAGCTCACTGCAAGCTCCGCCTCCCGGGTTTACGCCATTCTCCTGCCTCAGCCTCCCGAGGAGCTGGGACTACAGACGCCCGCCACCTCGCCCGGCTAGTTTTTGTATTTTTTTTAGTAGAGACGGGGTTTCGCCGTGTTAGCCAGGATGGTCTCGATCTGACCTCATGATCCGCCCATCTCGGCCTCCCAAAGTGCTGGGATTACAGGCTTGAGCCACCTGTGCCCGGCCATTATTACCTTTTTATAGGTGAGGAAAATGGAGCACAGGGAGGCTAAGTAACTTGCCTGAGGTCGCAGAGCAAAATAGTGGTGGAATCTGGATTGGAGCCCAGGTAGTCTGGCCCTGCTGTATCCTATGTGGGCTGTGACATGGAAACAGGGCTGTCAGCCCACTGGGCTCAGGAGGGGATGGAATACTAAAGGTTGGGAGTTCATGAGATTTGGGTAAGAAACTGGATTTCTCTTCTCAGGATGTTTCTGAGATGCCTGGGACTAAATTACAGAAACCATTTGGTAGCATGGGAATAGAAACTTCTGGAATTCTCAGAGTGCTTAGCCTGGCCTGGCAGTGTGAGAAGTGTGTTTGGGGTTTGCTCAGCGCTCGTGGGCAGTCGTTGCCCTTTTGGCTTTGTTAAGAATATTTCCAGAAACAGCTCCCTGCTAAATATTCTGTCTCAGATGCTCATATTTTCACAATTTTCCTATTCTGCCTGGGCTAGCAATATTTTGGGGTTTTTCCCTGAATCCTGTGATAGTTGGCTAACTGATCAAAATCTTGGATCCTTTGACTCTTTTTGGCCCCCGCTGGTGATGCTGACGTGGTGGTGGGGATGATGATGGTGGTGGCGATGGTGAAAGGGTGGAGAAGAATGTGATGACAGTTATTTCTACCTTTCACTAAATATCTACACTTCAATTCATGACCTCACTTTATCCTCACAACAGCTATGTGGGAAAAAAATGCCCAGTTCACAGATGAGAATGCTGAGGCTCAAAGGGTTTGTGTAAAGGCAGTAAGAAGTAGAGCAAGAATTCAAACTTAGATCTGCGCAACTTCAAAGCCTGGGAGCTCACCACGATGCCATTGTAAAATTGTGTTCCTGAGATGATGGTGGTGGTGTGTATCCCCAGCAAACTGCTAGAACACGTCATTCACCAGAGAGCTGTGAGCACATAACAAGGAAGTGGTGATCACCTGGTACCAGTGCTGGTGCGCTACCAACATCATACACCAACTTATCTGGTTTCCCCTTTTGATGAGGTTCCTTAGCTGGTGGACCAGGAGCACAGCTGGAGATGTGATTTCAACAGGCTTTACTTAGATGTGGCTTTATGTATTATACATATGATTAAAAATTGTGGTGGAAGTTTTAAAATGAAAACCAATTCACCCACCTATGCCGACAAATCATTTTTCACGCCTCTCTCCCCTCCTTACTGTCTGTGGTTCAATGTATCTAGTTGGTCATTGTGCACACACCACTTGTATCCTGGACAAGGGGTTTTATTGGCTTCCTGTCTGCTGGGCATGGAGCCCTGGGTGCTGGAGGATGGAAGGTCTGGTAGGCTTGTGTCTGATTGAAAGGCTGTGCCTAAGGCGGGGGTCTGTTCTTGGATCCACATCACTTTGGGTGGTGACCTCAGGCTGCCTCTCACCTCTTCCTGGGTTCTGTGCCATTTCTCATTTAGTAACAGCTCAGATGAGGACTTGGGGCTTTTGCCTATCAGCTCCATAGATGACACCAGCTGGGAGGGAAAGGCCGATACCTTGTATAGCTTGATCATGAGTCAGAGCATCTGGACAGCCTGTCTGATAGGCTACACTGAGCAGAACGCATCTGTCTGGGTCAGGAGTCAGTGCTTCGCTCACCAAACCACCTCCCTCAACCACGGAGCAGAAACCACGAGACCCAGAGTTCTGAGTTGACAGCGAGCCTGGGAGAGACCAGGCATGCAAGTGTTACTGCCCAAAGTCAAAGTGTGTTTTCTTCCCCCAATGATTTTATTTGGTTATACCTTTAAAAATTATTATTACAAGGCTAATATATACATATTCAAAGAAAACTTGGCCAACTCAGATAAGTAGTAAGAATTTAAAAATGAGGCTGGGCATGGTGGTTCACGCCTGTAATCCCAGCACTTGTAATCTCAGCATTGTAATCAGCACTGTAATCCCACCAGCCAAGGCAGGTGGATCACTTGAGGTCAGGAGTTCAAGACTAGCCTGGCCAACATGATGAAACCCCATCTCCATTAAAAATTCAAAAATTAGCCAGGCATGATAGTGGGCACCTGTAATCCCAGCTACTCGGAAGGCTGAGAGAGGAGAATCACTTGAACTGGGGAGGTAGGGGTTGCAGTGATCCGAGATCATGCCATTGCATTCCAGCCTGCGTGACAGAGCGACACTGTCTCAAAAAAAAAAAAAATTTTTTTTTAAATAAAAATGACACAAATACCCCTACAGAGACATTTTAACAATTTGGTATTGCCTATGCATGTTTTCTAAAAAAAATTTTTTCCTCATTACAACATTTAGGAAGCTTTTCTTTTTTGAAGTCTCACAGTATAGAAATGTACAGTGTAAAATGTGAAACTCCCTCTGAAATTCCCTCTCCCAGATTTTAGAACCTCTATAAATAGTTTGCTTTATATTCTCCCACAAGTCTTGTGTGCGTGTTCTGCTGTTTGTGTGCACGCCTATTCTCCCCGAAATGGAGTCATCACTAATTCCACTCTGCAGTAAAGACATGAGTCTGGGAGGGAGGTGTTGGGGGAGGGATCTCCAAGAATTACTCCAAGGAGATGCCTGAGCTGAGTTTTGAGGGGCAGGAGTGACTTTTTTTTTTTTTTTTTTCTGAGATAGGGTCTTGCTCTGTCGCCCAGGCTGGAGTGCAGTGGCGCGATCTCGGCTCACTGCAACCTCTGCCTCCCGGGTTCGAGCAATTCTCCTGCCTCAACCTTCAAAGTAGCTGAAATGACAGGTGTGTGCCACCGCGCCCAGCTAATTTTTGTATTTTTATTAGAGATGGGGGTTTCACCATATGGACCAGGCTGGTCTTGAACTCTTGGCCTCAAGTGATCTGCCTGCCTTGGGCTCCCACATGCTGGGATTGCAGGCATGAGCCACTGTGCCCAGCCTATTTTTTTCATTTAACATTCTATCTTAGATAGCTTTTCTATGTCATTATCTACTTTTGTTTCTTTTTTTTTTTTTTTTTTTTTTTTTTTGAGATGGAGTGCCCAGGCTGGAGTGTAATGGCACGATCTGAGCTCACTGCAAGCTCCGTTTCCCGGATTCATGCCATTCTCCTGCCTCAGGCTCCCGAGTAGCTGGGACTACAGGCATCCGCCACCACGCCCGGCTAATGTTTTTGTAGTTTTGGTAGAGACGGGGTTTCACTGTGTTAGCCAGGATGGTCTCGATCTCCTGACCTCGTGATCCACCTACCTCGGCCTCCCAAAGTGCTGGGATTACAGGTGTGAGCCACCGCGCCCGGCCTCTACTTTTCGAAAAACGATTTTTGATTGCCTTATCAGCTTTCATCACGGGAACATATCATTCTTTCCTTCTTCTTATTTTAATCGTTTTATTGTTTGGGTGTGTTACTTGAACGCATTATTGGAGAATTAATGGAAAAAGAGCAAACAGAATGAGGGAGGTAATTGGCAAGCAGCCTCTGTGCAGGCCACGCTGGTCAGACTTCTTGTGGGTTATGCTGGTGAATTCTGGAAATAGTGTCTTCAAGGGAAGCTGACTAAGGCTGAGATTGAGTCAGATGGCCAGGGTTTAGAAAACATTTTGTTTGAATGATCAGAGGAGTTGAGCATGTTTAGCCAGAGGAGGTGCAGACTGACCTAGCACATGAGCACTGAGGTAGAGCTTCCACTGGAGCGTCTCCTGAGCTGGGAAACTAGGCTGGTTCTGTTGCAGTGCTAATCAGTGCACTAATCAGTGCAGTGCTAATCAGAGGTGATTGCGGTGCTGATCACACTTGGTGGAAGGAAGAGCTTCCTAATGCTGGTACTAAGGAAAACACTGTTTCTTCCAAAAGGATGGTCCCGTGAGGATAATAAGTGGATGACATGCCCTGTAGAATCTGTCCCAGCTCTGAGAATCCAGTTTTAAGGGTAGATCCAGCAGTTCTCCCCTTGCTTGTATCCTATTCCACCAGGACAGAGTCTGGTTCTAAGAGAGGACACAGACCTCCTGGTACCCTCCCCTGGGGGTGGGGCCCCCCTATTTGCACAGTTGGTCCTCTCCCCAAAACAGGTGCTCAGATTTGTAGCCGTGGAGGAGTGTTTTAGAACCTAAGCAGTTCCAGAGGCTGCAGGCGGGCTTGGGTCTTTCCCGCTAGCTTCTGCAGATCCCTGGGTCCACCAAGGCAGAAACAGACCTGGCACCTCCATGCCATGAAATATGACTCAGCAATGAAAAGGAACAAGCTGATAGATGCAACGACTTGAAGGACCTCCAGGGAATTTTGTGCAGTTAAAAAAAAGCCAACAGCCCCATACATACCGTATTATTTATTTATATAACATATTTTTTTTTTTTTTTTGAGAGACGGAGTCTTGCTCTGTTATAGGCTGGAGTACAGTGGTGTAATCTGGGCTCACTGCAACCTCCACCTCCTGGATTCAAGTGATTCTCCTGCCTCAGCCTCCCGAGTAGCTGGGATTACAGGCGCCCGCCACCACACCCAGCTAATTTTTATATTTTTAGTAGAGACAGGGTTTCTCCATGTTGGCCAGGCTGGTCTCGAAATCCTGACCTCAGGTGATCCACCCGCCTTGTGCTGGGATTACAGGCGTGAGCCACTGCACCCGGCCTATATAACATAATTTTTGAAATGACAGCATGTTAGTAGTAGAGGATGGATTAGCAATTGTGGAGCTGAAGGGGTGGGGGACAGGAGGGAGGTGGCTGTGGTTACAGAAGGCCCTGGGCATCCTCGTGTTGGAGCTGTTCAAAATGTTGACTGTGATGCTAGAGACGGGACTACGCTAGCGATGACATAGATGGAACTTAATACTCATGTGAGTAGCAGTGAAACGGGAAGTCTGATAAGATCCGCGGATGATCCTGCTGTTGTGGTATTATGATAGAGGTTTATGAGGTGTGACTGTTGGGAGAAACTGGGCAAGGTGCACAAATATCTCAGTATGATTTCCTACAACTGTATGGAAATCTACAAGTATCTCCATAAACATGTCAGTAATAGAAGGCACACTAGCTCGTGAAATCAGAATGTGGATTTAATAAAAAGTCAAGAAGATGAATGAAAAGAAGTTATGGGGTGCTGGCTGCACCTCTTGTTTCTCTTGTTGGGTTTTGGGGGATCTGCTGCAGGCAGATGCTTCTGCTGCGAGTCCGGTGACTTGGGGCAGGAGGAAGGTGGGGCAGCTGGGCCGGGAAGTAGGTCTTTGGCACATAAGGAGAGGGCTGGTGCAGACTTAGTGGAACTGGAGAGGCAGAGATGGAATTCTCTGGCTAAAATTGGCAAAAGAGGTTATGTCCTGGTGTGTGTGTTTTGAGGGCGACACACTGAACTGAGGACCAGGAGAGATCCAGCAAAGTCCAGCCTTAAATGGGGCCTGAGGACAGTGGGTGGCCAGGCCAGATCTGACCCCAGAGAGCCTGGGGGACTGTCAGCAGAGCCCTGAGATGTGGACTGAGTATTTTCTCCCCTTCTTGGTTGAGGGCACTTGGCAACTGGTGGATTATTCCAGCCTGCCCTGGGGAGGCTGCCTAAGTCTGGCTATGGGGAGAGAAGACCTTCCATCAATCCATCAATTAATCAATCAAGTGCTAACTCTGGGCAAGGTCAAGGGTGGAAGGGGAGGGAGAGAGGCAGTAGGAAAAGGAAACTGGGGCACTGTGACCTGCCAGGACTTCCTGGTCCACCTAGTTGGGGAAGAGGTAAGGCTCCAGGGAGAAAGTACCGTGGCTTGTTGTGGTCCTGGGAGGATTCTTGGTGAGACTCAGCTTTGGCCTGTGTGCTCGAGGGCAGGCAGGGTTCAGTAGGCGGTAGGGGAGCCCAGCCATTCTGAGCAGGCAGATGCGTCTGCCTAGGAACCTCTTGGTTCCTAACAGGCTTGGGGACCCTCCTGGCTAGAGTCAAGGTGAGAGTTGGGGGAGCCAGTGCCCTTGGACCAATGTGGAAGGAGTGATAACCCATGGACAGGGATGGGCACAGCAGGGGACCATCTCTTGGGCCCATTTGCAGTGTTCTTTTTTTTTTGAAATCAACACTGCATTTATTGATTTAGACTACTTTATTGAGGTATGATTGATATACAAAAAGCTGTACCTCTTTGTGATTTTAGAGACAGCGGCCTGTGCTAGCAATGATATAGAATGGAATTTATTTATTTATTTATTTATTTATTTATTTATTTATTTATTTTGAGACGGAGTCTCGCTCTGTCGCCCAGGCGGGAGTGCAGTGGCCGGATCTCAGCTCACTGCAAGCTCCACCTCCCGGGTTTACGCCATTCTCCTGCCTCAGCCTCCCGAGTAGCTGGGACTACAGGCGCCCGCCACCTTGCCCGGCTAGTTTTTTGTATTTTTTTAGTAGAGACAGGGTTTCACCGTGTTAGCCAGGATGGTCTCGATCTCCTGACCTCGTGATCCACCCGTCTCGGCCTCCCAAAGTGCTGGGATTACAGGCTTGAGCCACCGCGCCCGGCCAGAATGGAATTTAATATTCGAATGAGTAGCAGTGAAACGGGAAGTCTGAATAAGATCCGCAGATGATACCACTGTTGTGCTTATCACGAATGACAGCAAGATAGTGTCAATTAAGAGCCATTTCAAGCTACTGACGTCCTGTTCTTTTCTCGTTTTGTTTTTTATTTCTTTTGTTTCTATTTAATGTGTACAACCTGATGAGTGTGGATGTGTGGAAACACCAGTGACAACATCACCTAAGTTAGGCTGCAAAATATCCATCACCTTCCAAAGTTTCCTCCTGCCCCCTTTATCTATATTCTACTTATTTATAATAATTATGATTATTTTGTGATAAGAACACTTATTACTAGATCTCTTATTGAATGTATGGACCACCTTGTGTGTATCCATTCATTCGCTAAGGAACGCTTAGGTTGTTCCCACTTCTTGGCTTCTGTGAACGGTGCTGCAGTGAGCATGGGATGCAGCTGTCTCTTCAGATCCTGGTTTCAATTCCTTCCTGTGGATAAATACTCAGACGCAGGCTTGCTGGATCTGCAGAGCATGATCTCTCTGGGCTTCAGTTCACTTTTCTGCACTATTGGGGGGGTCTCTTGAGTGGTGCAAGGTCAAGGATAACCAGGTCCCTGCACATTTGTGTCTTTCCACAGGGTCAGACTTTTATTGATGCAATTTCAATCATAAAAACCACTAGCCACATGGAGTTCCCAAAGACACAATTCTCCTTAGTACTTCCTGTTCGCTCAGGAGTCAGAGCCTCGGGCACACAGGCTCAAGACACTCCACAAGTCAGTCAACATTGCAGGCCATACTTAATCATATAGTTAATCAATATATAAATGTCTAGATTAAACATCCCACATCAAAGTTACATTTATCATCAAGAGAAAGGGTTAGGAAAACGGGTTGATGAACCAGTCCAGGGAGAGCTACGAAGACAAAAAGACCCTCCTGCTCTGACCTGGGCGGTCCGTCGGTTTCATGCGGAAGAGTTTCTGATGTCAGCAGAGCCTTTGCTGGCAGATGCTAGGTGCTTATCACGAGTGACAGCAAGATAGTGTCAATTAAGAGCCATTTCAAGCTGCCGAAGTCCTGCTGTTTTCTCTTGTTTTGTTTTTTGTTTCTTTTGTTTGCCTTTTTTTTTTTTTTTTTGAGAGGGGATCTTGCTCTGTTGCCCAAACTGGAGTGCAGTGGCGTGATCACAGCTCATTGCAGCCTTGACATCCCAGGCTCAAGTGATCCTCCCACCTCAGCCTGCTGAGTAGCTATGCCACCATGCTAAGCAAATTTTTAAAAAAATTTTTGTAGAGATGGGGTCTCACTGCATTGCCCAGGCTTGTCTCAAACTCCTGGGCTCAAGCAATCCTCCCACCTCAGCCTCCCAAAGTGCTGGGATTCCAGGCATGAGCCACTGTGCCTGGCTCTCCTCTTTTTTTTTGAGACAGAGTCTCGCTCTGTCGCCCAGTTTGGAGTGCAGTGGGGTGATCTCGGCTCACTGCAAGCTCCGCCTCCTGGGTCCACACCATTCTGCTGCCTCAGCCTCCCGAGTAGCTGGAACTCCAGGCGCCCGCCACCACATCTGGCTAATTTTTTGTATATTTAGTAGAGACCAGGTTTCACCATGTTAGCCAGGATGGTCTTGATCTCCTGACCTTGTGATCCACCTGCCTTGGCCTCCCAAAGTGCTGGGATTACAGGCGTGAGCCACCACGCACGGCTGCAGCTGCCCTCTTTTTATGGCCACAGAGTCTTCTACTGAGGACGGACAGTGGAGGAGCAAGCTTGTGTATGTCCTTGTCTGGTTGGATGCTGTGTTTATTTATTTGCAAAACATCTCGTCCCTGTTGACAAAGTGAAACATAAGATGACGTCTTTTTCTAAGATGGAGTTACTTATGTCAAGGGTGCTCTGTACAAGTCTCACGCATCTGCAGTGGGACCCTGTAGGAGGGCAAAGAACCCGCTTCAGTGAGGACTGCCTGACACAAGTCTCTACTTTCCTCTCTGGGAGCCGGTGCAGGGGAGGGTTGGCATAACCAGGTGAGTGGTCAGGACTGAGAGCCCTGAGCTGTTGAGGCAAATACTTTTCTCTGTGTCTCAGTTTTCCCCTCTTAAAAGTGGGTTAATAACCACTTATGGCCTTCCAAATAGAACATAATTAGCTAATTCCTGCTAATGACTGAGGCCTACCTACTGTCTCCCTTTGATTTTAATTTCTCCACCCACTGTTCACCCATCTGCCAAAAGCCAGGCAGCCCCATTCCTCCCTCCAGTCTGGTGGAACAGCTGGAGTTCCCATTCAAACTTCAAAACAAAATGAAAGGCTGGGTGCGGTGGCTCACGCCTATAACCCAGCACTTTGGGAGGTCAAGGTGAGCAGATCACCTGAGGTCAGGAGTTCAAGACCAACCTGGCCAAATGGTGAAATCCTGTCTCTACTAAAAATACAAAAATATAAAAATTAGCCAGGCGTGGTGGCGGGCGCCTGTAGTCCCAGCTACTCAGGAGGTTGAGGCAGGAGAATTGCTTGAACCTGGGAGGTGGACGTTGCGGTGAGCTAAAATGGTGCCACTGTACTCCAGACTGGGCGACAGAGCGAGACTCTGTCTCAAAACAAACAAACAAAACAAAAACAAACAAAAAACAAAACAAAAAACAAACAGACACCCCCCCCCCAACAAAAACATAAAAGACCTTAACAGCGCAAGTCTACTGGGCCTTAGTGGGGAGCAACCTGGCAGGTCTTTCCAGGAGCCCAGGAGCCCATCCTTGGCTGGTCCACATCTACCTGCCCGTGTCACTCTGCCCCGACCCACGGTTCCGGGAGAGCTCCACTGCCGTCCTGCTTCCTTGTAGCCCCTCTGTCCACTCTCTCTGGGAGAGAGAAGAAGGCCAGCCAGGGTGTCCCTATCCACTTGCACCCATGGGTAGTTCACCCCACAAGGCCAGAGAGTGCTGGCCAGCTCGCAGCATGCTCTGGGCTTCAGCTTACACATCAAGCTTCTGGTAGTTTCCAAAAACTTTTTTTAAAACAATGAAAACCTTGTTTCAAATACTTTTTTTGCACAGCCTGAAAATAATGAAACAATTGGCTTGAAGCAGGAGCAGGACACAAAGGGCCTCTGGATCATTCCTTAAGACAAGTTAGGGATCCAAAACCACAGGCAGACCCACAGCGGCAGGAGGAGGGAATCTGCCCACGGCTGCAGCCCCAGGAGCTGCTCTTCCACCTCTGAGGGCTCCCAAGGGATCGTCCCCTCCCTCCCCCCTGGGGCCCACGGCCAGGTGAAGGAGGTGGTGGCCATAGCAAATACACTCATTATTTTTGGACATCTTTGTGCCACGTAGGTGTTTCCAATATCACGTCTAATTCTTACAGCAGCTCAGCTTCATTTTCAGATGAAAAAAGGGTTAAGGGAGGATAATTTTTCAAAAACCCAGATAGCTGAAACTGTGGCAGAGCTGAATTTTGAACCCAAATCTATCTGACTCCAAATCCAGTGTTGCTCTCCTGGGCCCTCTGCTGCTTCTCCTCGGGGTGGGGTGTGTGGGTGTGGGGTGGGGGTGTGGGTGGCAGTTATTACCAACTCCCCATATAGAGCCACCCTTGACATAAGTAACTCCGTCTTAGAAAAAGACTTCATCTTACATTTCATAGGGCACTTTGCCAACAAGGACAAGGTGTTTTGCTTGATAAATTTAAAGACTGCATCCAAACAGACAAGCATACTCTTCCACTGTCCTCAGCAGAGGACTCTGTGGTCATAAAAAGAGCAGGACTTTGGCAGTTCACCCTCTGCTGTCACTGGTGATAAGCACCCAACGTCCACTGCCAAAGGCTCTGCCCACATTACAGACTCTTCCCTGAAAGACTGAGGAAACAGCCAGCCTAGCCAAGCCCAGATTTCTTTTTGTCATTGTGGCTCTCCCTGGACTGGTTCATTAACCCTGTTTCCTATCCCCTTTCTCTTGATATGTTTTTCAAGTTTGCCATAAAATGTTACCTTATGGGTTTCTGATAATGACGCGTCTAGTGTATCTTGCATGGCTCTGCTTGCCGAGAGAGCATTCATGTAGGAGGACTGCAGATTAGGTGGTGCTCCTAACAGAAGTGTTCTCTGAATTTCATTTACAGCTGGAATTTCAAGCGGAATGGCAAATTCATTATGTCTATCACATACCATCCATAAGATCGCTGCTTTTCTTGGATTCCTTTGTCCCTGTGTTAGATTTTTTTCAAGTCTGTCTCCAGATTTTGATGGGTCTGAGTATGGGTGGACAGATCTCCAGGCTGATGTGATCCAGTCCTAGAGGGCTAGAACACATCTTGGCTGATTGTTTTTTTTTTTTTTTTTTTGATACGGAATCTCACTCTTTCTTTTCTTTTCTTTCTCTCTCTCTCTATGTATTTTTTGTTTGTTTTTGAGATGGAGTTTTGTTCTTGTTGCCCAGACTGGAGTGCAATGGTGCAATCTCGGCTCATCGCAACCTCCGCCTCCCGGGTTCAAGTGATTCTCCTACCTCAGCCTCCTGAGTAGCTGGGATTACAAGCATGCGCCACCACGCCTGGCTAATTTTTTGTATTTTTAGTAGAGACGGGATTTCTCCATGTTGGTCAGGCTGATCTCAAACTCCTGACCTCAGGTGATCTGCCCACCTCGGCCTCCTAAAGTGCTGGTGGGATTACAAGCGTGAGCCACCACGCCTGGCCTGGAGTCACTCTTTCTTGCCCAGGCTCGATTGCAGTGGCGTGATCTCGGCTCACTGTAACCTCCACCCCCTGGGTTCAAGCGATTCTCCTGTCTCAGCCTCCTGAGTACCTGGGACTACAGGCGTGTGCCACCACATCCAGCTAATTTTGTATTTTTAGTAGAGACAGGGTTTCACCATGTTGGCCAGGCTGGTTTCAAACTCCTCACTCCACCTGCCTCAGTCTCCCAAAGTACTGAAATTACAGGCGTGAGCCGCCACACCCAGCCTTGGCTGATTTGTTGATGGTTCTAATGGTTTATGGTTTGGTAGTTTTGTAATAGCTCATGACGGTTTCCTGCTTGTGTAGGGATGTGATGCGTTTCTGTGCTCGATAGTGTCATGGTGTCTGCTCCATCCTCCCACAGATGGAGGGGCCAGTCTGCATCTGTGCTCTGTCTTTGGCAAAAATCTGTTCTTACTTTTGGTAACTCTGCTTGGTGTATTCTCTGTCCTCATTGGTGTCCTGAGGACTGTGATTCTCGTAGTATCTTTGGTAACTATTTTTCTGGTTGTTATACATCTTGCTGTATATACCCACCCGAAAGCTCATTGTAATCTGCTAAGTTCTCTGCAGGGGACTCCTTTGGTCCCAGGGGTTCCTCCCTAAAAGTTACCTCTGACAGGGATTTACTTTTCCTTAAAATTCTTTAAGCTGGCTCTTTGCCTATCTGGCAATCTGTGAGATACTTTGCATTAAAAGTGCAGGGATTTTTTCTTTTGGGGCTTAACTTTTTTTTTTTTTTTTTTTTGAGATGGAGTCTTCCTCTGTCACCCAGGCTGGAGTGCAGTGTCATGATCTCGGTTCACTGCAACCTCTGCCTCCTGGGTTCTGGTGATTCTCCTACTTCAGCCTCCCAAATAGCTGGGACTACAGACCCGTCCCACCACGCCTGGCTAATTTTTTTGTATTTTTAGTAGGGATGGGATTTCACCATGTTAGCCAAGATGGTCTTGATCTCCTGACCTCATGATTCGCCTGCCTTGGCCTCCCAGAGTGCTGGGATTACAGGCGTGAGCCACCGCACCTGGCCGGGCTTAACATTTTTAGGGTCCTCAAGTCTGACTCTACATCCTCAGGGGGTCATGCAGGGAGTCTTTCTGACTTCCAGCTCTATTTGGGCAATGGTTCCATTTCCCACCTTAGCCAGCCGTATGAGTGGGGGTTATGCAACAACTGGCTTCCTCTTTCAGCCGAGTTAAAAGGCGCAGTGGCTCACGCCTGTAATCCCAGCACTTTGGGAGGCTGAGGCGGGCAGATCACCAGGACAAGAGATCGAGACCATCCTGGCAAACATGGTGAAACCCCGTCTCTATTAAAAATACAGAAATTAGCTGGGCGTGGTGGCAGGCACCTGTAATCCCAGCTACTCGGGAGGCTGAGGCAGGAGAATTGCTTGAATCCGGGAGGTGGAGGTTGCAGTGAGCCGAGATGGCACCATTGCACTCCAGCCTGGGCGACAAGAGCGAAACTCTGTCTCAAAAAATATAAAAATTAAAAAAAAAAAATTTGTTTTGTCAATCGCCATCTCCTAAGTTGAGACCATGCTTGCTATGAGCCTTTCTGGCGCCACCAGCTTCCTAGCCTGGCAACAGCCGAGACCCTGTCAGTTCTTGGAGCTGCAGGACCTGGGTAAAGAACCCGATCACCTGAGGTTTTCCTCAGGGAGCCAGACTTTCAAGGTGAAGTGAGATGATGTCTCTTTTTTAAGAGGGTGGCAGTTTGTTTTTTCAAACGGCTTGATTTCTAATTTAAGTTTTAGTGGGGGCTTTGGCCTTAGAATCAACGATGCCATCTATGCCCAGTAAGCTGACTGTGCCAATTCTCATGAGTGGTACGAGGTCAGAGACCACCAGGTCCATGCACCTTTGTGTCCTTCCACAAGGTCAGACTTATTGATGCGACTTCAATCACACAAGCCACGAGCCGCATGGAGTTCCCAAAGAGACAGTTCTCCTTAGTACTTCCTGTTCACTCCGCAGTCAGAGCCTCAGGCACACAGGCTCAAACCACTCCAGTCAATATTGCAAACTATACATCATAATATTCTTAACCAATATATAAAAGTACGGATTAAACATTCCACATCAAAGTAACATTTAACATCAAGAGAAAGGGGATAGGAAGAAGGGTTAACAAACCAGTCCAGGGAGAGCCACGAAGAGAAAAAGAATCTCCTGGTGTGAGCTGGCTCATTTGTGGATCTTGCAGGGAAGAGTTTCTGATGTTGGCAGAACCTTCATTGGCAGATTCTGGGTGCTTATCACGAGTGACAGCAAAACGGTGTCAGTGAAGATGGCATCTTGAGCTGCCGAAGTCTTGCTCTTTTTATGGCCACAGAGTCCTCTGGAACGACAGTGAAGGAGTGTGCTTGTGTATTCCCCTGTCTGGTTGGTTATTTATTAAGCAAAACGTCTTGTTCCTATTGGCAAAGTGCCCTGTGAAATGTAAGATGAAGTCGTGTTCTAGGATGGCGTTACTTATGTCAAGAGTGCTCTGTACAAGGCTCCTGGTCCCTTGGCTGCATGGGGAGGGCCCTGGGCAGTGCTGGGAGTTGGGATGGGACTTGAAACCTGCAGGAGTTGGCTGCTCACTGGCAGAGAACCACTGGGTTTTTGTGTTGACAACGTCCTCACAGCCGGCTGAGTCAGGCCCTGGGGGACTTTCCTTCAGGCTCTAACCAGGTGTGGAGACTGGTGGTTTACTTCCTTCAGTGGGAGTTCTTGGCTGTGGGTCAGCTTTGTGTTCCCCTGATGGGCTGGGGTTACAGATCTACAGATATTTCTGGATCTTCCTTGGGGCCCTGCAGCCCCACCTGTTTTCCAGCAGCTCCTTCTGGTGAGGCAGCTGAGGGCCGTGACGGGTCAAAGGGAAAGGTGGGCGGGCTGGGGTTTTGGGGTGTCTACTACCAGCTGGCTGGGCCTGCAGCTGGGCCTGTGCTCTCCCAGGAGGAGCTGGAGTGTGTCTTTCTGGGAAAAGTGATAGCCTCAGGGACTTCTGGGACTATGCTTATAACCAATTGTGGGAGGGTCCCCAGGGCGTGGAAGCAAAGTTCAACCTGGCACAGCAGCTTCCCTGCATCCCAGGTGGTTGCTCAAAATAGACCAGCTGAGACTAAGTCAGCTTCTCCTGCTGGTGACGGGAAGGGGTGAGCCTCCAGGAAATGGTGGGTGGAGTTTCTCCAACTTTCAGGTTCCCAAGAATGACCTGGGGCACTTGATAAAAACTTCCAAATCCCAGGCCCTGCTTTCTGACGCATGACATCAGCATCTCCAGGGAGAGGGGTTTGGGAATCTGGATGTGGAACAAACACTGCATTTGTTTCAGTTGATTTTTATTGTTCTTTTTCACGACCAGACAAGTCCAGGAAATGCTGGGGGTTGCAATCAATGGGAACCGTAGGCTTTTGCAGGTTTCGTGAAAATTGGCTTCTAGAGAGATCGATTGCCCCTAGTTGGGGAGTGGGTGGGAGGATTCCAGTGTGGGCTTTCTTTTCCTTTCTCATTTGCCCCTGGGTCATCCCCAGATAAGCACTCAAGTGTCCTCTCTTATGAGGTCCCGTGCTGGGCCCTGGACTGCCATGGTGGCAGGTGGGGTGAAGTCCCGCCCTCAGGAGCCTGCTGACTGCCTGCTCTGTGCACAGCGCCTGGAGCTTCCCGGTGGCTGCTGATTTAACTAGGGAGGGCCTGTCTATGTGGGGTCCCTCCTAGCCGGAGACAGGTCCCGTTGATAATCAGCAGCCTGATGAAGAGGCCTTCCTGCAGCACCCCTCTGGTATCTGTCTCAGCTCAGCATTGCCCAGGTGACAAACACAGCGTTCATTCTTGGCAGTCGTTCCCTGCTGTCATCTGAGGTGGGCTTGAGTCGTGCTGGGTATCCAGGGAATCTGGCTAGGATACAGTGCAACCTTGTAGCCAGTCCGGCAGGGAGCGCGCACGAGGCTGTGCTGGCTCCGTCTTTCCCTTGCAAAGGAAGGCAGCTTCGACCTGCCACAGAATGCTTTCTTCCCCGGGGAGACCCTTGCAGGTGCTCGGGCTCTGCTTTCCTTTCTCGCTTGAACAATTACAGGGATAGTTTATGGTTCTCAAGATCCTGGTGGGGGTGATGACGTCATGGGATTGAAATCCGTCCCACCTGGTGGGTAGGTACACTGAATCACTGAGCGTGTCAGTCAAGAGTCTTGGCAACAAATCAGTGGCACTTGGCAGCAGCACACAAATCCAGCCACCCCTGTCCTCGCCTCAGGTCTGAGCAGCATAACTGTGTCCCTAGCTGGTGGCATCGCCCCTGCCCCTTGACCTTGATCTTCAGCCTCAGAAACAGGTTACCCATTGTCATGCAATTGTCCTTCATGGTCCCTCCCCAGGATTCCAAGGGACCTCTTCAGGTTTCCAGGTTCAGCCCCTTCCTTCCCAGCAGATCACACCCAACCTTAGCCACATGAGGAATGATCTTTAGAAAGGGTCTGGCCCGAAGCTTCATTTTCCCTGTCTGCTTTGGTTGGAATCTTGTGTGGCTTTGTGGGCAGTTGGTAGTATTTTTGTTGTTAATAAGTGCAGGGGCCCTTCCCCGTTGCATCTCTCTAAGGAGAACCATGCTCTGAGCTACTCATGGCAAATTCTGGCTTTGGGCTTGTTGGTCCCCAGAGCCAGTGGGGTCGTGGGCCCTGGAGGGTTTGCACTCAGCGACAGGTCTGAGTGTGTTTGAGGAACCAGGAGAGCGTTTCTCTCAAAAGGAGGATTCTCTGGTTGACTCACACAGTTTTGTTAGCTCAGCATTTAGCTTTCAGCCCTGGTGAGTTTCTCTGAATTAATGAGAGTAGGCTGGCCGCAAGAATCTTTCCTATATTATCAAATAAAATAGGTCTCTTTTTTTGGCCCTCTAGAAATCAGTGTTTTTTTCTTTTCATTTTGGAGAGCCTGACCTTGGGGAGGATACGCATCAGTTGCTCTAGTGTGCTTCAGACAACGAGATAAGATGAAATAGGGTGTGCTCCAGGACTTCTCCACTCCCCCTTCCTGGGTTTCTGGATCTGACCCCTCTCTCCCTGAGGAAAGTTGGGTGGGATGGCGATGGTTGGATCTTGTGCCTGCTGGGTGGGATGGTGGTCTGATCCGTCCCTGCTGGGTGGGATGGTGGTGTGATCTCGTGTCTGCTGGGTGGAATGGTGGTCTGATCTCGTGTCTGCTGGGTGGAATGGTGGTCTGATCTCGTGTCTGCTGGGTGGAATGGTGGTCTGATCTCGCCCCTGTGGGTGGGATGGTGGTGGTCCCTGTTAGATCCTGGCCCTTTAGGGTCTGTACCCTGCTTGTCCTGAGCCCTTATCCCCAACCTCCCACCTGGAAGTCATTCCTCGCTCCCTTGTCTGAGTGGCCTGGAGCCGAGCTGCTGTGTTTCTGGGCCCTCTGGCCAGGAGCTAACTAAAGTGGGCCAGCAGGAAGAGGCTGTGATAGTTACGTGGCCTCTATCTGTGTTTATGGTAAGCAGACACCTGGCTTCATAGCACCGTTTTTTGTGTGCACCTGCAAATATGTTTGCTTTTCAGAAAGAGAGACAAGAGAAGTGAAAGCAGGCACAGGCACAGGATCTCGCCTGTCGGCTGTGGCCCCATGGGGAGGTGTTATGTCTACAGTTGTCTAAGTGTCTAAGTGGATGGGAGCTCCCTGAGACCTCCTCCTTCCTCCTCCCCCACCCAGGAGTTAAAAGAGCTTTGCTGCTTCACTGACTTTATTAGCTTTGTGACCTTGGAGGAACAGGCTACTCCCTCTCTTTCAGCCTCAGTGCTCTTATCAATAAAACGATGGGATTATGCAACAGTATCTCTGTTACACCTGAACATGGAGCCAAGAGCTAAGGTTATAAAAGGAAGCAGCCCAGTTACTGATTAGACAGCACTTTTGGGCTGAGTGGCGCCACAGAGCTCACACTGCAGGGAGGACGGAGGACCCACCATTGAGCTAGCGCCACTGCTGGCAGCCTCGCTCTGTGGCAGAGCCTGGGGAGATCCCTGAGTCAATGCCCTCAGCCACCTTCCCCTTCTCATGGGAGTCTCTGCCTACTTTCCTGTTTCCCTGAATCCTTGCTCCCTGAATTCTGGAACCTAACCACACTGGGAGGCAGTAAACCAGGACCAGATTCTGGGTCTGCCACCAAGCGCTGGGTGACCTTGCAAAATTAGCATTCTTCCCTGCCTTCTCTATATAACAGGGGTGATAGCACCAGCCAGTCTGGAATGAGTCACAGGATTGTTGTGAAGATCCAGTAAGAAAATGGTTGTGAAATTACCCTGTGAATTGGATATACATCTAAACATAATAAATTATTATTTTGTTACCTTTCTTTCCTTCCTTCCTTCCTTCTTTTTCCTTCCCTCCCTTCCTCCCTCCCTCCCTCCCTTCCTTCCTTCCTTCCTTCCTTCCTTCCCTTGGTCTTGCTGTCTCGCCCAGGCTGGAGGGTAGTGGTATGATCATGGCTCACTGTAGCCTCAGCCTCCCTGGGCTCAGATCATCCTCCTGCCTCAGCCTCCTGAGTAGCCAAGACTACAGGTGCATGCTGCCATGCCTGGCTAGTTTTTTTTTGTATTTTTGAGGAGATGGGGTTTAGCCATTTTGGCCACGCTGGTCTCGAACTCCTGGGCTCAAGTGATCTGCCCACCTTGGCCTTTCACAGTGCAGGTGTGAGCCACCATGCCTGGCCCTTTTGTTAAATTTCTTTTTTTTCTTTCTTTTTTTTTTTTTTGAGACCAAGTCTCACTCTGTTGCCCAGGCTGGAGTGCAGTGGTGTGATCTCAGCTCACTGCAATCTCCGCCTCCCGGGTTCAAGGGACTCTTGTACTTCAGCCTCCCGAGTAGCTGGGATAACAGGCGTCCGCCACCACACCCGGCTAATTTTTTTGTATTTTTAGTAGAGATGGGGTTTCCCCCATGTTGACCAGGCTGTTCTCAAATTCCTGACCTCAGGTGATCCGCCTGCCTTGGCCTTCAAAAGTGCTGGGATTGCAGGCACGAGCCACCGCACCCGGCCACTTTTGTTACCTTTTTTTTTTTTGAGATGGAGTTTCGCTCTTGTTGCCCAGGCTGGAGTGTAATGGCATGATTTTGGCTCACTGCAACCTCAGCCTCCCAGATTCAAGCGATTGTCCTGCCTCAGCCCCCTGAGTAGCTGGGATTACAGGCGTCCACCACCACGCCTGGCTAATTTTTTTGTATTTTTAGTAGAGATGGGGTTTCACCATGTTGGCCAGGCTGGTCTCAAACTCCTGACCTCAGGTGATCCACCTGCCTCGGCCTCCTAAAGTGCTGGGATTAGAGGTGTGAGCCACCACGCCCGGCCTACATTTCTTTTTTTTTTTTTTTCCGAGACAGAGTCTCACTCTCTTGCCCAGGCTGTAGGGCAGTGGCATGATCTCAGCTCACCGCAACCTCCGCCCCCTAGGTTCAAGCCATTCTCCTGCCTCAGCCTGCTGAGTGGCTGGGACTACAGGCATGCACCACCACGACTGCCTAATTTTTTTGTATTTTTAGTAGAGACACGGGTTTCACCATGTTGGTCAGGCTGGTCTCAAACTCCTGACCTCAAATGATCCACCTGCCTCAGCTTCCCAAAGTGCTGGGATTACAGGCGGGAGCCACTGTTCCTGGCTACATTTCTTATACTTATATACACATACACAGTCTGTTCAGAGTCTAGCCGAAATCTCTGTTTTCTCATTCTTAAGTATGATAAGACTAAGTATGATAAGACTCAGTATGATAAGTATCATTCTTAAGTATGATAAGACTACCAGAAGCCACCAGATGTCTAAAGAAAACCTAGCCTGAAAGAAAGTCAAAGGGGAAGTTCCAAAGATAATATAAAAATATCTAGTTGCAACTGGGTGCAGTGGTGCACCCTATAGTCCCAGCTACTCAGGAGGCTGAGGCAGGAGGATTGCTTGAGCCAGGAGTTGAAGACCAGCCTGGGCAACATAGCAAGACCCTGTATCTTAAAAAGAAAAAAAAGATTGCATTGCATCTATAGCTAAATTTGAGAATAGACATCTTAATATTGAGTCTTCTAATCCATGAACAGCATATATTGCTTAACTAATTTAGGTCTTTTAGAATTTCTCCCAGCAGTATTTTGCATCTTTCAGTGTACAGGTTTTGTGCATTTTCTGTCAGATTTACCTCTAAGTATTTCATATTTTTGAAGCTATTGTAAATGGTGTCTTTTAGTTTTAGTTTCCAGTTGTTCATTGCTGATATGCCAGTACAAAGACAGCTACGGGAGTGTTTCTGGCAGCTCTATTTGTAATGACCTCAGATTGGAGACACCCCAAATGTCCATCAATAGGTGAACAGGTAAACACAGGCTTGTGTACCCAAACGATGGGATAAATGCAGCAACAACCGAAAGGCATGCACTGCTGTGCACACAGGAACCTGGGTGAGTCTCATAGGAATCGTGCGGAATGAAAGTAGCCAGATGGAAGAGTGCATACTGCAGAATTCTATTTACATAAAGCTCTGGGAAAAGCAGCCTGAAGCAGATGCGTGGTTTCTTGGGGACAGGAAATGGATTCAGGGAGGAACATGTGGGAGGGGCCAGGAGGAGACTTTGAAGGCCACGGACATGGGCATCATCTTAGCTGTGGATGGTTTCATGGGTGCATATGGATGCCCAAAATTGTACACTTAAATATTTACACTTTATTTTATGCAATAATACCTCAATGAAGCTGTTTTTTAAATTTAATGGAAGGTTTGCAAGAGCAAGTCAAAGAAATTCCCAAAATAGAACCAAACGCTGAAGAAACACAAAATACGGGAGAGAAAAGACGACAGCTGGAGGTGTAGAGGATCCATTCTTATCTGTGATGTTCCAAAATGTCACCACAGTACAGTCTGTTTGGCTACATGTGCTGCTTCATTTGTCTTTCTCACCATTCACCGAGCCCTTTGAATTGGAAGGTTTAGGACTCTCTTCAGCTCTTGGAAATACCCTTCCAGTATTTCTTTGGTAATGGTCTCTTCTCTGCCAGGCCCAGAAAAGATTGGGCTCAAGTATTCTAGAAGACAGAGGTGAGACAAGAAAGGACATTGTTCGAAATCCCCAAATCTCCACCTCGGCCCCAAGCCAAAAGACAAAGACCCCACAGACTCCCACAGTGGATGGGAAAAGTAGTCTGGAGAGATCGAATCAAAGAATGTCTGGGCTTGAGGACCCCAGGTACAGAGGAAAGCTGTCGTGAGAGGTGAAAAGAAGGGGAAAGAGTCTCTTCGCCTACATGTTCCTGAATGCTAGTGGCTGGGTTTAAATCACTCCAGCCAGGAGATTAGAAAATTATTCTCTGGAGCAATGGAACCATCCACAGGAAGATGTATATAGTCTAACAGTTGGGAGTGCCCAGAAAAAAATCTGTTTCGCCACTTACTTGTGTCCCCCCAAGTGAAGCCAGCTGTGGCAAGGCAGGCACACAGAGCTTCCAAACAACCTTCAGGAGCTTGTTTCTAAATAAAAATAACCACCCAGGATCCCCCAGCATTTGAGGAAAGTCTTCAACATTGAAGAGAAAGTCAAAAACAGAGAAAAGATACTCAGTGGAAATATAAAGATGAGAAGGTTTTGCATTCACAAAGCAAATACAAGATGCCATAAAAGAGGAAAATTCAAAGAACAAGAATGCTCTTAGAAATTAAAATTTTGATACCAAGAATGAAAAACTCAATTGAAAGGTTAAAAATAATGAGATGGATAATATGGAGAAAGGATAAATAGAGGATAAATATAATAAGGATTAAAGAAAGGTAGACCAGGGAAGATGAAAAGGAGACATAATCTAAAAAATAAGACAGGAAAATCACTTTGGGAGGCTGAGATGAAAGGATAGCTTGAGGCCAGGAGTTCGAGACCAGCCTGGGCAACATAGCAAGACCTTGCCTCTACAAAAAATTATTAAAAAATTAACTGGACACGGTGGTGTACAGCTATAGTCCTGCCTACTCAGGAGGCTGAGGTGGGAGGATTACCTGAGCTCCAGAGTTCAAGGTTACAGTGAGCTATGATTAGACCACTGCACTCCAGCCTAGGCAACACAGCAAGACCCTGTCTCAAGGAAACAAAAAGACCCAATTCAAAGCACATCCTCAAGGCTTTCAAAGAAAGACAATGAAGTCATAAGTAAAAGATAGTGAGTTTATAATATTATCATATTTCTCAAAAGCAAATTAGAACTAAAAAACAATAGAGCCATCAGAATTCTTTTCTTTTCTTTTCTTTTCTTTTTTTTGAGACAGTTTCAGTCTGCCACCCAGGCTGGAGTGCAATGGTGCAATCTCAGCTCACTGCAACCTCTGCCTCCTGGGTTCAAGCAATTCTCCTGCCTCAGCCTCCCGAGTAGCTGGGATTACATGCACGTGCCACCACACCCAGCTAATTTTTGTGTTGTTAGCAGAGACGGGGTTTCACCACGTTGGCCAGGCTGGTCTTGAACTCCCGATCTCAGATGATCCACGTGCCTTGGCCTCCCAAAGTGCTGAGATAACAGGCGTGAGCCACTGCGTCCAGCCTGAGCCCTCAAAATTCTAAGTGAAAATTATTTTAAACCTGTAGTTCTATACCCAGCCAAATTTCCATAAATGTGAGTGTAGAATTAAGGTATTTTCAGAAACATGCAAAGTATCAAAAAATATTCTTCTCAGAAAGTAAATGTTCGTCTCTTCTGGGTCTTTATAGTTAGAAAAAAATTTTTAAAAAGTATATGTTCCACCAAAATGAAGTGTAACCCGAGAAAGATGAAGACATGGAATCCAGGAAATAAGGGTTTTAATGCAGAAGAAGATTAAGAAAAATCCCAGGGTGATGGTGAAGGAAGTTCTGGACAACTGCTATGAGAAAGGACGGGGGCTCTCGAAGTGTGGCCCTCAGGAAGAATATGAAATAAGTTATTTAACATATTTTATATGTAGAAGATTGAGAAGAGTACTGCAGAGCTCTTAGACTGTATGTAAAGATTTGGGTACAAATTAAAAAGTAACCCCAGTAAGTGAAAATTCACAGCAGGAAAAACAAAGAAATTGTACAAAGAAAGGAAACATAATAGTGAACAATATTTTCACAGGCTAATAAAGAAAACGTAGAGTATGGATATGATTTTTTTCAACTTTGGGCTTGTAACTATTGGGAGGATTGGGAGAGAAAGGGCGGAAGGACACTAAAATCCACATTGTCATAATAGAAAGTCAACCGATTTCTAGATGGATGAGTCAAGAGATTATGGTGTTGCCATAGTATTTAGAAATCTAGAGACGACTCCAGAACAAGCAGCTTGAACACATTTTAAGTGGCGTCTGGAATGTGTTTGTGTGTGTGATATTAGATCAACTCACAAAAATAGCCAATTAGGAAACCAAAATTGGAGTTATAAGTATCCCAGTAAGGCAGGAGTGAGGAGAATCTTTCATGCAGTGAGTTGCTAGTGGGTAAATGTCACAAACCAAGACATGTCAGCTTAAATTTACACTGTCGAATTATGAGATCACCACCAGAACGACATCAGGAAACTGTTGAAAGGGCCAACACATATGGGTTTGGGATGGGCTGTTGCTTTTGTTGTGAGCCATATTGAGGGGGTATGAGGTAGTTAAACCGAAAGTGCCACAGCGCCAGGCCATGGTGCGTCCCCAGGATTCAGGGCGGGTAGATGGCATGTGCTGTGGGCAGAAACCTTTGCCAGTCCGTCACTGTGGGCAGCAGACACCCCACCTGCCCCTCTGTATTCTGGCCCCTCCTCATGGATACCCTTGGCAGGGAGGACCCCAGGGAAGTCACCATCCTGTTTGTTGGGCATTTGGTTTGTTTGCTTTTCCTTCTCTTGGGGCTGCGCATGGGTGTAGATTCCCACAGTGGGCCTCCCACTGTGCTTTCCGGTCCTGGACTGGGGTTCCCAAGGTTAAACACAGAGCAGTTTTTTTTCCACGACGGCAGCACCTTTTTACTTTTGGCTGGTTAAGGCCACTGGGTAGGGTGTGCAGTTGAGTGCTGGCCACAGGCTCCTGGGCCAGGTGATGGGGGACTGAATCTGGTAGGGGCTGTGTCCGAGTGAGCAGTGCCTGCTCGTAGAAGTCTGCACAGGGGCACCATAGTTGCCAGTCATGGTCTTGGCCTGGGGCCCCTCTCCGGGCCGGGGCACCCACCTATGTCAAAGATGATTCACTGAAGGGAAGACCTCGAAGACCGAGTTTCCACAGCCCTTCATTGCATTTTAATTTAAATGAACAATTCGTAAGCAGTGATCGCCTGGTGCTGTCCAGACCCTGAGATGCGTGGTCGGGAAGGCCGACCTCATGTTCCTCCAGAGCATGCCCGGGGTTCATGTCGTGGAGTCTGCGCTCTGGGCAGTGGTCCCCATGCCTCTGGGGGAAGCCCCCTTCTTCTCACCCAAGCCCCTGCTTTCTTCTTTCACCCAAGCCGGACCTCACAAAATGTGAACATCTTCTCCAGCGGGGCGCAGGGGGAGAGGGGTGAGAGGGTCTGAGTGGTGGCACCTCTCTCCCGGCAGAAAGTGAATGGCTTGGAGGAAGGCGTGGAGTTCCTGCCGGTCAACAACGTCAAGAAGGTGGAAAAGCATGGCCCGGGGCGCTGGGTGGTGCTGGCCGCCGTGCTGATCGGCCTCCTCTTGGTCTCGCTGGGGATCGGCTTCCTAGTGTGGCATTTGCAGTGTGAGTAAAGCGGGGCCTGGCTCCGGGGAGGACGAGGAGGGGGTGGCTGTCCCTCCTCCCTCAGTGGACAGACCCAGGGCCGCCTACTGAGGACACGAGGGTCTCTTGGCCTCTCTGGAACCCCGATGGGGAGTGATGGGAAGCAGTCAGGGCTGGCCCATTGCTCCCTCCCGGCATTCATTCCCCGTTGTGGATGGCGAGGGACAGGCAGGGGTGGTACCGCCTCCCCTGACCGAGCGCCTTCTGGTCTCACACAGACCGGGACGTGCGTGTCCAGAAGATCTTCAATGGCTACCTGAGGATCACAAATGAGAATTTTGTGGATGCCTACGAGAACTCCAACTCCACTGAGTTTGTAAGCCTGGCCAGCAAGGTGAAGGACGCGGTGAGTGCAGCCTGCCCAGAGCTCTGCCTGGCTGTGTGCCCTGGTGTCACACCTGCTGGGCAGGAGGGACATACCTCGCCTGTGCTCCCAGGGCCTTGGGATGGGGGTGATCTGGGACGGGGCCCCGAGTCCCGGAGGGGAGGTGGCAGCCCGGGCTTAGGGCAGCGTCATCGCTGTGTGGGACCCGCCTTGAGTCTCTGCCCTTCCTCAGCTGAAGCTGCTGTACAGCGGGGTCCCGTTCCTGGGCCCCTACCACAAGGAGTCGGCCGTGACAGCCTTCAGGTGGGTGCAGAGAGAAGGCTCAGTGGGATGCATCCCAGACTGGCTGGGAGTATGATCGGGGTGCAGTGTGTGGGGCGGAAAGCAGGAGATGGTGCTGGAGGTCCTGGCCTGGAGAACCAAGGAGGGTCGTCGCCGTGTCCTCCTGTGCGTTACTTGGCAGCCTGCCTCTTCTGCCCCACGGCAAAGGTGACTGTTGCTGTGATGAGCTGCCCAAAGGCCTGTGAAGTGCTTGGCATGATGCCAGGAATGGCTGTGATTCTTTGTTGTTTTTCCAAATGTGGGTTTGGGGGAGTTGGGGCGCTGAGGCAGGCTTCAATGAGTCCCCATATTTTCTGTGCTTGTACAGTTTTTCACGCATACTTTTGTAAAAAAATAGACTTTATTCTCAAACTGCTTTTTATTTTGCTAGTTCGTTTGAACTCTGGGGAATGCTGTGTGGCAGGTGCATTCCCAGTTCCTTTCTCAGGTCAGAAAACAGGCTCAGGAAGGTGACACTCGGGGTGTCCTCACTTGTGGCTAAATTCCAGTGGGTTCCCCCCGCCTCATTCCTACCCCTGAGCGGCCTCCAGAATTGGTCTGGTTGGGGATGAGACTGAGAGCAGCGGGCAAAAGGGCAAGTCCTCTTGCTTTGGGGTGGGAAGACGGGTGACACGAAAGAGGAGCTGGGGCAGAGCCTCTGCAGATGGAGGGCCCAGGTGGGCCCCCGCGGGTGGCCTGAGCGGCCCATGCGCCCTGGAGTCGCTGTAAGTGCACGTGGGGGCAATGGGGCCCAGAGCTCCGCCTCAGGCCCCTGCTCTCTCCCCAGCGAGGGCAGTGTCATCGCCTACTACTGGTCTGAGTTCAGTATCCCGCAGCACCTGGTGGAGGAGGCTGAGCGCGTCATGGCCGAGGAACGCGTAGTCATGCTGCCCCCGCGGGCGCGCTCCCTGAAGTCCTTTGTGGTTACCTCAGTGGTGGCTTTCCGTGAGTCCGAGGGCCAGGGGTGGGCATGGGACTGGCCAGCCTTCCATGGAGTGGGGCTGGGCCCTGGACCATTGCAGGGGACCGGCACTCCCAGGGCCCAGTGCACCAGAGAGAAGATTACGTGCTGGCCGGGCACCTCCCTTTAGATAATAAGGAAGCAGGAATAAGGAAATGGATTGTATCAGGAAATTCTTTATTCTCCTTCTTATTCTTCAGCCACTGACCCCAAAACCGTACAGAGGACCCAGGACAGTAAGTATCGTGCCCACCTCCTCCTCTGGGTGGGGAAGAGGGGGGATGTGGCCAGATGCCCTTGAGCCAGTGGGGTCCCCAGTGCATGTCCCTCTGAATGAAGTATACTATGATGATCTTTCCAGGCCCTTCCTCTTCCAGGCCCTTCTGAGAAGCCCCTTTCCTGATTTCCTGAGGCCCAGGGCAGCCTGGGGCATCTCAAAGGGGCCAGGCCCATGAGGTCTCAGGTTTCTCCCCCTAGCTCTGCCCAGTCCTGCCCCCACACACGCCCTTCTTGTCTCCTGCGCAGACAGCTGCAGCTTTGCCCTGCACGCCCGCGGTGTCGAGGTGATGCGCTTCACCACGCCCGGATTCCCTGACAGCCCCTACCCCGCTCATGCCCGCTGCCAGTGGACCTTGCGGGGGGACGCCGACTCAGTGCTGAGCCTCACCTTCCGCAGCTTTGACCTCGCGTCCTGTGATGAGCGCGGCAGCGACCTGGTGACGGTGTACAACACCCTGAGCCCCATGGAGCCCCACGCCCTGGTGCAGTGAGTACCCCGGGGGGCGGGTGGGGCTGTGGGAGCTTGGCAGCTGCCCCATGGGGGCCAGCTTCTTCAACGGATTGCAGCACAGTCCTGGGATACAGTTTACGACTCTTGGCCACAGGCCACTGCCAAACGTCCAGGCAGCAAGGGGCATGTGTGGTGTGATCCTCAGCTGGAGCTCCAGTGGAGTCTGAGAGGTGATTTTTCTCAGCCTTGGCAAGGCAGAGGAAGGCTCTGTGGTCCCCAGATACCAAATCTAGCCTGTGCAGGGTGCGCCCCCCTGAACTACCAGAGAGAAGGCTCTGCCCCCAGCTGTAAAATGTAGGCTTTGTTATTAAGCTATATGAAGGCCAACAGATCAGGAGATGGCTGCCTTTGAAAAGACAATTTGTTGGCGGGCATGGTAGCTCGTGCCTATAATCTCAGCGCTTTGGGAGGCTGAGGCGGGAGGATCTCTTGAGGCCAGGAGTTTGAGACTAGCGTGGGCAACAAGACTCTGCCTCTATAAAAAATAAAAAGCTTAGCTGGGTGTGGTGGTGTATGCCTACTCAGGAGGCTGATGCAGGAGGATCTCCAACTCAGGAGGTCAAGGCTGCAGTGAGCTGTGATTGCACCACTGCACTCCAGCCCGAGCAACAGAGCAAGACCCTGTCTCAGGCTACACGAGGAAGCACTAGGATGGTCAAGGGGTAACAGGAATGAGGGGAAAATGTAAGCAAGAGCCTTTATTAAGGACCGGGCATGGTGGCTCATGCCTGTAAGCCCAGCACTTTGGGAGGCCAAGGCGGCTGGATCACTTGAGGTCAGGAGTTGGAGACCATCCTGGCCAACCTGATGAAACCCCATCTCTACTAAAAATACAAAAATCAGCTGGGTGTGGTCTCTACTAAAAATACAAAAATCAGCTGGGTGTGGTGGCGGGCACCTGTAATCCCAGCTACTCGGGAGGCCAAGGCAGGAGAATCACTTGAACCTGGGAGGCAGAGGTTGCAGTGAGCCAAGATCGCACCACTACACTCCAGCCTGGCGACAGAGCAAGATTCTGTCTCAAAACAACAACCAAAAGAGCCTTTATATGGTGTACACAGAAAAGGCAAGACAAATCAGGGCGAGAAGTTTAGAACTGACTTGTTTGAATAATTTCAGTAGGCTCTGGGGCACAGGAGCTGTTCCTAGTTCTCTGATACTTGGGTCTGGGGTGGTTAGGGCAAAGAATAGTGGCCCTGAGTATGAGATCCTTTTGGAGGAGGTGGGGCTGGGCCCTCCATGGGTGGGTTCGTATAGGGAAGGTTTGCTTGCAGGTGAGTCCTTTCCTATCTCTAAGCATTGGCCAGCCCTCCACAGTCAGCAGGGCCCCAGATGTCAAAGCACCCGCATTACAGAAAACGGAAAGGCATGGTTAATGCACCTGTGGGATACCCCACGTCAGGGCGGAGCGTACTGCGCAGAGGTGCTGCGCGTGGTGGGTGAGCTGCCTCTCCTGCACTCGCTGGGCCAGAGCCTTCTGTGGCTGACTATGGAAATGAGCTGGGCGGACGTTTAATGATTAATAATGGGCTAAAATTCAGGCCAAGAATAATCTAGAACCATCGGCTGCCACAGCTTCGCAACCAGGACTTCTTTTCCATCTCTCTAATTTATTAATTGTACAACAAAGAAGTACATGGTCCCAGTGGGAAAAAGAAATTGACAAGCAAAAGGAAGACTAAAGTCACTCGTCATCTTACTGCCTAGAAATAACTACTGTTAATTCTTTTTCTTTGAGACGGAGTCTGGCTCTGTCGCCCAGGCTGGAGTGCAGTGGCAAGATCTCCGCTCACCGCAACCTCCGCCTCCTGGGTTCAAGCAATTCTCCTGCCTCATCCTCCCGAGTAGCTGGGATTACAGGCATGCACCACCACGCTCAGCTAATTTTTTTTTTGTATTTTTAGTAGACATGGGGTTTCACCATGTTGGCCAGGCTGGTCTCGAACCCCTGACGTCAGGTGATCCACCTGCCTTGGCCTCCCAAAGTGCTGGGCTTACAGGCGTGAGCCACAGCACCTGGCCAAAGTTTTGATGTCTATTCTCCCCGCCTTTTTTGCTGTGTGTGTGTTAAGAAATAGGATTATCCCATGCATGCAGTTTCATTACCTGCTTTAACAAATGAAGTATATTATGATGATCTTTCCAAATCAGTCACCCTGTCTCCCAGGGTTTTTATAAAGTTGCATTGTTTAGAAGGAGGGGACACAATCAGGATGATATGGTTGTGAGCAGTGTGGACTCTGGAGCTTGAATGCCTGAGTTTCAATTCTAAGCCTGCCACTTATTAACCATGGGATGTTGGGCAAGTGACTGAAGATCTCTGTGTCTCAGTTTCCTCACCTCTGAGACAGGGATAACAGTATCTACTTCATAGACCTGTTATGAAGATTGTGAGTTAATAGATTAAAGAGCACCGAGAACCATGCCAGGCATGTTCCTCTTTTTTTTTTCTTTCTTTTTTTTTTTTTTTGAGTGTCCTGGTTGACCAGGCTGGAGTGCAGTGGCACAGTCATAGCTCACTGCAACCTTGAGCTCCTGAGGCTCTGGCCTCGCCCCTGAGTAGCTGGGACTACAGGCAGGCGCCACCATGCCCAGCTAGTTTTTTTGATTATGGAGATGAGGTGTCACTCTGTTACCCAGGCTGGTCTGAAACTCCTGGCCTCAAGGAATTCTCCTGCCTCGGGGCCTCCCAGTATTCTGGGATTCTAGGCCCGACCTTGGCATGTTCCTGATAAATATTGGTTGTTACCACTGCTATTGTTCTGATTGAACCCACAGCTTATGTAGTAAATCCTCTGTTGTGGACATGTATCATGTCTATGGTGTTGCTTTTTTTTTTTTTTTTTTTTTTTTCAAGATGGAGTCTCGCTCTGTCACCCAGGCTGGAGTGCAGTGGTGCTGTCTTGGCTCATTGCAACCTCCGCCTCCTGCGTTCCGGCGATTCTTCTGCCTCAGTCTCCCAAGGAGCTGGGATTACAGGCATGCGCCACGACACCTGGCTAATTTTTGTATTTTTAGTAGAGACGGGTTTCACCATGTTGGCCAGGCTGGTCTTGATCTCCTGACCCCAGGTGATCCACCCACCTCGGCCTCCAGGCATGAGCCACTGCGCCCGGCTGGGTGTTGCTCTTTTAAACAAAGGTGAACCATTTATCACTAACTCCTTCCATCAGTGATTGTGTGGGGGAGGGGCTTACCTGAATGAAGGTCTCTGTGACTCCATTCTTAGCCCTCTGTGGATGGGACCAGAGTTAGGGATGGGGTCCTCGGGCACCTCTGCCTGGGAGCCTGGTTTGGGCGTGTGAAAAGCTTGGGTTCTGCCGGCTCTTCCTGATGCCCACCCTCTGCCCCTACAGGTTGTGTGGCACCTACCCTCCCTCCTACAACCTGACCTTCCTCTCCTCCCAGAACGTCCTGCTCATCACACTGATAACCAACACGGAGCGGCGGCATCCCGGCTTTGAGGCCACCTTCTTCCAGCTGCCTAAGAGGAGCAGTAAGGAAGGGCAGGGCAGGGCGGAACTGCCCGTGGGCCGCGGAGAAGGGGAAGGCCTTAGTGGGGGTGACTGAGCTTAGGAGGCCACAGGCTGGACCCTGTGGCTGGGGAGCTGGCCTAGGTCAGCAGCAGAGGCTGAAACTTGAGCCAAAGGCATCTGGCCGACCGCCTGGGTCAGGAGCCCTCCGGAAGCTTCGGCACCCGACACCCGGCCTTCCTGGCTGTGCACTTGCTGCGCAGCATCCAGGCATCCAGGAGGCAGCTCCAGGCCTCAGGCTGCAGAGTCCTCGCCTGCCTGCTTGGCTGGGCAGGTTCCTGATCCTCTTGCTTTCTCCCACCTTTCCTCTCAGGGTGTGGAGGCCACTTACGTAAAGCCCAGGGGACATTCAACAGCCCCTACTACCCGGGCCACTACCCACCCAACACTGACTGCACATGGAACATTGAGGTAGGAACTATGGGGTATGTGAACATGTGTGTGCGTGTGAGCATGTGTATGCACATATGTATGTCTCCCTGTGTGTATGTGTGCATACATGTGTGTGCATGTGTTTGCATATGTGTACATGTGTGTGCATGTGTGTGTGTGTGTGTGAGAGAGAGAGAGGTGGATGGCAAATGAGGAAGACAGAAGAAAGGGAAGAGGAGATCCTTTATTAACCCCAAAGAGGCAGCCAAATGTGGTGACTCACACCTGTAATCCCAGCACTTTGGGAGACCAAGGCGGGAGGATCACTTGAGGCTAGGAATTCAAGATGAGCCTGGGCAACATAGTGAGACCTCATCTTTAAAAAAAAAAATACAAAAATTAGCCAGGCATGGTGGTGCACGCCTGTGGTCCCAGCTACTCAGGAGGCCGAGATGGGCGGATCATTTAAAGCCAGGAGTTAAAGGCTACAGTGAGTATGACAGTGCCATTGCACTCCAGCCTGGGCAACAGTGAAGACCCTGTCTCAAAAACAGCAAAAACAAATAAACAAATCCCAAAGAGACCATGTGTCTGGGGGTCAGGTCTTCCCCCGCAGTGTTGGGCAGACCCAGACTCTTATCCTAGCTCCTTGTCAGGTGACAGAACGACCTGGGCAGGTGCTGAAGGTCCGTGGGCCTCAGCTTGCCCCCAGGTGAAGTGAGGGTGATAGTGCCTGGGTCTCAGAGGTGCCGTCAGGAGGAAATCAAAGAAGGTGTGTGAGAGAAGAGAGTCACCAGTCTGTGCCGCTCACGCCATCCCAGCCCGAGCTGCCTCCCTTTCCTTTCTTTAAAAATGTCAGGAGGGCCGGGTGCGGTGGCTCATGCCTGTAATCCCAGCACTTTGGGAGGCCAGGCAAGTGGATCACGAAGTCAGGAGTTCAAGACCAGCTTGGGCAACATGGTGAAAACCTGTCTCTACTAAAAATACAACAATTAGCCGGGTGTGGTGGCCCGTGCCTGTAATCCCAGCTGCTCGGGAGGCTGAGGCAGGAAAATCGCTTTAACCTGGGAGCCAGAGGTTGTGGTGAGCCGAGATCTTGCCACTGCACTCTAGCCTGGGCGACAGAGCGAGACTTCGTCTCAGAAAAAAAAAAAAAAAAAGAAGAAAAGAAAAGAGGCCAGGTGTAGTGGCTGGCGCCTGTAATCCCAGTACTTTGGGAAGCCAAGGCAGGCAGATCACCTGAGGTCAGGAGTTCGAGACCAGCCTGACCAACATGGCAAAACCCCATCTCTACTAAAAATACAAAAAAAATTATCTGGGCGTTGTGGCATGTGCCTGTAATCCCAGAGGCTCGGGAGGATGAGGCAGGAGAATCGCTTGAACCCGGGAGGTGGAGGTTGCAGTGCGCTGAGATGTTGCCACTGCACTCCAGCCTGGGCGACAGAGTGAGACTCCATCTCAAAAAAAGCAAAAACAAAACAAAAACGAAAACAAACAAAAAACGCTGGGAGAACTTTCCAGCCTGTCTTGGTGATGGAAGGCAAACCGTCTCTCCCTGGTCCATGCCGCCGCCTCCCTTTGATGTCCTCAGGTTCAGGGAGGAGGGAGGGAAGCCACAGATTCCCAGCAGCCTCTCTTCCCTCAGGTACCCAACAACCAGCACGTGAAGGTGCGCTTCAAATTCTTCTACCTACTGGAGCCTGGTGTGCCTACGGGCACCTGCCCCAAGGACTACGTGGAGATCAACGGGGAGAAGTGAGTCCCCGGGGGTATGGGGGCTACCTGGCCCATGCTGCAGGGGGAGGGGTCCCACCAGTCCCCCAGCTCCCAGCTGTCCCTCCTCATCTTGTGCCTCCCCTCCGCTCCAGGTACTGCGGAGAGAGGTCCCAGTTCGTCGTCACCAGCAACAGCAACAAGATCACAGTTCGCTTCCACTCAGATCAGTCCTACACCGACACCGGGTTCTTAGCTGAATACCTCTCCTACGACTCCAGTGACCGTGAGTGAACGCTGTTGGGAAGAGGGCAGCCTGCCCCGCATGTTCTGTCTACCCTGCATCTCGTTAGCATCATGCTTTGCTGATTCTAAGATGCTGGAGAATGTAAGAGCATCTCACCCTTCCCGTACCTTCGCGAGGAAAACACGCTACCTTTGATGCATTAATTAAAGCAGGCTGGCTGTGAGCGCTGGTGCACACTGTGCCCTTTCCTTCTGGGTCACAGTCCCAGCATGAGGTACCTGCGGCTGGAGACGCCCCTCATCTGAGCTCCCCTGCCATCTGTCCCTCAGGCCCACCTTCACGGTGACTTGGATCATCTTGCCTCTGTGGCCTGTTGGCACCGTTAGGTTCATAGGGTAATTGTGAGACGCATTAGGAAGTACCATTGGCTCTGTGAGCAGCGGTTCCTCCACATACACAATGTGTTTTTATTTCAACCCTGCAACATAGAATAACCTTGGGAAGACATTTAACTATGCTTAGGAATCCAAATTTGAGGTAAAATTCAAGGGCCTTGTTCATCGCCAAAAGTACACTCAGATAAACCGACACCTTTGATTTAAACACTTACCTGTGACTGAATTTTACCTGTGCCGAGGTGGTGACAATGGCCTCCTTACAACGTTGTCATCTGCAAAGTGGTCAGATGCCTCCTGATTTCAGAAACATTGAAATATGGAAAATGTTTAGAGTGAAGGAAGCGCGATGCCGCACTGCATTTGGACAGGACATATCGCATGCATCGGGGACCTGCTGAGCCTCACAGGCGGGGCCTGGCCCTCGGGGTCCCCAGGCGGCCCAGCACACAGGGCAGGGCAGGGCCTGCGACCAGCCGGCCTCTCTGCAGGGCACCCGGGGCTTCCTGAGCTTCGATCCTCAGTGGTGGGGAGGGACCCTGCCAGCCCAGGTTGGGGTCTGTGGCCAGCCCCCTTCCCACACTAGCTGCAGGTGCAGGAACCCCTTTGTCACACCTTGGTGGGCCTAGGCAACCCCTGCCCTGGGCCACAGCACCCACCCTGCTCCTCTGTGTTTGTGGCTGGGAGGTTGGCCCGAGGGAGGGAGCCGGGAGCCAGTGGAGGGAGGTGGGTGGGTGCTGGGGGCCTCAGGCCTGCATGTGCCCACAGCGTGCCCGGGGCAGTTCACGTGCCGCACGGGGCGGTGTATCCGGAAGGAGATGCGCTGTGATGGCTGGGCCGACTGCACCGACTACAGCGATGAGCTCAACTGCAGTGAGTCAGGCTGGGAGCCCTGGTCTCCCCACCCTCCTTCCCCACCCTGCCTGCGTCCCATGGCCCTGCTGGCTGACTGCCGAGGCAGAAAGGCTGGAGGTGGTGGGAGTTTTTGCTCTTGGCCCTGTGTAGAGACCTCTGGCCTCCCTCCCCACCCTGCCATATGGAGATCTTGGCCTCTGTGGGGCAGGTGGTGGGGTGTCTCGGAAGTGCTGAGGTCAGCTTGGCAGCTGGTGGAGCAGGGCCACTTGGGTCTCTCCGCAGATCGGAAAGCGGTCCCCAGGTAGCTCTGATCGCCTGGGCATCCTGGGGAAGCAGTGGGTGATGAGGGCCTCACGGCCGACCCTCCCCTTACCCCGCTCCAGGTTGCGACGCCACCCACCAGTTCACATGCAAGAACAAGTTCTGCAAGCCCCTCTTCTGGGTCTGCGACAGTGTGAACGACTGCGGAGACAACAGCGACGAACAGGGGTGCAGTGAGTGCCGGGGCGGGGCGGGCAGGTGGGCGGGGCGGCTCAGGGTGGGCGGGGCAGCTCAGGGTGGCTCCTGGTGGCTGAGTCCCGGTGCCTCTCCAGGTTGTCCCGCCCAGACCTTCAGGTGTTCCAATGGAAAGTGCCTCCCCAAGAGCCAGCAGTGCGATGGGAAGGACGACTGTGGGGACGGGTCCGACGAGGCTTCCTGCACCAAAGGTGAGGCCCGCCCCGCCCACCTTCCTTCTGAGGGCCTCGCCCCTGGAGGAGGCTGCCCTGAGCACACCCACGCACAGGATGCCCCGAGTTTAATGAACACAGACCACCTGTGGGTGAAGTGTGATGAGAAAGGGCTCTGGTGCGGGGAGAATTTTCCGGAAGGTGGAGAACCTGTGGCAGGGCTGGGAGGCCAGTGGGCCTGGGTGGGGCAGGCCTGGGTGAGGGGTAAGGTGCAGGGGCCATGAGGCCCCGTTGGTGGTTTCTGGCTTCTGGTCAGATGCTGCAGAGGAATTGATCCCCTCCCTGTGTCCTCCTCCTTGAACAGTGAACGTCGTCACTTGTACCAAACACACCTACCGCTGCCTCAACGGGCTCTGCTTGAGCAAGGGCAACCCCGAGTGTGACGGGAAGAAGGACTGTAGCGACGGCTCAGATGAGAAGGACTGCGGTGAGCAAGGCATCTGAGTACGGTTGTGCAGGTCGTTCACTGTGCGAGGTGCCCACCAGAGGGCGCACCTGGAGGGCATCTGAGTACGGTTGTGCAGGTCGTTCACTGTGCGAGGTGCCCACCAGAGGGCGCACCTGGAGGCGCAATCCCACCAGCACCTCACTTAGCAGCTCTGTGCTTGCGTCTCCTGGAGGAAAGGATGGCCTTGCCAGTTGTCAGGAAGGCACCACCCCACGGGCTGGCTCTGGTCTTGGAGAAGGGCCTGTACAGCCAGCATCTCAGGGCTTCTGTAGCATGGCGAGGTCGTGGCTGCAGTGCGTTGCTGGCCCCTGCTGTGTAGACACAGCTGTAGGGGAGTAGCCTGGAGAAGAGCAGCCCAGCTCACCCAAGCCCAAGGCAGGGCCTCGCCCTTGCCCGCCCATGCTTTAATGTGCAGTCTCCATGTTTCAGAAGCATTGGCTGGCCACAGGTCAGATTTGAGCACAGCTGCAGCTATTCTGTGACCTCACATCAGTGGTCCATTCGTCCCTCTGAGAGCTGTGTCCCTCAGCATTCAAAGATGCTTCTCCCTGCTCCACGCCGCCCCCTCTCCTGTGACGCCCCAGATAACGTCAAATCAGGCAGATGACACCCAAATCAAAGTGAAGCCAAGCAGCCGGCCTCCAGAGGCCCTCGCTGCATTTGTGAGGGAGGGGGAGGTGGGAAGACGCGGGTTTGAATTTGGGAGCGGGGAGAAGGAGGGGCATGGTGGAAGGGAGTCTGTGAAGCTCAAAGATAGTTTTGGGGGTCCCTCATGCCCTGGCCACTCCAGCAGTGCTGTGCATGCCAAAAGCTGGCTTCCCCACACAGGGTCTCCTGGCACCCACGCATATCCCCTTGGGGTTCGATGTCCCCACCTTGACTTGCTGTCCTCTGGTTCCCTGCCCCCCTCTGCAGACTGTGGGCTGCGGTCATTCACCAGACAGGCTCGTGTTGTTGGGGGCACAGATGCGGATGAGGGCGAGTGGCCCTGGCAGGTGAGCCTGCATGCGCTGGGCCAGGGCCACGTCTGCGGTGCTTCCCTCATCTCTCCCACCTGGCTGGTCTCCGCCGCGCACTGCTACATCGATGACAGAGGATTCAGGTGGGTCTCTGGGTGGGCAGCAGGGAGCCTCCTTACTGGCCGCTTGCATCTGGGAGTCATGCCAGGGTGGGTTGGCACCAAGGAAGGGCATTGGAGGGGTGGGCACATGTGTTAGTCCATTCTTGAGCTGCTCTAAAGAAATACCTGAGACTGGGTCATTTATAAAGAAAAGAGGTTTATTTGGCTCATGGTTCTGCAGGCCATATAGGAAGCGTGGTGCCAGCCTCTGCTTCTGGTAGGGGTCACAGGGAGCTTCCATCCGTGGCAGAAGGTGAAGGGGGAGCAGGCACGTCACATGGCGAGAGCGGGAGCAAGAGAGAGCAGGAGGAGGTCCCAGACTCTTAAGCAGCCAGCCTCGTGTGAACTCAGAACTCACCCATCACCATCAGGAGGGCACCAAAACATTCAGGAGGGATCCGTGACCAAAACACCTCCCACTATGCCCACCTCCAACACTGGGGATCCCATTTCAACATGAGATTTGGAGGGGACAAGCGTCCAAACCAAATGAGCAGATATCCCAGGACGGGCTTAATAACAGTAACAATAAAAACTCACTGTATTCGGTGCCCACTGGCAGCCAAGTGCTGTCTCTGTGCCTCTCCTAAGACCCCCAGCAAGTTAGGCAGGTCGATTGTATTCTCATTGTACAGAAAGTAAGGTTCAGAGAAGTAGAGATGTTTGCTCGAGGTGGCACAGCTGTTAAGTGGCAGAGCCAGACTTGAGCACAGGTGTGGTCTCCGGTGAGTCTGCACTGCACGACTCCTTGGATTGGCCAACATGACTTTGGATTCATGCTCCAGCTCTGGCTTGCCAGTGACCCTGGGCGGGTTATTCAAACTTCCTAGGCCTTGGGATCTTCACTGATGATGGTGACAGTGTCAGTTCCCACCCTTAGAGTTGTGAGAATTAAGTACGATGCTGTACCTGAGTCACTTTGCGCTGTGCCTGGCACATAGTAGGTGCTCAGCATGTCATGGCCTCAGACACACACGCAGATGAGAGGCCTGGAAGGGTCACGTGGGCATCCCAGGCTGCGCTATTTGTGTCTTAGCTCCCGGCCTCTCTGGGCGTCTGGCCATTGGCTGAAGGAAGGAGTTTTAGGGCCTGGCTTGCTCTGAAGAGGCAGGCGCAGGGGCGTGGGCCTTCCAGGAGAGTCCACCCTCGGGAGAAGCGGATGCGCTTTCTGCTGGCTGCATGATTTTCCATGGTAGACAGCCCCAGGAGCAGGTGGCCCAAACCCTCCGCTGCCCTTTGCAGGGAGGAGAGATGGGCCCACAGCAGGAGGGAGGCCTGCAGCACAGATGGAGTGCACTCAGACACGTGCACAGGACTTGGGTGATGGAGACAGACAGCAAGAGCCTGTGGGGAGTGGACCCAGCTCCATGGTCCCCAGCTTTGCTGGGTGCTTGACATGTGGCTTTGTCCAGCCTGAGACAATCCCTTGTCTCATTTTGTCACACCCAACTTCACCCAGAGCAGGGATGATTTTTTTTTTTTTTTGGAGTAATGTGAGCTTAAGAATTTTGTGTGTGTGTCTGTGTGTGTGTGTGAGTCAGAGTCTCACTGTGTCACCCAGGCTGAAGTTCAGTGGTGCAAATCATAGCTCACTGCAGTCTCAAACCCCTGGGCTTGAGCAATCCTCCTGCCTCAGCCTCCCAAGTAGCTGGGACTACAGGCATATGCCACCATGCCCAGCTAGTTTAAAATTTTTGTAGAGACAGAGCCTTGCTAAATGCTAAGCCTGGCCTCTAGCTCCTAGGCTGAAGTGATCCTCCCATGTTGGCCTCCCAAAGTGCTGGCATTACAGATGTGAGCCACTGTGCCTGGGTCAACCACTGCTCTTTGAGGTTGGCTTCTGTGCCTCTTTGACATGCCCTATTCTTTCCTTTTTTGAGCCACGTCCTTGCTTTCTGGCACTACGAGGTACAATAGGCTCATCTTGTGTTTCCCCAGCCCAGCCCTAGGACCAGCCATTTCTCCAAGGAGGCCTTTACTGGGGATGGTATTTAGAGACCAAGGTCCAGCTGCTTAGTGTGTTCATTGTCACCATGGTGTCATGTCCCGGCCCCGTCAGCAGGTGGAGCTAGGAAATGGCTGGGTGCATACTAAGAACACCACTGTTGTCCTGCACTGCTTCCTCCTTTCCTTTGCTTCATTGCTTCCTTTCTCATTTCCTTCTCCTTCATCCTGTGTTGATCAGCAGTCATGCTTCTGCCAATGTGTAGTGCAATTAATATTCAACACCCATGGTTATTATTGACACTAGAGAGACCAACATGAATAGGACTTGGTCCCTGCAGATTGTGCGCCACAGACTTGTGAGGGTAGGAACAAGACATGACACACACGTGCAGTAAGTGCTGTGCCAGGGCTGTGTCCAGGCTCCCTTGGGCCCAGCATGTGGAGTTTAGAATTTTAAACCCATATGCCTGAGGGACTGGGGATGGCGACTGTTGGGAACACTCAACATAGGTGTCTGAACTGAGGGTTGAACGTGAGGGTGTTTGTCAGCTGGACCAGGTGGCTCAGACCTTCCAGACAAAGGGAGTGTCGTATGCAGAGGCATGGAGGTGTGAGGTGTACAGGGGCCTGGTGTCACGGGACCCTGAGCACATGGCTAAGTCATCACGCATTCATCAGGCACTGCCGGGAGGCGGCATCACGTTGCAGTTAAATGCACAGGCTGCCTAGGTTCCAACTGTGGTCTACAACATATTAGCTATATGATCTTTGGCAAGTTGCTCTCTCTGTGCCTTCCTCATCTTAAAAAGGGTGACCCTACCTTGCAGGGCTGTTTCAGGGATAAAACAACTTACTGTGTCAACATCGAGAACAGTGTTTGGGACATCAGAAGTTCTATCTGAGCACTTGCGATTCCCAACTGCACTCCAGCCCCTGGGGTCACCATGGGGGATATCAGTGGCTGCATCTTCACAACCAGCCTCTCAGCTGCTGGTAGACGTGCATGCCTTAAACATTAGAGGCTGAGTCTGCTGATATAATCAAATACTGTCAGACTTACCAATTGGCTGAGTTTGCAGAGAGGGGCTTCATGAAAGCGGGGTCTTGAGCTGAGGTCGCCGGGTGAACAGGGAGGGCTTGGAGGAGGGAGGTGGAAACCTGCAGGCACAGGGCAAAGAGCTGGATGGGGGTGTCCATGCTGGGTATTGGGATCATGAGGAATTGAGCCAGAGGGACGAGGATGGCTCTCCCCTCTTCCCCATCCCATGATAACCTTTCAGCTACATCCTTGCCTCCTGGGCATTCCTGAAACATTTCTACTCTCTTCTGCTTGCACTGCCACCACCTTGCTCGTCCTAGCTCACTGTCGCCCGGGCAGCTGCAGCACCTCTCCCCATCCACTTCCTTCCCTCTCAGGACTCTGTCTGCACCACTCGAGCCCAGCGTGATCTTCCCAAAATCTGGTCACCCCAGTCTGTTGCTCAACGCCCGCCATGGCTTGCAGTACAAAGCAGGAACTCCTTCATGACCGACACAGCCATGTTATCTGGCTCCTGCCTGTCCGGCCAGCCTCAGTCTCCAGTGCAGTCCTCACGCCTTCCCCATGCTCAGTGTGAGGGCTTCCTGAACATGCTTTGCTCCCTTTTTTTTTTTTTTTTGAGAGCGAATTTCACTTTTGTTGCCCAAGCTGGAGTGCAATGGTGCGATCTCCTCTCACTGCAACCTCTGCCTCCCGGGTTCAAGCGATTCTCCTGCCTCACCCTCCTGAGTAGCTGGGATTACAGGCATGCACCACCATGCTCGGCTAATTTTTTGTACTTTTAGTAGAAATGGGATTTCACCATGTTAGCCAAGCTAGTCTTGAAATCCTGACCGCAGGTGATCCGCCTGCCTTGGCCTCCCAAAGTGCTGGGATTACAGGTGTGAGCCACTGTGCCCGGCTACCTTTGTTCTCTTTAAACTTGTGGCATTCTCCACCGCTTCAGGCCATAGCTGGCCAGGCCTATGTGTTGTTGAGGCTTGGTTCATAACTTCATTTCCGGACTCCCAGCCCATCCTCTTCTACAGCTTTCTACCCAGTCCTCTGTGGAACCCTTCGTGTCATGTTGTAATTGGTGGTTTTCATATCTCTCCCTGTGTACACGGTGAACCTGAAGACTGGGTCATAGATTGCATCACAGATGCCCAGGGATTGTTGAGTGAATGAGTTGATGCAGGGGTGAGTATGTGGCTGGATGTGAGCAGGCTGGGAAACCATCAGAAAGGTCAGGTCAATTAACGATGAACGCAGAAGGCCTGGGTGGGTCCCAAGGCCTCACCTGGCAGCTCTTGGGAATCCTTTTAGGCTGTGGAATGGGACAAAAAGGATCTCACAAAAGCAGCTTTTGGGAAGTCATTTTCTGGTGGCAACAGATTATAGTGAAGCGAGATCGGGCCTAGCCCAGGTTGGAAAACTGAGCTTCGGCCTAGGCCTGCAATTCTGTAGGGAGCTGGCTGTAAAAAAGGCCACAACAGGGCCAGGCACAGTGGCTCACGCCTATAATCCCACCACTTTGGGAAGCCAAGGCGGGCGGATCACCTGAGGTCAGGAGTTCGAAACTAGCCTGACCAACATGGTGAAACCCCATTTCTACTCAAAATACAAAAATTAGCCAGGCATGGTGGCAGGTGCCTATAGTCCCAGCTACTTGGGGGTGGCTGAGGCGGGAGAATCACCTGAGCCTGGGAGGTGGAGGTTGCAGTGCGCCAAGATCGTGCCACTACACTCCAGCCTGGGCAACAGAGTAAGACTCCATCTCAAAAAAAAAAAGAAAGGAAGGCCAGAAGGGGATGGACGCCGGGGCAGCGAGAGTGGACCAGGGCTCAGGCAGGCATGGGGAGAGATGTGGAGGCAGAGGCTTGGTTTAGTGCTCCAGGGTCGGGGAGGTGCCCTGGCTGGGTGGTTCAGTAACCTTTTGACTTTCCTGAGAGGTGAGGGAAAATGAAGCAGGTCTTCACGCCTTTCTCTTGTCACACCCATTTTCTATTTTAGATATGTATTTTTCCAATGTTTTATTTTGAAGTTTTTCAAACCTACAAAAATGTTGTAAACACAATGAATGAAAAAAAGGACTAGTACAGTGAACACTTTTTTTTTTTTTTGAGACAGAGTCTTGCTCTGTCCCCAGGCTGGAGTGCAGTGGCGTGATCTCAGCTCACTGCAACCTCCACCTCCTGGGTTCAAGCAATGTTCCTGCCTCAGTCTCCGGAGTAGCTGGGACTACAGGTGTGTGCCACCACACCTGGCTAATTTTTTGTATTTTTAGTGGAGACAGGGTTTCACCGTGCTGGCCAGGCTGGTCTCGAACTTCTGACCTCATGATTCCCCTGCCTCGGCCTCCCAAAGTGCTGGGATTACAGGTGTGAGCCACCGCGCCTGGCCATACAGGCAACACTCTTATACCTTTGATCTACATTCAGTGATGGAGTTAATCACGTTTGCTTTCTCTCTGTTTGCACCCGCGGATCTACATTCAGTGATGGAGTTAATCACGTTTGCTTTCTCTCTGTTTGCACTCGCGTGTATTTTTCCGAACCATTTCCCAGCTGGGGGCAGCCATCCTGAGGCTTCCCACCAGGTGCCTCGGCCAGTGTCTCCAAGAACGAGGACGCTGTCCCACTGAAAAATGGCGGCATTGCTTTGTGCTGCGAGCTGATGTACGCATCATAAATGTCCTCCAATCATGCCCATCGTGGTCGTCTTTAGAGGTTTTTTTTTCTTTTTTGAGACACACTCTTTCGCCCAGTCTGGAGTGCAGTGGCGCAATCCAAGCTCACTGCAGCCTCCACCTCCCAGGTTCAGGTGATTCTCCTGCCTCAGCCTCCTGAGTAGCTGGGATTACAGGCACCTGCCACCATGCCCGGCTAATTTTTGTATTTTTAGTAGAGATGGGGTTTCACCATGTTGACCAGGCTGGTCTCGAACTCCTGACCTTGTGCTCCTCTCGCTTGGAGCTCCCAAAGTGCTGGGATTACAGGCATGAGCCACTGTGCCCGGCCTTCTTCGGAGCTTTTAAAAAAAAGTTCTAGGATGCAGTCAAGGGTCATGCCTTGTATTTAGTCATTAGGTTTCTTTAATCTCATTTTAATCAAGAACAGTTTCTCTATGCCTTTTATTTTTTGTTTTTTTTATGGCATTGACATTTTTGAAAAGTCTGGGCCAGTTATCTTACAGGATGCCTCTCAATTTGGGTTTTCCTGACTGTGTTTTCATGGCTGGGTTAGGAAGCAGTGCATGGGTGGTGCTGTACGCTTCTCAGGGAGAGCATGATCCCCCGTGACAGCGGCTGGTTGGGAGAGGAGCCTGAGCACCTGGCTCGGGGAGCTCAGCAGATTTTGCCATCATAAAGGGGCTTCCACCTTGGTTGTGAATACACCATCGCAGGTGATCAGCGTGAGTGTCTCGTTCTCCAGCCATATTTTACCCGGCGTCTCAGTGTCCATTGGTGATTCTCACATTTGTTGATTATTACTGTGGCAGGTGAGAATGTGGTTCTTATGTACTGTTTTGGTTCAGATGAGCTGGGGGGCAAGAGGGAGAAGAGGTGAGGACGGAGACGGAAGGAAATGTGACGGAAGTAAGGGAAGGGTGGAAGGCGAAGACAGAAAGAAAAGAAAAACGACAAGAAGAAGCGAAGGACAGAAAGAAAGTCCTTGACAGAAACAAAGCACGAAACAGACCAAGACAAACAGGCGAAAGAATGACAAAAGTCAGGAACAAGGAATCTTCTCTTTACAGGAAAGATATTCTTTACATGGTCTTCCTTCCTTCTTACGTTCCATCCTTCTTCCGGTTTCCCTTTCTTTCTCTCTTTCTTTCCTTCTTCATTCCGTCCTTCCTTCCTTCCTTCCTTCCTCCTTCCCTCCTTCCTTCCTTCCTTCCTTCCTTCCTTCCTTCCTTCCTTCCTTCCTCCTCCTCCCTCCCTCCCTCCCTCCCTCCCTCCCTCCCTCCCTCCCTCCGTTGCCCAGGCTGGAGTTCAGTGGTGCTGTCTCGGCTCACTGCAACCTCCGCCTCCTAGGTTCAAACGATTCTCCTGCCTCAGCCTCCCGAGTAGCTGGGGATTACAGGTGGCCACCACCACACCCGGCTAATTTTTGTGTTTTTAGTAGAGGTGGGGTTTCACCATGCTGGCCAGGCTGGTCTCGAAATCCTGACCTCATGTAATCCACCCGCTTCGGCCTCCCAAAGTGCTTGGATTACAGGAGTAAGCCACCACGCCTGGCCAGGGGCTGCTTTTCTCTGCAAATAATAGCTTTCCTTTTCCCTTTATAAATTCTTTTGAAATTACTTTTTAGACTCAGGGTGGACCGATGGATTATCCCACCCTTTTTTTTTATTCCGCCTGTGTAGTAGTGTCACCCTGTCACCATTTATTTCAGGATTCTTATTGTCCTCATTTTAACCAGCTTTGCCAGACGGGCCACACTGGTGTTTGAGTGCTTGATTGCTTTCTGCAGAAACAAAATGTTCCAGGTTTGCTTTATGCTTTCCATTAAGACCCAGATCTGAAATCAGCCATTTTTCCAAGGAGCCCTGGTTCCTTTTAATAGAGAAGGATATTTAGACACTAAGTTCTGGGTGCTGCTAGAGATAGCACTGGTTTTAGACCAGTTTTTAAGAATTGTGAGCCAGCGGGCATGGTGGCTTATGCCTGTAATTCTAGCACTTTGGGAGGCTGAGGCAGGCTGGTCGTTTGAGGTCAGGAGTACGAGACCAGCTTGGCTAACATGGCGAAACCCTGTTTCCATTAAAAATACAAAAATTAGCCAGGCGTGGCTGCGTATGCCCATAGTCCCAGCTACTCGGGAGGCTGAGGCCAGAAAATCACTTGAACCTGGGAGGTGCAGGTTATAGTGAACTGAGATCATGCCTCTGCACTCCAGCCTGAGTGACAGAGTGAGACTCCGTCTCACAAAATAATAATAAAATAAAATAAAAATCATAAGCCTTTCCTGATACCTCTGATCCCATTCCACATCTGTGCCTCCCTTTCCCCACACTAGGGTGGGCACCTGCTCTGCAGTGCACATGGAACAGCTTCAGAATCGCTAAACCTATTCCATAGCCAACAAGAAACTTAGTAGATACAACACAACATATTTTTCAATTCATTTTGGTCTTAGGTTATATACCACTGCATTAAAAATTTATTTGGGCCGGGCATGGTGGCTCACACCTGTAATCCCAGCACTTTGGGAGGCCAAGGGGGGGCGCAGATCACGAGGTCAGGAGTTCAAGACCAGCCTGACCAACATGGTGAAACCCTGTCTCTACTAAAAATACAAAAATTAGCCAGACGTGGTGGTGTGCACCTGTAATCCCAGGTACTCAGGAGGCTGAGGCGGGAGAATGACTTGAATCTGGGAGGCGGAGGTTGCAGTGAGCTGAGACTGCGCCACTGCACTCCAGCCTGGGCGACCAAGCAAGACTGTCTCAACAACAACAACAACAACAACAAGAAAAAGAAAAATCATTTGGGTTGATTTTTCTGTTATTCCTCCTGTGAAAGATCAGGTTCATAAGATACCTAATTTTTGGTCATCAGATTAAAAATGTATTAAAGGAGGGGGGTAAAGAGTTTAAGGGGGGTTTCTTACTGCAGCGGGAGGCACTTAGTAGTTTCCAGCTTAGGGTCAAGACCAAGTAAGAGCTGGCACCGTCATCTTCTCTCAGCAGCTGCTGTGCCTCGTCCATGCGGAGTCCTCTGGGAACCCACGGGGCTGCGGGGCCCTGTGCACAGACCCGAGTGACTGCGCGGTCGGTCTCACAGCGGCTCTCCCTTCCAGGTACTCGGACCCCACGCAGTGGACGGCCTTCCTGGGCTTGCACGACCAGAGCCAGCGCAGTGCCCCTGAGGTGCAGGAGCGCCGGCTTAAGCGCATCATCTCCCACCCCTCCTTCAACGACTTCACCTTCGACTACGACATCGCGCTGCTGGAGCTGGAAAAACCGGTGGAGTACAGCTCCGTGGTGCGGCCCATCTGTCTGCCGGATGCCTCCCATGTCTTCCCTGCCGGCAAGGCCATCTGGGTCACAGGCTGGGGACACACCCAGTATGGAGGTGAGCTTCAGGCTGATGCAGGGCTCCACAGAGGGCCTGGGGCCTTCCTCCAAGGCTGTGTTTCCTCTGCGTGTCCAGCCGTGGGGTGAGGGGCTCCCTCTGCCTGGCAGAATGAGGCTGTCCAGGGCACAATGGAGGCCCTTAGTAAAAGGGGCATAGGATTTGCAGCCCGGGCTCAGGACTGAAGGCTGGCTTTGCCCCAACTACCTGAGTAACCTTGAGCGAGTTGCTTAAACTCTGACCCTGTTTCTTCATCTGCATAATGAAGATAGCAACACCTTAAGCCCAGTGGTGCTTAAGGCACGTGAGGGGGTGGGTATGAAGGGAAGCAGGCCATTAGTTGGCAAAGGCTAGATTGAAAAATCCACTCTATAGCATATACTGCACATTTGTAGACGTTGGAGAGGAAAGAAGACAAACAGGACGTACAGCTCGAATGCCCTCTCAGAACCCCGGGGGCGCCTGCGGCACCTTCCCTCTCCGCTGCTTGTTTCCTCACCCCTGCTTGCCACGGCGTCTGTTCCCTCTCAATTCGCCTGGCAGATCTCAGCATGCCCCTGCTTTCTCTAGGTGGCTGCTATTGCCAGAGCCCACTGAGTAGACGCGGATTACCCGTTTGTCAGCCCCGGGCATCTGGGCTGTTCCAGAGTTTTGGGAGTCAAATGACCCATGGGGAGCGCCTCGAATGACGCTGCCCCTGAAGCAGCCCGGCTCCCAGCCCTGTCCTGCCCTCTCCCCAGGCACCGGCTCGCTGATCCTGCAGAAGGGTGAGATCCGTGTCATCAACCAGACCACCTGCGAGAGCCTCCTGCCGCAGCAGATCACGCCACGCATGATGTGCGTGGGCTTCCTCAGCGGCGGCGTGGACTCCTGCCAGGTGCGCCCCGGGACAGGAGGGCGGCAGGTAGGCCCCGGGAGAGGCGGGACTGGGGACTCATGGCAGGGCTTGTCTCCGCCCAGGGTGACTCCGGGGGACCCCTGTCCAGCGTGGAGGCGGATGGGCGAATCTTCCAGGCCGGTGTGGTGAGCTGGGGAGACGGCTGCGCTCAGAGGAACAAGCCGGGCGTGTACACGAGGCTCCCTCTGTTTCGGGACTGGATCAAAGAGAAAACTGGGGTATAGGGGCAGGGGCCACCCAAATGTGTACGCCTGCGGGGTCACCCACCGTCCATCCCAGTGTGCACGCCTGTAGGCTGGAGACTGGACTACTGACTGCACCAGCGCCGCAGAACATAGACTGTGAACTGCATCTCCAGGGCTCCAAATCTGCCTAGAAAAACTCTCCACTTCCTCAGCCTCCGAAGTGGATGGAGCTGGGAGGTGGAAGGGGAGGACAGTGGTGGTTCTACTGACCCCACTGGGGGCAAAGGTTTGAAGATACAGCTTACCCCACCAGCCCCAAGCTGGGCCGAGGCCCGTTTCTGCACAGCTGGCTGTCTAAGGAGCAGCGGGAACAGAGCCTCGGGGCCTCCTCAATAAAGGTGGGGGCTGCCGGATCTGGGCTGTGGGGCCCTTGGGCGGTGCTCTTCAGGAAGCCCAGGCTTAGAGGACCCTGGAAAACAGACGGGTCTGAGATTGGAATTGTTTTACCAGCTCCCAGGGTGGACTTCAGTGTGTGTATTTGTGTAAATGAGTAAAACATTTTATTTCTTTTTAAGTTTCTTTTCCTACTGGAGTTGCGCCCTCCTTTCTTCTTCCTACTCGATTTGCAAGAAATTGGACGTACATTCCCCTCAGCACAGACCCCGGAGTCAGGCTGGGTGGGGACCACAGTACAGGTGCTTTCTCCAGGCCAGCAAGGGGCTAGTTTTGCTCTGACCTGTAGCTTCCAAGACCAGGGGCCTGGTGCCCTGGTAGGAGGGACACGCGAGTTGGTGAGGTGGGGAGACGAATGTGTGCAGATGGTGGAGAGGGGGTGCACTGGCGCCCAGGCCCTGGTCCAACCTAGGAGAGGGAGGAGCTTTGTCAGAGGAAGATGGGCGGAAATGTGGCTTCCTGTTTGGTGGAGAGGTGGTCATGTGAGCGCACACACAGGGACAGATGTGAGGCAGTGCATGAATACCTGGCTGGCTGTCCAGTGAAGGCTAAGCAGATGGGTCCCAAGGCCTTGGAGGAAGGGTACTGCCTGGCTCAAGGGCACCCACACCTCCCATGCCATCCCCCTTGATTTTTTTTTTTTTTTTTTTTGTCAGGGTCTTGCTTTGTCACTCAGGCTGGAATACAGCGACATCATCACAGTTCATTGCAGCCTCAGGCTCTTGGGCTCAAGCTCTCCTCCTGCCTCAACCTCCCGAGTAACTAAGACTAGAGGTGCCCACCACCACACCCGGCTAAGTTTTGTATTCTTTTTGTAGAGACAGGGTCTCACTATGTTTCCCAGGCTGGTCTCGAACTCCTGGGCTTGTCATCTTCCCGCCTTGGGCGCGTGCTGAGCCACCACCCCCAGCCTCCCTCGATTTTTACTTATTAATTGAAAATGTTCCCTGTCTCCTTGCTTGGTGGCCTGAAGGGACAATGTCTAAGCTCTGGGGCAGGGTTAGGGAGCTTTTGGGGGGACATTTGACGGCTTCTTGTATGAGATGTACTGCAGGAGCTTTGGGCAGGGAAGAGGACCCGCGGAGAGAAATGACATGGCCAGTGTCGGCAGGGCAGAGGGTAGCCTTGGCTCACCACTATGTCCCCAGCTCAGGCCTGTCCTAGAACATTGCTGATATGTGTTTGTTCAATGATTTTTTTTTTTTTTTTTTTGCCTGCCATGAGTTATGGAAACAAAAGGGAGGAAATATAGTCTGATTAGAGCAATGCTGCAAGGCTTCTCAGGGCAGGTGGGGTTTGCAGTGCTTCTTTCTCTTCTTTCTTTTCTTTTTTTTGGAGATGGAGTTTCGCTCTTGTTGCCCAGGCTGGAGTGCAATGGCCCAATCTCGGCTCACCGCAACCTCCGCTTTCTGGGTTCAAACTGTCCTCCTGTCTCAGCCTCCCGAGTAGCTGGGGTTACAGGCATGCACCACCATGCCCGGCTAATTTTGTATTTTTAGTAGAGATGGGGGTTTCTCCATTTTGGTCAGGTTGGTCTTGAACTCCTGACCTCAGGTGTTGCCCTCCCAAAGTGCTGGGATTACAGGCGCGAGCCACTGCGCCCGGCCTGCAGTGTCTCTTTCATTTTAGCCTGAATGTTTTACCCTTTTGAGGGAGGGAGTGTTGCCTGGAACCTGTTCGAGAATCTCTGTCGCATTTTCCTCCCCAGGGAGGGAAAGAACATCTGTTCTTACCAAGGCATGGGAAGTAGAGTGAAGACGACACTGAAGGACGCCTGTGTGTTGTAAATGTCATTCCTTTTCTGCCCTGACGTGGTCATTCCCTCCTGATCACGTCAGACAGAAGTGCCCAGTGCAGGTGCTGAGGGAATGGTCTATGTTAAATGTAGAGGTTTCACAGGGCCTGTGGGTGGTCTGGTTCCTAAGTGTGCATGAGCCTTGGCGGCTGGGGCTTGGCCCAGGTGTAGACATGGTCACCCATGCCGTGGGATTCAGGGAGGCCAGCCCAGCCCGTGCCATGGCACCGCCCTCGGCTCCACTGTGGCTTGACAGTCTTCTGAACTGCTCTCTCCCCCAGGTCAGATTCCCACCCGGGGAGCAGGGTGAAAACACAGATGGCTAGCCTTCAGGGTCATCCCACCCTTTCCAGGACTCTGTGCGGGAGGTCTGAGTGGGACAAGGCGTGTCGTTTCCTGGGACTCATAGGTGCAGAGTCTCATGCTTCATCCAGACCTCCTGAACAGAAACTGGGGGGCTGCTGGATGGGGCCAGTGGCCTGTGTGCTAGGAAGCGTTCCCGTGAGGTTGGAGAGCACCGTTTTGGCAGCGGGTCATGCCATTAGCGTTCCCGTGAGGTTGGAGAGCACCGTTTTGGCAGCGGGTCATGCCATTCCAAGTGCTCCAGCAGATGCCCAGAGCCGTGGTTTGCAGGACGCCCTTGGTCCTCGGGGGATGCTGGAAGCCTGCCTGAAGGTAGAGAAGCATTTGTTCCCTGGAAAATCAATCAAGTGTCAATGCCTTTAAAAAGATTATGGGACCAAATCCTGTGTTCCTTCTGGCTGGAGATCAGAAGATCAGGCTGAGACTCCCTAACTCTCCAGAGGCCAGACACATCACTCAGGCCCTGTGCTGACAGCTCTCACGAAGACAGAAGTCTCTGGTCCAAGAGCCTGAGCTGACAGGGTGGGAATGCCAGCAGGCTGTAGTCACTGCTCCTTGCTGAGGATGGCAGTCCAGCCCTGCAGAGGCTGGGAGAGGCCAGAGGCCTGTGTAGGTCTGTGCTGACCAGCCTTTCCTTCACCCAGGTGAAGGCCACAGCTGAGGTCTGAAGGGTTAGAGGAGGAGGTGGGAGGGCCAGGCCAAGGCCCCCCCGTGCACAGGTCCCCTGCACAGCAGGCTGGCCTCACAGGGGAAGAGCGCAGGGCTGCTGCTGTGCCTCCACAAGCTCCATGCAGCCCCGCAGAGGCTTTCCCCTACTGACCAGCTGTTTTCGTTGCTGAGATCTCAAGATCCAACTCTCTGATCCCCCTAAACTACCTTGTATCGCCATTGTTTTAGCTACGAATCATAACCATGTAAATTTAATGAAAGTTTAACCCGAGTCCTCCTTATTGCAGCCATGGCGAGTCCCACTCAGACCTAGAGTCTGCAGGAATCACAGTGAAATTTGGATTAGGAAGGACTTTATGGAAAAGGTAAGGTTTAAAATCCTGGGCCCAGTTGGGAGGTCTCCAGAGACCTAGAGCTACGGACCCCAGGGGCTGAGAGGCTGTTGTTCAGGCCGGCGGCCGCACGGTGGCGACGTTGCGCTGTTCCAGGGCGTGGGCGCTCACGGGTTGGGCGGGGTGGCTGGGGCCGTCTGTTGTTCTTGCGGCTGCCTTCTGCCGCTTCCCAGTCACCTTTGAGGTGGTGAAATCGGTGCCTGGTCAGGGTGAGCATCGAAGAGGTCCCCAGCCTGAAGCCTTTCCTGGCCACACACCACACATACACACAAGCACGCACATATATGCATGCACACGCACCACACACAAGCACGCACATATATGCATGCACACACAGCATACAAGCACGCACATATATGCATGCACACGCACCACACACAAGCACGCACATATATGCATGCACACACAGCACAAAGCACGCACATATATGCATGCACACACACCACACACAAGCACGCACATATATGCATGCACACACACCACACACAAGCACGCACATATATGCATGCACACACAGCACACACAAGCACGCACATATATGCATGCACACACACCACACAAGCACGCACATATATGCATGCACACACACCACACACAAGCACGCACATATATGCATGCACACGCACACCACACATACAAGCACGCACATATATGCATGCACACCACATACACACAACCTGCAACTGCACGTTGGGGGTGTGTGTGTGCATAGTGTATGTGCATGTGTGGTGTGTGTGCGCGTGCATGTATTTCTGTGTGTTGCCCACCTGCAACCACAGGTGAGGAAAATTGGATCTTCAGCCAGTGATTCTCAAATACTTGAATTCCTTGGAGCAGTGAGCTGAAAGGAGACACGCGGCCCAGCACACCCAGTGTTTGTGAAGATCCTCCCGAGTGCTCTATGTGCTTTCTGAGTCGTATTTCATTTCAACCTCACAGCAGCCCCGTGGTCTTTCCCACTTTATAGACAGAACACCAAGGCACCAAAAATCCGAATAACCTGCCCAAAGGCCCCACACTCAGGAAATCTGGCACTGGATGCCAGTGATCTGTCTCCAGAGCCAGCACTGTGCTCCATCATATCCATATATATCATGCATACATACATCTATCCATCATATGCATGTCAGCACTGTGCTCCATCATATCCATATGTATCATGCATACATACATCTATCCATCATATGCATGTCAGCACTGTGCTCCATCATATCCATATGTATCATGCATACATACATCTATCCATCATATGCATGTCAGCACTGTGCTCCATCATATCCATATGTATCATACATACATACATCTATCCATCATATGCATGTCAGCACTGTGCTCCATCATATCCATATGTATCATACATACATACATCTATCCATCATATGCATGTCAGCACTGTGCTCCATCATATCCATATGTATCATGCATACATACATCTATCCATCATATGCATGTCAGCACTGTGCTCCATCATATCCATATGTATCATGCATACATACATCTATCCATCATATGCATGTCAGCACTGTGCTCCATCACATCCATATGTATCATGCATGCATACATCTATCCATCATATGCATGTCAGCACTGTGCTCCATCATATCCATATGTATCATGCATACATACATCTATCCATCATATGCATGTCAGCACTGTGCTCCATCATATCCATATGTATCATACATACATACATCTATCCATCATATGCATGTCAGCACTGTGCTCCATCATATCCATATATATCATACATACATACATCATCATATGCATGTCAGCACTGTGCTCCATCACACACATCCACACCATGTGCTATGTATCAGTCACATATTATCACCAGCATTTCATAAAGAAAGGAGATTTTAACATGCTAACCTAAGGTAGCTCATACTCTTGGTATAAAAGACAGTCTTGTATTGCCAGGCGCGGTGGCTCATGCCTGTAATACCAGCACTCTGCGAGGCTGAGGTGGGTTTGGACTGTTTGAGTCCAGAAGTCAGGACCAGGCCTGGGCAACATAGACATTTTTACCTGTCTGGTAAAAATGCAAAAAATTAGCCAGGCACGGTGGCGGGCACCTGTAATCCCAGTCACTTGGGAGACTGAGGTGGGAGAATCACCAGAACCCAGGAGGTTGAGGCTGCAGGGAGTGGAGATTGTGCCACTGCTGCACTCCAGCCTGGGCAAACAGTGAGACCTTGTCTCAAAAAAGAAAAAAAAAGTATTTTAAATGCTTTAATTTTTGTGCAAACACTCAAAACTGTCTCAGCAGCAAATATGTGTGGATCAGCATTTGGGAATGGTCCTCCAATGTGTCCTCTTTCTTTTGGGAACTCTGACAAACCTTCCAGAGACCTCCAGGCTGTGAGATGCTCCTGCCAGAAGACCCACTGCCCAGGCTAGGGCTTTGCTCTAGGCTGGTCATGCACTTGTCTTCCATCTGCATTGACATCCTCGATGGCACTGCTTCTTAGGTTCCTGGAGTCCACTCAGCCAGACGGAAGACGATTGTCATTAGCCACGATGCCACCTCAATTTGCTCGGTGAGGATGGTTGATGGGGATGGGAAAGGGAGCAGAGTGTTGGTTGAAGGAGGTGAGGACAACAGCTATCTCAGGCCAGGCCACCGGGCTGTTCCTCAGGGTGACCATCAGGAAGGGAGCTTGGAAAGGCCCCAAATGCCACTAAGAATGATGAGACCAAACCCCAAAGAAGGAATGGGAGTATTTCTCCCCTGGTTTCATATCTTGGGACTGCCTAGAAGACGGTTCAAGCTGCTGTCCCATGAGATGACCAGCACAGCGTTGACAATGGGGGAAGACGTCAGGGTGGGCATCCCTTTAGGGGTGTAGGGGGCACAGGTGCAACCTACAGCCAGGAGGTGCCAGCACAGGGGCTAGCTGGCTCTACTCCAGGACTTGGCTGGCCACCAAGGAGAAGCCTTCCCATGCAGGCCATTCCCTGCCCCGCAAGCTGATGCGCATATGACACTAAGTGCTTCTGTGACCTGATATGCCTAGAGCGAGGACACCGTATTTTGATAAAGAGATCCTCTTAGGATTTCAATGGGGTTGACTATCCTCTTTCTATTTCTCTCCTTTCCTCCTCCAGAGGAATGTCTCCTCCCAAGTTCCACTGTCCTGCGCCTACAACTCGGAGACCATGTGTTCATTCTACCCTTTCCACTCACTCCCATTGTTTCCTAAAAAGCCACTGTCCAGAGCTGGTTAAGGGCATGGGTGGGACTCGGCTCCACTGTCTGTTTATTCCATAGTCTCAGCACCTTCCAGCAGGAGGGATGTGTTTTCCTGGGATGGGAACTTAGCGCTCCCTTGCCCTTGGCTTGGCTGCAGACTCCCTCCCTCACACGCTGCTTTTACCTTGGAGGTTATCGCTGTTTCCCCTGCCCACACCCCTGGATCAAGAATAACCCGGCCTCTGCGCCAGACCCTCTGGAACTTCATATGGTCTCGTTTAACTCAATAGGGAAAGAGCTCAACAGGGAAATTCTTCCATCCTCAGCCTGTGTGCTTTTTCCACAGAGCTCTGAGGACACCGTGTGAGGCAGGGGGTCGAGGAACCAGGCCCACCCAGAAAGGGTGGAGATCTCGGTCTCCACGCAGAAGGACATTCGGAGACCAGCTCCCAGAATACACCGAGTATCGGACACCTCTTTGCAGCTCATAATCCAATTCCCGTCCAAATCCCAATGAAGACGAATAGGACACAAGAAACGTACAGGTATAAACTAGGAAAAAAATGAAATTTGTTTGAAACATGTGACTCTGGTGCAAAAGAATGGGTAACAAGCTTATTTGAATGAGCCGAGGGAAAGGATGAGAGAAGAAGCCACTCATTAATTCAACAATCAGCCATCTGTGACTGGGGAAAGGGCACCCGGTGTAGGCTGGGGGGCATCAGGCCCCAGGTGAGGCAGATACTTGGGAAACAAGGTCCTGGGCACGTCTGGGTGGGGAGACAGGTCACATTCCTGGCAGGGTCAGGTCACGGGGTCTGGCTGAGCAGCCTGAGCCGAGTACAGGAAAGGTGCCTCTGCCTGGGGCCTTCTGGGGTGTGTGTGAGGACCTCTGTGACCCTTCAAGGCTCAGTGGAGTTCCTGCTTCCCGGGAAAGCAGCTGCCTAAGGGATATCCTTTCAGAACTGGAACCTCACGGTTGGAAAGAACCTGAAATTCAAGGTGACCTACGCCAAATGCCCACGAGGCATTTTAATCCTGTCCAGCCTGCACCTCCACCCTGTCTTTGTACCACTGACCTTGCCAAGTGGGATGCTAAGCCACCTCCTCCTGTCCCCTGCGCCGGGTGCTGGAAGAGTGGCTGCTCCAATCTGTATGCCAAAGAAGTGTCAGGGCCTCTGCGTGGATGCATCCTCTCACTTCACCATCACACAGTCCTCAGGAGTGGGTTCCGTCATTCCCAGTTACAGGAGAGGACGCTGTGGCTGTGCGGATGGAGAGCCTCCTGCTCAGGGTTCCTCAGTAGGGGAAGAGAAGGGTGCACCCGGGCCGCTGCACAGCCAATGCATGCTCCACCTGCGGCTTTAGGCGCTAGAGCCAGGACCTCTCTTGCCAGGTCATAAGCTCACTGGCTTAGGCACACGTGGAAATTTCGCTAGCAGGACTCCAAACTGGCTCCATCAGCATTTCAAAATCTTCCCCACGCCCTTTCTTTCCTTGGCCACCCCCAGCAGCCCTGGGCATTTCCCTCTCTTAAGGGGTCAAACCATCTGCTTCCTCTTACTCCTCCGCCTGGGGCAGTGTGGCCTGGAGGGAGAACATGTTTCCTTGAGGTCTTGGCTGTGGGCACTAGAACGACATGTTCTGTCCTCTGATTCAAGAGGATCAGCCTGTGACCCTCGTCTTCCTCCCTGAGCAGTTCAACTCTGCTGAAGGCTGTTGGCCTTGAGGAAAGCTTAAGCGAAGGGAACAGATGCCAGGGGTGATGGGGGGCCTTGGACAGGAGCCTCGAGGGGGAAGGGCTGGAGAGAGATTCTGCAGGGCCGGCCCCTGTGCCCAGATTTTCCAGTCCCAAAGAAGACCCACAGACTGAACCTGTGTGGGGGGACAGAAATATTTCTACATCATCAGTAACAAGGATTTTCACTGGGACCTCAGGACATGTAGCAAGACCCAGACTGAAAATCTAATTCCATTTTGCTCTAATTCAAAGACTTCTGAAAAAACGAATGAGTGGTTAACAGCGTGAACTATTTTGTTGGGTATTTTAAACAAAAGGCATTTAATTTTTTTTTTCTTTTTTGAGATGGAGTCTTGCTCTGTTGCCCAGGCTGGAGTGCAATGAAGTGATCTTGGCTCACTGCAAGCCCCGCCTCCCCAGTTCAAGTGATTCTCTCACCTCAGCCTCTCGAGTAGCTTGGATTACAGGCGCCTGTCACCATGCCTGGGTAATTTTTGTATTTTTATTAGAGATGGGTTTTCACCATGTTGGCCAGGCTGGTCTCAAACTCCTGACCTCAGGGGATCCACCCACCTTGGCCTCCCAAAGTGCTGGGATTACAGGGGTGAGCCACCGAGCCCAGCCCGATTTAGTTTTTAAAAGAATATTTTGTAAGTTTGGGTCGAGTAAAGAAAGATGATTTGGGCCTGGTTGAGTGTCTGCCCTGGGACTCACTGCGGTGAGGGCAGCAGGGCACGCACACTGTGTTCCAGTGGGGCCAGCAGGGCAGGATGGATGTGTGGTTCAGAAGGCAGCTTTGGGCAGCGCACCTCTCTCTACACGCCCCTGCCCGCACGGTTTATGGTGCGTCTTGGTGAAGCATAGACGTCAAACACCAGTGCTCCTATGAGTAGAAACATCAGGCCTGGAGACCTCAGATTTGGACACCGCTGTGAAGGTGGTGTTCCAGGGGCTGGCCGAGTTGCCTTCCTGTGCCCTGACCCTCACCCCGGGTGTTCTGGGCATACAGTGGGGAACTCACTGTGCCTTGGAGCGGCTGGTAGACAAAGTCCTGCAAGTGTTTCCTGAGCACTTGACCAAAACAGTCCATCTCTGCACACATGGAGCAGGCCTCACTTCTGTGACCCTGGAGAGTGGTAAGGGCTGGATCACATAGGAGTCCCTGGCACGTTCCCAGGCTGGAGCAGGTTGATGGGAGGCCAAGGGAATTTGGGAACATGGTGACTACTATGGGGAACCAAGTCCTGTCTTTGCTCTCTTCTCATGGGTATAGAGATGCTCCTCACATCACCTCTGCCAGAGCTTGGATTTCTGCTTAACGTACCTGGAAGCCTTCACATCTCTAACGCTCTTCTTCTCCACGGTTAAATGCTAACCAGCTATGTTCATAGGAAGGCCTAGGGAAGCGGATGAAGACTTGGGGTGGGGGTTGCTAAAGTCCTGCAGAGCTGGCACGCACCACTTCCAGTACAGGGGCACCAAGGAGCACCCCAAGCCGTGAAGGGCTGGACTTCTCTGTGTACTGCTCATAATTGGTGCTCCTTCATTCCTGAAAATGCCCGAGGGAGGAAGTATATTGAGGCTCATATCGCACTTGGGGTGTTTAACTGTAACCTGGTTACCAGACCTGCGTTCCTGTGGACCCGTTTTCAGTAGCTTCCCACTTTTTTTTTTTTGAGACGGAGCCTCACTCTGTGGCCCAGGCTGGAGTGCAGTGGCACAATCACGGCTCACTGCAAGCTCCGCCTCCCAGGTTCACGCCATTCTCCTGCCTCAGCCTCCCGAGTAGCTGGGACTACAGGCACCTGCCACCTCGCCCGGCTAGTTTTTTGTGTTTTTAGTAGAGACGGGGTTTCACCATGTTAGCCAGGATGGTCTCAATCTCCTGACCTCGTGATCCACCCACCTTGGCCTCCCAAAGTGCTGGGATTACAGGCGTGAGCCACCGTGCCTGGCCAGTAGCTTCATACTTCTGTCTCCCCATGTGCTCATCTAAAGGGTACTCACTGGCGTCTCTTTGCCAGGCCTTGTTCTAGGAACCAGGAGTACAGCTGGGATCCTCCAAATAATGCCTGGAGGGCAGCAAGGCACAGGGAGGGGAAGCGACAGGCATGCCAGGCTCCTGCTTTGCATCCCCACGCACCGAGAGCCCTCCTGCCTGCACGTCTACCACAGGGGGAAGGAGGGAACCTTCCAGAGGCAGAGGGTACGGCTGAATGGTTTGTAAACATTTCATCAGCACTCAGCCACTGAAGGAAGAGTTCTTGGCTCTGGAAAGGTAAGCACGTTTCTTACCACATATTCCTGTCACTCTGGATCCACATGACCTGGTACCTGCCATGGCCACCCAGATGCTTTTCCTCCTTCTGAAGATGAGCCAGCCTCCTCTGTTATGGACACTGGCTATTCTTGGAACGGTACTGTGGACAACTTCTGGAAAGCAAGCATTGAACCTTAGTGTCTCACTGAGCACAGGTTACAGTTGCTCACTTCCCGCACCTACAGGTGGCCTCTTGGGATGCCATGTGGGGAGAACCAGGGACAAGGCCCACACCCCAAGGTTCTGGAGCTTGGGCACTGCATGCTGTGTGGGTGGCAGCTGGTTCTCCTGGAGACTGGGGGCTGCTGGGCAGAGTCGAGTTGCTTGGTGGTTTCCCTGCTCTTGGCTCTGCTCATCCCTCTGCCCCACTCCCTGCCTATGCTTTCCGCTGGAAGAGGAACTGGAAAGTCCACTGATGCACAGGACAGCTGGGGCAAACCAATGACTGTGCCTGGAAGGGTCCAGGCGGAGAGACAATCAGCAAATTGGGGAAATTCCTTCCACACTTGATGCCTGTCAACAGCGGCCAGTTAGGGGTTGGCTGCCCCAGCAGGCTCCATGTGGAGCACAGCTACTTCTCTGTGTGGAAGGGCTCTTGTTCCTGTGTGCCTCACAGGTGGAGGCACAGGGTCCTATTGTCCAACCCCATCAGGGTCTGGGAGAAGTTCTGGGAGTGGGCACTTGGGCGGGAATGACTGGTGGTTACAGAGCATTCCGATGACATGGGGAGATAAGTTATATACATGTCTATGCGTCTGTGTAGATATATGTGCATGTACTTATAAAGCGCAACGTAAAGTTAGAACTCTTCCTCCAAAGCTCATCTGTGCCAGTCTTTCTCTTGAGACCACAAGGAAATCCCTGCCGTGTCTGGCAGCCTGTATCTATGTAGTGGCCTGGAATGCTCACAGGCAAGTGGCCGGGGTGGGGGGCGGGTCGCACTGGCACATATTGGGTACTAGTGGATGAATCAGTGCCCTGAACTGCACAATGCCCCTGTTCAGATCTCATCCCCTTCCCAGGCCTTCTTCAGGGCAGTTAAACATTCTTATGAAAGCCATTTCATATCTATTGAAAGAACACAGTGCATACCTGTGAAGCACATCTGCACGCGTAGGCATTCTGCATCCTACACGCAGGGGTAGCTGTGTAGTCAGCCAGACCCTCTGTGGGAAAGATGTGTCTGGGGACCTGACAGGTAGAGGTCTTTTAAATGGTATTTTAAATTCCCACAGATGCCAACAATTTGGATATGGAGAATGAGCTCTTTTAAAAATTAAAATTTACAAGTGCTGCAAGCACCTGCTTCTAGCTCAGAGCCACAGGGTCCTTGGCTTGTGTTAGGGGAACAGGCTTCCTTTGACTTTGTCCAAGAAAAGCCATCCTTATTCAAGCCAGAGTTTCGCTCTTGTTGCCCAGGCTGGAGTGCAGTGGCGCGATCTCAGATCACTGGAACCTCCGTCTTCCAGGTTCATGCGATTCTCCTGCCTCAGCCTCCCCACTAGGTGGGATTATAGGTGCCCGCCACCACGCCTATTTTTTGTACTTTTAGTAGAGTTGGGGTTTTACCATGTTGGCCAGGCTGGTCTCAAACTCCTGACCTCAGGTGATCTATGTGCACCTCAGCCTCCCAAAGTGCTGGGATTAGCGGGGCAGGTGGGGGGTGGGGTGGAGGGCAGTGTGGGGAGGGGGAAATCTCTCCATTAGCCTAATTCTGAAGCCCAACTCTTGAACTTGGCCTAATTCTTGCTCCATTTTCTTGGGCAGTTCCCTCTCAAAAAACCAACAACAAAAAAGGGAGTTTGCCTAAGCATTTAAGGAGGCCACATACTTCGTGTTGCTACAGCTTAGAATACAGCAGCTATTCTCTACTGTGCAGAGGTGACACCTGGACTGAAGATCAGCCCCACCTCTCTCCACTCTCCCCAACTACCGTATCTCTTTCGGCCCCGATGTCACGAACACAACACGCCTTCCTCTCCAGCCCCACTCCCATCCCCTTCTTCTGGGTTCTTACCCGTAGTTCTGTTGTAACTCAGGGGTCTCAGTTCAGTCCATGTGCATCCCTTTAATCTGCTTTTCATCTTTCTAGAGAGGGCTCTGATGTTTCTGTGCTCAAAAATGTGAGATGATCTTGATTTCCTACTAAATATAGCTGTAGCTCTTAAGACCTTCTCTGACCTGCTGCTAGCTAGGCTAGTTTATAAGGTTTTCTTCCACTCTTCCCCTTCAGGGATCCTGCAAGGCTCAGCAAGCTACACTCCTTCTGTTCCCTCAACCTCTGAGGCTGCATATTCCTTCCTGGAGTCATCTCCTTCTCCGTCACTTGTCTGTACAAATCCCACATCTCTTCCCAAGGAAGACCCAGCTCAAGTGGTGCCTCTGCCATGCTACCTTCCCTCATCCCTGCAGCCAGGTCTCCCTCTTCTTCAAATTTCCAAAGTATACGTTTTGGTGTTTCTCTCACAGCAAACAGTTATTTCCATCAGTTGTATTTCTGGAATTCTTTACTTCTGCTTACTTCCATAAGCTCCGTAAGGGCAGAGACGTTATTCATTCAAACCATCTTGGGCCCGGGGACCCCCTGGTACAAGAAACAGGGTCACTGTCCTAGTGGAACTCCACGTAATGGGGGTTAGTCCAGCTGTTGTCAGTCAGTAACCATAGTAACAGAAAGTCCAGTTGTTAGTAACCATAGCAACAGAAGCGCAGGACGTTATGTGAACGTAATACAAAGTCTCAACCTAGCAGCAAAGGCTCTGGGAAAGCTTCCTTAAGAAGTGATACTTAACATGAACTTAATGGATGAGGAAACCAGGTGAAGGGGAGAAAAACGGCAGATGCCAGTGTCCTAAAGAACAGTTTGGGGAAATTCTAGCCAGGCTGATAGCAGTTGTTCCGAGGATTAAAGTTAGTATTAATTCATGGCTCCTACAGCCTTCTATTTCAGACCCTCATTTACAAACGAGTGAGACCCTGAGACATTTGCTGAAGTGAGTTGAGTATCATCATCTGGCGGTCTGATGGAAACGGTTCTAGGTCTTCCGTCCTCAAGTTTCCGGGTGAACACCTCTAAGCACCGTCGTCCACGGAGATGATGGCCACTTCTTGGCAACGTCTAATCATTCATTGGACAGTTTTTGAGTTCTCTGTACCAGGTACTACAGAGGACACACACATAGAAGGCATATTCCCTGACATCAAGAATGTCATCAGGTGAGGGAGACACACGACTGTGATGCCCGTCTTGTAATAACAGACAAGGCTTCTGAGTAGTCACAATACACGAGGCATGGTTTTAAGCATTTTACATAGAACTCACTCAATTCTCACAACTACTCTGAGGTAGATTTTGCAAGGCTGTGTGGCTGAGAAGTGGTTTGGTAAAGCCAAACAAAATCTGCCATGGGAATCTACAGGAGTGAGTCAACCTCACACCGGAGGTAGGTAGAACGGGAGTGTGAGGACTGAGGGGCAGGTTCCGGGGAAGGGGGGGCCGGGAGGCTTTAGGCAGGGCAGTGGCCTGATGAGAAAGATGACTCCAGTAGCAATGCCAAGGATGGACTGGAAGGAAGCCCAGCTGAAGGGAAGGAATGGCAGCAAGGAGGCTGGTGCTGTTATTAGGCCAGAAACAACACAGGCTGGAATTAAGCTAGTAGCAGCAGGGATGAATAATGGAAAATGTTATCAACAGGGCTGGGAAGGATAACCCTTGTGGAGGTATTAAATAGATACGACCACATGAGAAAACATCAACCAGTGCACATCTTTAGAAAATGGTCACGAGCAATTCTCACACCGTAAGAAAAAGTTACAATGGCTCTCCTTTAAGATAACTGAGATACAAACAGCCACCTGGAGAATTCCCATGTCTCTCCAGCATTACCCTCCCTCAAAGGTTTCACAAAGTGCCAATGCACAAAAGAGCCCCAATTCCTGTTCTTCCAGGAACTGTGTCTGGGAGAGAGCGGAGTCCACAGAGACTCCAGCCCTGTTCACGGCCTGATTTCTCAGCGGATCTTTCCCCTGTAATGGGCAGGAAGGGCACCAGTTACGTGGACCACACATCTGTTAGTACTTTTCCTGTTTATCTTACTGGGTTTCTGAAGATCACATAGCTAAAAAGTGCTAGCATTTTATAAACTGTAAATCAAAATGAAAAGGACTGTTAGGCTGGGCGTGGTGGCTCACGCCTGTAGTCCCAGCACTTTGGGAGGCCGAGGTGAGTGGATCACGAGGTCAGGAGACAGAGACCATCCTGGCTAACATGGTGAAACACTATCTCCACTAAAAATACAAAAACTTAGTCAGGTGTGGTTGCACGTGCCTGTAGTCCCAGCTACCCGGGAGGCTGAGGCAGGAGAATCGCTTGAACCCAGGAGGCAGAGGTTGCAGTGAGCTGAGATCACAACACTGCACTCCAGCTTCGGCGACAGCGAGACTGTCTCAAAAAACAAGAAAGAAAAGGATTGTTTACTAATTTTGTGAGTCATTTGCACTCAACAAAGAATTCTGTTCCTGGATGAAAGTTATGTACACAGGTCCTACTATGTGTACTGTTGTTGAACTGTCAAAGAGAGCATTTCTGTCTGAGCCCCCATTTAAAACAGGCTACAGAACATTTATTTGGTATAATATTTTCTTGCTATGTCCTAAGGCAACTTTCTCAACAGAGGGTCTCTAGATGTCAAGATGGTCAAAGGCCAAGTCATTTGAGCTGGCCCTTTACTAGGGGTGTGTGTGGGGTACTGAGCCTAATTTTCAGGATCTCTGGTAAATGAGACACTCACTCACTAAATGACTTCCAGCCAAAGGCAGCCAGAAATGTTAGTCATGGAAAAAATTAGGCAGGTGTGGAAGAAAGGGCATGGTTAGATTAAGCGAGGAAGCCTTGCAAAATGATGCTAATGCCAGCTCCACTCTCTTATCTACAAAAGATAGGTATAAAATTTTTAATTTTGCAGAAAAATTCAAGTAAATGAATTAGAATTTAAGAAAACAACAAAACAGCTTTCCCTTTGTCCCTAAAAGTGTTCAAACCCTAGTTATAAATCTATTTGCTCAAGAGGACTGACTTTCTAGGATTGAATATGCCCTGTGTTAGTTTTTCTATCTGTATAGAAATTTACTCCCCCAAAAAAGAATTACATTAAATTTTGGGGTTTGATGTTACAAGCAAGTTCTCCCCCTTTAAACCTTTGGTATGTCTGTAGATTTTGTTAATTTTCTCAAGTTTAGTTCTCAGAACCAAAATTCCCGTTCAAAAGAGAAAAAGCCCAAACTATTAATTTCTGCTCTATCAGTAGAGGAGATACACATCTTTGGTCATTACTTTTAGTATCATTCTCTGAAAGGAATCTTTCTGGTACACAATTCATACGCAAGTATGCAAAGTCAACTGACAGGTTCTCACTCTGTCACCCAGGCTTGAGTGCAGTGGTGCAATCTCAGCTCACTGCAGTCTTGACCTTCCAGGTTCAAGCAATTCTCCCGCCTTAGCCTCCTGAGTAGCTGGGACTACAGGTGCATGCCACAGGCCTAGCTTTTTTTTTTTTTTTTTTTTGTAGAGACAATGTCTCCCTATGTTGTCCAGGCTGGTCTTGAACTCCTGGGCTCAAGTGATTCTCCTCCCTCAGCCTTCCAAAGTGCTGGGATTACAGATGTGGGCCACCATGGCTGGCAAGGATATATCTGTTTTGAATTCTTCATTCTGTACTTATATACATCATCTGTAGTCAAGGCTACTGAAGAACTCAACATTTTCTAACCTTGAATGATTTGGCAAATTGTTAAAAATGCTCAACACACTGGAATGAAAGAGTATGCTTCTTAAAATTTACCCTCTTCCTCTCTGAACTTAATTCTAAAATGATCCAGGTAGCTTGAGGTCAATAAAATAATTTTCTTTGCCTGTTACTGTCATTCTAAAGACCAGTATTGTCAAAATCCACATCAATGAATCTAAAGTTAGAAAACTTTTCCTTCCTCAGGATCTCATGGACTCATTACCTATGTAATGAGCTGTTTTCCCCTGTTAGGTACCTGCTTTTCACTCCCTGGTTGTAAGATATCATCAAAATGGCACCAGTTGGTCTCTAGTCAATAAAATACGACTTCAGAAAGAATCAGAGCAACTCTGAAAGATGCAACCCACCCATTAGTACCCAGCTTTATAGGAGAACCTGATTCAATAGCTCTAGGATTGGATGACTTTGTCTAACTAGCTGCCTTTATACTCTCCTTCCAAGTTGGGGTATGGTGTTTTTGAGTTCTTTGCACTTAAGCTCTACTTCACCAAAAATTGACATGTGCTGTCTAATGTAACCCTCTCTACTCTGTGTACTCTAAGTAGATAATTATTTAAGTAATGAATTACTCTGATGCCTTTTCTCACTCACATGACCTCAGCCAACACCACCGCCCAGCAAACAATAAATAACAACAGCAGGAAGTTTTATTCCATAAAGCATAAGATATTTTAATGAGAAAACGAAAACAAAACCAAACCTTAGTCTCATGTTTCTATCTAAAGACACTCAAAACTAGTTTTTCCCTGCCCATCCCTTTCCTAACTGCAACTTTATGTGTGACCATGTAAATAAAGGCCAGTTTAAAGAATTTTTTTTTTTTAAAAAAAGTTTAAACCTTTTTTAAAAAGATTAAACAATCAGGCTAGCAAAAAGGTACTCAATACATATTTTCCTTATATCAAACAAGCTAATTTCAGTACAATATAACTATACAGAATATATACAATACACTTATGTTCACAAAGCAAACACTATAGGCTCAGAACAGATTTGAAAAAACATGATATTCACATTGATTACAATAACTCTAAAAATGATTGTAACGTTGAAACGGCACTTAGTTTACAAAAAAGGTCACAAAAATATATATATATATATATATGTAGTCACCAAGAACTATGGTTCCTGTAAAATACTAATAGCCAGATACTAGTATATAAAATGTGAAGTTCTGACATTGTATACATTTTTTGGAAATAAAACAAAATCCAAAACCATTTCTGTTATTGTCAAAAGTCAAACATGCCAAGTAACTTAGCTATGGCCAGTGTCACCAAGTAAAGCCATACTTGAATGAGATGACGACTGGATACAAAGCTGGTGAACTGGGGACTGGCACAGTTAAGAGTTGTACTAATTCTAGGAAAGGGGTAGAAGACATAAAAACACCCATCTATGTAATTTAATTCACATTTTCTCCCCTGCATCACCTTCCCTTGAGAGTTTCACAAAATGCCAGTGCCCAGAAAGAATCATAATGGTCTAACTGGCAGGGTAAAAAAGTCCCCCTACCCCAACTTCCTTGCTGCAGGGCTACAGGCAAATATTAAAGCATGCATCAGCTACACAAAGCCATCAGTCACCCAGCTGGAAGACCATGGTGTACAGTTTCTGCCTAGGCTGGCTGCACTAGGAAGTACTCCAGTTTTTAAATGGAGCCAGATTTATGTTAGCCCTGTAAAAGACTGAGCTACTGTAGCAGCAAATATGAAATTACAGAACAAAAACAAAATTTTATTTAAAAATTTGTTACATCAAAATTTTTTTCCTTCAAACCTGTGTCCTTTAACCAAACAACAGCTTCTTCTATCACTTAATTCTGGTCTATTACCTCAATCTGACTTTCTCATTATGCTTCTCTGGAAAAAAGACACTTCTATATCCTGGAGATTAAATTTACTCTTAAAAATGGAAATACAGGAATTTTAAAGTAAAAAAAAAAAGTCTGTTGTAAAAGTTCTTTCACAAATATATATATTTAAATATTAAAATAGGCTACCTAGGATTTTTATAAAATGGCTTTTGAAAAGATAGTAGAGGCACAAAGAAGCCCTATACTATCCTCCAAGTTGGACATAAGGTGCCACAAGGGTGCCCTACAAAGAGGCAGGCAATCTCTATCTGATGCAACAGGAGGCACCAGTAACAACAGAAACATCAAATATATTATCGGGAACTTGAACCAAAACCAAATTTTGCTCTATTAGGGACTGTTGCTTTTTTAAAAAATACCTTGAGATATAAGCATTAGAAGTCATCACTTTGTACAAGGAAGAAAATGAATAAAGTTTATGATCTTACTCCTTCCAAACACCTGATGTCATTCATTTCAGGTACCTGAAAGATGAAAAGCAGTGCAACTTTCAAAACTTTAATGGACTACTCTCAGTATGAGAGACTTCACATAGCATCTGTCAACTTGAAAATTAAATTGGTAACTGAAACAAAAAAATCTCCTAGAGAAAACACACATAACCTAATCCTAGAAAAGGCTCTCTTTAGAAAGCAGGTGCTTCTAAGAACTGCAGGAAAGGCTTCCCATCTTGAACAGAGCTTCCACTAATACCAAGGGAAACAACGTGTAAAGGAGAGACGGCAGGGCTCCCTTAAAGCAGGAAGATTTCTCCTTCCTCAGCAGGTGATGTACTTTGGTAACCTCAACATTCATTTATGGGATGATTTTTAATCTGTTTTATTGAATAATGAAATCTAAATACGGCTAGATTGGCATTTGGGAAAACAAGGGCAATTTAACAAAAGTCATGACACTGGAGCTCCTCAACCCACTAGGCACCCATTTTATCAGTATGTCATCACAACTGTGCCTGGGACTTTACGCTTAATCAGCAAAATCAGTCAATTTAAAAGAGAAAGGAAATAATAAAAGAATTTGACTTTATAAACCAGATACTTTGAACAAAAATTAAAAATTTTAAAGTTAAAAAAATTTTTATTTTTAATCCATAGTCTTTGTAAACTATTATGCACATAGAAACCTTGGTATTAGATGGAACCGGCCTGGGTCTTATACAGTGGGGGTTTACTTAAGTAAAAGTAGCATGAACACTTTAAAGGCAATCTCAATTTTTCAGATACTGCCAAACCGAGATACCAATAACATCTGAAATCTTTGCAGAGACTATTTATAAAAACATGGAACTGTTTTTATTTTCCTGTCATAAAAATATAATCATGACAGAGTGGAAATGTCTAGTATTAGTTTAGTAAAAAGTAAAAAAAAAGTATGACTACTGATGGTACTGGTACTACCAGTCTTCATCCCATAACTGATATAGGCTTAACCCCCCATAAATATTACAACATCTCAACTTATCGATCGTCTAAAATGAGACACCCAGAGAACAACTGTTCCTTAGTTGGGCCTGGGACTGAATCAATTCCACTTCATTGTTTAATCTGAACCATTATTGCTTTTGGCTAATTCATCTTGCTGAGGACTTTCCAAATAAAAACACTCTGTCACTATACTCTGTCAAGCAAAAACGACACTGAAAGATAAAAATGAGTATAGGCAAAATAAGGAACGACTTAATTTAAATGTTCATGATTTGAGTTTAAAGCCTGTGGGACTGTGCTTAATATTCCTCACAGACATGTTTGCCACCATAGAGCTTCCTTGTTACCCCAATTTTGTTTCGCTGCTTCAGAAAAGAAAATTTAGCTTTTATACATTCATCTCTCAATAACTTTCAAAATCTAAATATATTACAAATAAAGCATCTTACTTCAATAACTTACAGTGAAAACTACATTTATTTATTACCTTTTGGCAACTTTGGGTCTGTTTCTTCTAACTGTAAACTTCACACTAGTGTTTTTCTTTCCCAGTTAGTATTAATATTCAGAAAATTTTTAATTCTCATTCACTTGGATGTCTATTTCAGAATTACAGCTTCACACTTTGCAGATGAGTGAAACAAAGTACCATACGAAAGTTTCTAATTCTTTTGTTCATCAATTCCACAAATCTCACACTTTTCAGCTAAAATATTAAAATTTTAGGATTCATTCAAGTAATAAGAATAATTCTCTGTGTGTTACAGAATTGCCACTACATTATACAGTAATGTATTTTTCAAGGACTATTAAAGCTAAAAGGGACTAAAACATAATCTGAGAATCTTCAAGATAAAAATGCATAAAATAGATAACTGGCCTCTATTTAGATTAAGAGAATAAAAGAAGAAATAAAAGAAATATTTAATACAGCTTCCAAAGGCTCCCAAGGGAACCATTTATAAACTGGGAGAGTCTCCTGAACTGGCCTTAGTTAGAAGGTAACTGAGTTACCAATAACTATGGACGACATTAGATGTGTTAACTAGTCTATTTCATTTGGTAAAGTATTTTAACATGATGAAAGGTTTTTTTTTTCTTTTGCTAGTTATTAATAACAAAGGGCATGTCTCATAACAGGGGACCTAATTACTGTAAGCCAGAACAGTTGCTGAAATGTCAAAATGTAAGATTGAATGAAGCTATTTAAACATTTTAGTATATTTTGTCTTACTGAAATTGAGAACTTAAAAAAACCGGCAATGTAACCAAAAGTATAATTACTTGAAATAAAAAAAATTACTTGAAATTCAAATTGAGAAAAATCCACTTAAATATATTTGTGGGTGATAATCTCCATCTGCATCCATTTATATAAAACTTAAAATGCCAAAAAATAAAGACCAATATTAATCCCTTTGTTTCTGAATTAGATGAAATCACTGACATGCTAGATGCTTCCACTATTAGAATATACCCTTTAAACATGAGAAGAACAATTGTAGGAGATTTAACATCCATTATCATGGGTGAACATCTTTTTTGCTTACTTCTAAAGTACATCACACCTATTTGGTAGTTAAAAAACTGAAAATAAAATCTTTTCTTGTATAAAATGTTTGGTTTTAAAAAGGCAATTTATTCTGCATTCTGAAATTTAAGCCCTTTAGATACCACAAAGTTACCCTCCTGGCTTTAAGAAAGATAGCTACGTTTAAGTTCTAAAACTGGAATATTTGTTTAGTTATACTGGTAATTTCTAATGAATGGGATAATATAACTGGCTATCTCTTTGCAATATTTTCAATATGTCCTGGTAAAAATTATGCATCTAGGCATCCCTAAGATGAATTTGAAATAAATCTAAATACTACTATATATACAATTATCCCTTGCAAATCTGTTTCCTAAAACAGATCCATAAACAGATCCAATATCCTTGAAGTACATGTATCAAGAAAAATGTACCCTCACTGAAATAGAAAAAGGCCTTTGTTTGTATCATTTTATGTTAAATTCTGGTTAGTTACTGGTATTGGTAAGATCTGGGCAGCAGACAACTAACCAGATATGAATTTTCACAGTATATTCAGATTTCCCATAAAACTTGGCAATTTGTAATTACCAGTGAAAATCTAAAGTTTCTACTTGGGAAGGAATACCCAGTGATGGGTAATCCTTCATTCTGAGAACAGAGTATCTTAGAGCTACCAAAACTGTGCTTGCATCTCTTAATGTGAAGTTTTTAGGATCGGGGATGTACTAAAAAACACTTAACCAATAAATCTGCAAACCATTCTTACACATTTCTTTATTCTTATTTCTTTCCTCTTGCTCTTTCAAAAAAAAAAAAAAAAAAAAAAACCTCTTGGAACTAAGGGTAACAATGATTCCTGGTGATAATTTTACCTATTCTTGTCAATACAGATTTTAGAATTAATTTTGAGATTTATCTATTGGTAGGCCTAACAGTTTTCTTTTTTTTTTTTTTTTTTTTTTTTTTTTTTGAGGCGGAGTCTCGCTCTGTCGCCCGGTCTGGAGTGCAGTGGCCAGATCTCAGCTCACTGCAAGCTCCGCCTCCCGAGTTTACGCCATTCTCCTGCCTCAGCCTCCCGAGTAGCTGGGACTACAGGCGCCCGCCACTTCGCCCGGCTAGTTTTTGTATTTTTAGTAGAGACGGGGTTTCACCGTGTTAGCCAGGATGGTCTCGATCTCCTGACCTCGTGATCCGCCCGTCTCGGCCTCCCAAAGTGCTGGGATTACAGGCTTGAGCCACCGCGCCCGGCCAGGCCTAACAGTTTTCAAAGACCACAATGTGACATTAAAATTCCTGACCTCTCCAGTTGAGACACAGCATTACTATATGAAGTATTATAGTCTGCTGCAGAAAGTAATTCAACCCTATCAGTGAAGAAGCATAAATAGTGGGAGCCTATCATAACCTGTATATGCTGATTCTCCTGAAGAGAACACACTTCTGTTTGGGAGCACATGGGTAAAAACAAGTTCATGAGTGAGGTAAAGAACTGAAAACAAGTTAAGGACTGCAGAATATAGGCAGAGACAGAATCCTAACCTAAAACAGTTCTAAGGAATTTACTTTTCCTTTCTTCATGTTTTTGGGGAAAAAATTACAGAATTAGCCAATCTAAAAAAATGAAACAAATCACTATAATTAAAAATATATACATTTAGTATGGTCTAGCATCTGAACAAAATTCAGATCTTGTGTTTTGACTAAAGAACTATTTTCTGTCTCTTTTCTAATCAAATCAGGTGCTCTCATAATTATTAAACTTTGGGTATCTACACAGAAACTTATTCCAAAGTTCACTGTTCATGGACTTACAAATATTTAGGATCAGTATTAGAGACGCTTTAATGGCACCAGATGAGAAGTATACCCAAGTCTAGAGGATCATATAAATTTCAACTACAGACCAGAAAAGTTTCACACTTTCGGCAGCACAAGTGGTAATATTCATTAGTTTAAGGTTTTCAGTTTCTCATTAGTCTTAACAATTTTCTTTTTTCTCCCAGATCTATGAGTCATAGATGAAAATCTTACAGTCTATATTCATCTTTTACATTGTTGCCTACATTGTGTAAAAACAATAGTAACTATTTTTAATAACTTTGCAATGTCTAAAAATACGTAAGGACAATGTATCGCTGTCATATGGGATTTAGTAAACAATCTAGTTGGGTTAAGAATGTAGCCTTGGCTGGTGCAGTGATCCCGGCAGTTTGGGAGTCCAGAGGAGGAGGATCACTTGGCCGAGGAGTTCAAGACCAGCCTGGGCACCATAGTGAAACCTCGTCTCCACAAAAAATAAAAATGAAGTCAGCCAGGTGTGGTGGAGCATGCCTATAATCCTAGATACTCAAGAGGCTGAGACAGAATGGCCTGAGCCCAGGAGTTCAAAGCTGCGGTGAGCTATGACTTGGCCACTATACTCCGGCCTGGGCAACACATGCCATCCTCTTAAAAAAAAAAAAAAAAAAAAGATGTAGCCTCAATCGAGAATTCTTCATTATGTCCAAAAGAGCACAATGAAAACATCCCCAACAATACATAAACCTATATATAAAACATAGAATATCTCCAATATTTTTACTGTATATGGCAGCACGCCAATATATGCAAGAGAACATATTGACCGGGCAAGGGGAAAACTGATTCAGGCAATGACATGGTCAGGCATTAACATTCAGAGACCAGGTAAACAGCAATTTTAATCAGAAAAGCAATATAAGAATTCCTACGAAGCTGAGATTTACATACTTCATTCTCCGTTCCTGGTCATTTCATCCGCAGCTTGACTGTTGTCAATCATGGTTCTTTGCCTTTGGAGTGGTACTATAAAGGTACAGAGAATGCCCATCTCAGTACCAAACTTTCACATGAAAAATCACAACAGAAATGACAAAGCTTAAAATAAAAAAAGTATGCCAGATTTCAGAAGTATTTACCCTAATAATTTTTAAGAAAGCTTACCATAAATACTTCCAAAAACAACAGGCTTTACAAAATATTATACAATGTCCTGTGTACAGCAGTAAGTATCTACTCAGGCCGACAAGCTGTTTAGTAATTAGTTTCTCATGTACCCTCTCAACTCAGGAAGGTCAATAATCATCTGATTTCCTCTCTAGCTAATGGTCTGTTGTTAGCCTACTTTTAACAATGGAAGAAGAAACTGGTGTAAGTTTTAAGTCAACCAGATCTCCTGAAGTCTCATAGTTTCTGTTTCAACATCATGTTATTGTGTACTTACAGAAGCAATCTCTCGGTTATGAAAAATAAAATCAGTTTCAGGGCTCAGCAAGTGAAAAGGGAAATGCTTTCCCAATCTCTCCCTCCCTCCCGGCTTTTTTTGTTTAAAAAATTAAATTAAATTTAAATGTACAAGACCAAGCACAGGCACTTTCCAAAAAACAAAACTGAAGCCAAATCACAAAATTACTCAATAGTTATAGAAGACAGCTCTGATTTTGGGGGGTCATCTCTGGTTGCCTCAGCACAAGCACTGGTCTTTGGCTGCTCTGGCACTTCTTCCTCTTTTTCTGCCAGCCCACCAAGAGACCCCAAGGGAAAAGTGCTTTCACAATTCTGGGTTGAGGAGACCTGTGAAATTACAGGCATTTGAACAGAGGAGTTGCTTTCAAAACCGTGTTCTCCAAGATCGTATTGAACAAGGGTCTCTTCTTGTTCTTGGTTTAAGTAGTCCGGTACTAGGAAATCACTAGATAAGAGGCAAAGGACGAAATATGGAATTAATTTTCAAGCCAGTAATAGATAAGCAACAATAAAAAGCTCTGATTTATACAACAAAATTGGGACTTTTCATTTCACTAATTGTTCGGTGAAGATTAAAACTCAGGAACTTTCCACTTACAAACTTTGCTAAATATGAACCAAAACATCCATTAAAACCAAAATGTATCAATCTTCCCTACCACCAATACATCAGGTTATCACTTTCATTATAACTTTGGACACCTTAACAGCCTCTCTTGTTCTATGTAGAGGAGTTTCTATATACAAAACAAATGTAGCATGCTCACTTAAAAAAAGATCATCTGAGTACCTTTAATGCTTAACTTTTCTTGATTATACATTGAGTAAGAGATACATAAACCTAGCTTTGTATTACTAAACTTGACACGGGTTAGTTAAGAAACTAAGTCCTTATGCATAAATGACCTGATATGAAATCTACTATACAGCTGGGAAATGTAGAAAGTAATTTATGTGTATCCTGCTATTACATTTGACATATGAAAATACTAATAAATTATCTTTGAATCAGCATGTGTAAATGAATGCCTTGAGATTTGGTTATGTGTTAATCCTTAAAAAGTAATTATCGGTCCCCACAGGAAACACAGACAGTAAAATATACTAAAACAGTGGCTAATTTCCTTAAGTGTTGAGATCAGAAAACATTTTAAATTTCTTTATACTTTTCTGTATTTCCTAAATTTTCAACTTATAAGCATTTTTTGGTAATTGAAACTAAGTATGTGAAATAAGTCTTATCTTAGAGGCTTTATTTAAATCTTTATTACTGAACTAAAAATTTCATTATACCAGAATTGTCAATAATATATGTAATTAGACTTGATAGTTATAATTTTACTGTTCAGTATTAATAAAAAATTAAAATCTGCTCATCTGCAAAGCAATTTAGAACGCCCTATGCTGTGTTTTCTAAAAAGTCTTCAGGTGTTAGAGAAGAAGAGTGGAGAATGCAGGGCTCTGTACAGGGAAGATAAAGATAACATGAGTAGTTAACAGGAACACTATTTTAGTCCTGAACAAACTGTGTTTAATATGATATGTATAATCTAAGGTTTAGTGATATGGCAACCACACATTCAGAATTAGAGATGACTGCATTAAACAAAATGAATGTCTGGTTGAGGGGAAAAACAAAATCTATGCAGGAATAATTTGGAATTTGTTTAAAAATAAGGTTTTAAGTCAGGCGTGGCGGCCCACACTTGTAGCCCCAGCAGGAGAATTGCTTGACCCCAGGAGTTTGAGACTGTAGTGCGCTACAATTGTGTCTATGAATAGCCACTGCACTTCAGCCTGGGCAACACTGCAAGACCCCGTCTATTCAATTAAAAAATAAAAAGGTTTTAAAAATAAAGGTGATTTAAATGTAAAGATTTGGGCTGGGCATGGTGGCTCACACCTGTAATCCCACAGCACTTTGGGAGGCCAAGGCAGGCGGATCACTTTAGGTCAGGGGTTCAAGATCAGACTGGCCAACATGGTGAAACACCATCTCTACGAAAAATACAAATATTAGCTGAGTGTAATGGTGGGCGCCTGTAATCCCACCTACTCAGGAGGCTTAGATTGCAGTAAGCCAAAATTGTGCCACTGCATTCCAGCCTGGGTGACAGAGTAAGACTCTGTCTCAAAAAAAAAAAAAAAAGATTTGTAAAAATTTCATTTAATTAGAAACTAAGGATTCCTGCAGAAGTACAATTCTTATAAACAATTTAAAACAACAGTTTTATATCTAGAGGAGGCCTTAGAAACCATCATTTAAAGTTTACATTTTATCTTTCTCTAAGTTTCAAGCTTTTTCATCAGTAAAGTGACACGTTTAATCAACAGCAGTTAGTGGCAGAGCTAGAACTAGAACCTGATTTCCTTGGATGCCCTACAAATCAGAAAGGTAATTCTATTATAAATTAATATTAAAATAATAGAGCTCTAAACTGAATGAAAATAGGAATGACTTCATGATCTAAACCATCACACCCATTATAGTTGCTACTGAAAATTTTTCTTACTGGCCAATGGATATTCCTTTATATAGAATTTTTTTAAATAGAGAGAAGTGGTCAAGAATTTTATTAACATCCAGAGTCTGAAGTAATCCACTACCACTAAGTATCATCTGACATGGTAAAATTTCCAATAAGGCCAGGCGGAGTGGCTCATGCCTGTAATCCCAGCACTCTGGGAGGTCAAGGCAGGCGAATCACGAGGTCAGGAGATTGAGACTATCCCGGCTAACACGGTGAAACCCTGTCTCCACTAAAAATACAAAAAATTAGCCAGGCGTGGTGGTGGGCGCCTGTGGTCCCAGCTGCTCGGGAGGCTGAGGCAGCAGAATGGCATGAATCCGGGAGGCGGAGCTTGCAGTGAGCTGAGATCACGCCACTGCACTCCAGCCTGGGAGACAGGGCGAGACCCCACCTCAAAAAAAAAAAAAAAATTTCCGATAAGATCTATTTAAGGTCCATTACAGAATTACTTAAACCTTGTATTATTAAAAAATATCTCAAGAGGACAAATAGTCTACTTCTGCAGGAAGATATTTTTAATACCAACTATAAAATGTTTATAATTTTATATGCTTAGAAGACTCAGCAAAATTTTATCAGATCAGGGACTGACTAGCTGGCAACCTAATGTAAAAACACAGAAGGCTGCCCTAAAAGCAGGAAAAGAGAGTTTAGAAAGCAGTTTTCCTGGTTGGGTTTTTGTTGTGCACCTCACCTGCTCTGGAAGTAGTTTGCTAGCTCTGATGCTTCATGGTTCAGACTCCTCAGGTGCACGATTAAATTTCCAGAGTTGGTGAACATGGCGCCACATGTTTTGCACTCGTAAATCCGAGGCTTGCGGATAATGTGCCGGGAAACCCTCATGTGGTGTTTATATTCCCCGAAGGAAGTGAAAGTGGCACTACATATCTGGCACCGGAAACAGCGTTTACCTTCATGCTTTAGGCGATGCATCTTTAGCGAGTAAGCCCTGGTGAACTTTTTCCCACAGCGGTCACACTGAAATGGTTTAATTCCTATAAATAAAGCAAAACAAAATATCTAAAAACAAAAATAAACTGAAAAGTCATAAACTCTACAAATTTCTGAACTATATTTCTGTAGCAATAGATCATCTGAAAAGACAAAAATTACCAGTAAAAACATACTCTAATTCAGTATCTCAGAAAATGTGCAGAATATGTGAAAAGTCATGGCCGGGCGCGGTGGCTCAAGCCTGTAATCCCAGCACTTTGGGAGGCTGAGATGGGCGGATCACGAGGTCAGGAGATCCAGACCATCCTGGCTACCATGGTGAAAAACCCCGTCTCTACCAAAAAAAATACAAAAAACTAGCCAGGCAAGGTGGCAGGTGCCTGTAGTCCCAGCTACTCGGGAGGCTGAGGCAGGAGAATGGCGTGAACCCGGGAGGTGGAGCTTGCAGTGAGCTGAGATCTGGCCACTGCACTCCAGCCCGGGCAACAGAGCCAGAGTCCGTCTCAAAAAAAAAAAAAAAAAAAAAAAAAAAAAAAAAAAAAAAAAGAATATGTGAAAAGTCACAAGTGCTTAAAAAGGAAAAGAAAAAGGCAGTAGGGGAGGCAAACTAGGTAATGTCTACTGAAGTTGATTTTTGAATACTTTTCTAAATCATCTATTTTACTAACTTCAAAACACAATTTAACTACAGTATGTAGACAGAACCCAAATCCCCATGTAACAGCATGTGTTATTTCATTTCATTAGAAAGGCTTATATTGAAAAGATGTGAAAATCATCAGTACCCACTCTCTGTTCCCTATCTCACAGAGAAATGAGAAGAAGAAAGAACAATTTTAACATCTCTGAATGTAATGAGCATGACAGAACCATCATTTGATAAAATGGGTTTTTTTGGGTAATATGATGTAATATTGATAGAAATAAATGAGTTATAAAGTGTATTAATAGTCTCCTCAAATGCATTATCACAGTGTTTTGGGGAAAAAATTCTAAAACCTTTCAAAACACAATCTGATGACTGAACAAAGTCACAGAGAACTGGTGCTAGGACAGGGACTGTAAGACCTATCTACAGAAGGGGAAAGTGAGATAGTAACTCACGCAGCTGAAACAGCAGCAAAGATCTCTTATTCATCAGAGGTCAGTATTTTACCCACAAGAATCCTGTTGCCTTCACATGTGATTACTGAACTAAAGTTTCAAATCCCTTCTATACATTTATCCAAAATCTCTCTTATGTTTTAAAAAAATACAAACTACAAAGCTGACTCATCAGGGCATACAGAGATTTAGGACTGTAGAATTGAAAGTAAATTGCAAGAAAACATTACATTTTTAAACACACTTTTATTTGGGAATAATTTCAAACTTACAGAAACCTTAATAAGAAGAACAGCACAAAGAACACCCATACAGACCCTTTTAACCCTAATTGCTTTACCATCTGTGGTTGTGCTTATTTATCTCACCTCTATGTGCACACCTAATATGTCTTTTTATTTACAAAGTACTCACTCCATATCACCTTATGTTCTTTTAATCAGAATACTTAACACTCACGGCAAACAGCTTTCTGACACTGCACCATTTTGGCAATAAACCTTAGCTAATCTGTTTTCATTTGACTTCTCAGAGTTTTTTTAAAACTCAGAAGCCCCTGTTTTCTATTTTAACTGGGATTCCAAAATAAAATGTTTATTTTTAGAGTGTTCACTTATGCAACAACAGGGAAGGTGACATTACCTGAGTGGATGAGCATGTGCTGCTTTAGGTTCTGAATACGGGTGAAACGCACCCCGCAGGTTGGACACTGAAAAGGTCTGTCGGGACCATTTGGACTTGGTCGTTCTGTACTGCTGGTAGAAGGAGCAATGTAGAGTTGGTAGGGATACTGAACATTTTCCAATCTAAAAAAAAACAAACCAAAGAAGGCAACCAGGCTCTGATTTTTAAACTGAATAAACACTGCTACAGGTCAATTTTAAACGAAAAAAGATAAAACACTTAAAGACTTTTTCAAACAGTTTAACTGTTAGATTTCAAGTTTCACTAACAATATGAAAAACAATGTCACTGTCCAGAATGCCTTTTCTTTTTTTTGAGATAGTCTCGCTCTGTCACCCAGGCTGGATTGGAGTACAGTGGCGTGATCTCGGCTCACTGAAACCTCCGCCTCCCGGGTTCAAGTGATTCTCCAGCCTCAGTTTCCCAAGTAGTTGGGATGACAGGCGCCTGCCACCACGCCTGGCTAATTTTTGTATTTTAGTAGAGATGGGGTCTCACCATATTGACCAGGCTGGTCTTGAACTCCTGACCTCAGGTGATCTGCCTGCCTTGGCCTCCCAAAGTGCTGGGATTACGGGCATGAGCCACCGCACCCAGCCCAGAATGACATACAACCACAGGACATATCATGAACTATTTTACCTTTGATGTCCTTAATCTCGCCAATTCTTTCCTTCTAACCACTTCTTAAATTTAGGCCTTCATTAATACAAGCCTGAATTAATAACTCTCTCCATTTAGCTCCACACTCCTCTAATCCATCCCTCTCACTGCATCATAGTGATCTGATCAAATCAGTTCCCTGTCTAAAATTCTGCAATGGCTGTTATCTTCAGAATAAAATCAAACCCCTTTGCAAGGCATACAAGATTCCTCACGATCTGAGCTCTCTGTACCTTTCTAGCCTCATTTTTTGTCATACTCCCCAAACATATCCTATACCACATGCCTATACCATTTTACGAAATGCAGCTAGGAAGCCACATGCTCCTCAGGGAAGCCATCTTTGATTTATCAGTGGTTGCGGTAGGCATCCTCCTATGCAGGGCAACAGAGCTCTGCAGATCACTCATGGTAATCTGTCTGTCTATCTTCAATCCTTATACTTCCTCCAAAACTGATTGAGCTCCTTGAGGCAAGGGGCTGCATATCTTATCTCTATATTACTACCATGCAGAACAGTATCTAACACAGAACAAACAACCTGATTAATACGTGAAAATAAGGAGTCTAGGCACACTGTTGTTTGTTTATGCTTTCATTAATCCACAAGTGATTCCGGTTGATAACCTCCCCTACCAGGTTTAGCTATTCAAGAAAAATAAACCTAATTTGAGTCCCTTGAATCTTTCAAGTTTTCAACAAATACAGTTTTTAAGATTGTCCTGGACCTTCTCTGAGGAAGAATGCAATCATTCAGTGGAGTCTACATTCAGTGGGTGAGACACAGATAATAAATAATCAAGGAAATTGTCAGAGCAGAGAATTAAATTAGAAGGATCTAATAGTGATTGGGCGCTGCTTGAGACTGGTGGTCAGGAAAAGCCTCCTTGAGAACTGATACCAAGACAGTGATCTGAAGGTCAAGAATCTGGAGCCAACACTGCGAAAACTGAGAGAGCAAGCTTTTCAGGCAAAGGTCCTAGTGACAGAATGGCCCAAAGGCAGGAACAAATACGGAGTACTCCAGGAACTGTGAAAGAAGGTCTATGAGGCTAGAATGTAGTGTAAGAGGGAGACTGGTCTGAAAGGAGTTAGGCAGAAGTCATATCATGTAGGGCTTTAGAAGGCACAGCAAGGCCTATAGATTTTACGTATGAATAAAGAATGTTAAGAATCTATAGCTTAAAACAGTGATATAATCTGACTAATTAAAAAAGAAAAGATGATTTTGGCTGCTACGTGGAAAACGGATTCGAACTGGGGAAGAATGCAATCAGAGGCTAGTTTGAAGGCTATTGCAGTAGTCAAGGCAAAAGATGGTGGGTGACTTAAGAGTAGGGTGGCTACCGTACAGATTGGAAAAGTAGACAAGGATATGTTTTATAGGCAGAGTTAACAGGACTCACTTAAGGATTAACTAAGCAAGGAGGGAGATGAAGAGTGGTAAGGAAAAAAGATTAAGAATAATCCTCAGAGATTTTGCTTGAGAAATTAGGGGATGATGATGCCCACTGAAATGGGAGAAAGGCTGGAGAAGCAGGATTCAGACAGGGAGTCAGAAATCAAGAGTTCTGTCTTGGCCTTGTTAAATGTGAAACGCCCTTTGTACGTTTATGTGGAAATACCAAGCAGGGAGGGAGTTATGGGTATACAGATCAGACTTTGGCAGACGTTTTTCACAGCAGTCCATACAGCACACATTCTGACTTTGCACACCATACAGTCTGTTTCAACCACTCAACTCTGCCATCCACAAACAATATGTCAACAAATGAGTGTGGTTGTGTTCCAATAATACTTGATTTACAAATAAAGGTGGTGGGCTGGAATTGGCCTGCGGTTCATAGTTTGCCAACACTTGATACAGATATGATTTAAAGCAACGGGACTAGGCAGTTTTGGAAATGCTGGGGAAAAAAAGCCTTGTACAGGTGCTCTAATTTATAATGTGATGATGCTACTTCATTACTCTGAAAAGTATACTGAAGTGAAGTTGTAATACACTTCTACAACTCTGAGATGAAATGCTTGAATTTGGAGTTGTAAACACAACCCCTACGAGGTAACGAAATGCTCTCAGTACTGACCGGTCGTCATCATCCGGAGGAGCGGCAGTGCTAGACGAGCTTTGAAGTGTAGGCAACCCCTCCGAAACGCCTTCATCTACTGAGCCTGGGAATAGGAGAAAGACGACAGCTGTAATCCTTCGGTGTGAACAAGCCAAGACTGTCACTGAAAGCTGTATTATGTCTAAGCTTCTGACATATATTATCTAGTGGTCATATCCTGAATTATTAATCCAAAGTAGTGTTCTATATTTTTAAATGTTTGTGATTAAAAAAAAATCACATGGAAGATAATAGTCTTATATTATTTAAGTTCTTTTAGAAATATTTCTTTGACACATTTCAGCACGTAAGCAGGGCAATTCAAAAGCAAACAAAAATCCACATAAAACTGAATAATTAACCATTTAAGGAAACACTGACATTTTTATTTTTTAAAACTTAAGACATACAACTTGTGGTGCAATTTCTATACAGAATTTAAGATACAGTGAACACCCGGGCAACCTCCACACGCAAGCCACACGAAAGCACCGCCAGCAGCATCCTGGAAGTCCACATTCATCCTTCCCTGATCATACATCCCTCCCTTCTCCAAAAGCTTATGGTTATCATTTTCCTCCTCCCATTCCCTCACTTTTAAAAGTAATTTTATCTTGAATACAAGTATCCATAAAGTAGGTGTTCGTTCTTGCTGAACACAGCTTTGGTTGGACTAGGGCTGCTTCTGCCCTACAGTGGCAGAGTTTAGTAGCTTTTGGTTGTGACAGAGACCATGTGGCAGTTAAGTCTAAAATAGTTATCATCTTGCCTTTAAAGGAAAGTTTGCCAAGGCTTGCCATAAACAATACTTTTTAGTGTTGTCTGTTTTATAGAAACTGGGTCATACTATATATTTTCTTTTTTCTTGCTTCTTTCCTCCAACATTGTGGACTCATCGTTGTTACATGTAACCAAAGTTTATTTTCATCGTTTATAATAGTCACCATTTTCCATTTTACTCTTTATGGACGGATTTTTGGCTATTAAGAACAATGCTGCTATGAATATTCTTAATGCACTTGAGCATGCTTTTCTCCACGGTACAGACTTAGGAATGGAAGTGGTATATAAGTAGGAATGGAATTGCTAGGTCACTGAATACATTTATCTTCAACCTTATTAGAAAATACTAAACTCAGGCCGGGCGCGGTGGCTCACGCCTGTAATCCCAGCACTTTGGGAGGCCAAGGCGGGTGGATCACAAGGTCAGGAGATAGAGACCATCCTGGCTAACACAGTGAAACCCTGTCTCTACTAAAAATACAAAAAAACTAGCTGGACATGGTGGCGGGCGCCTGTAGTCCCAGTTGCTGGGGAGGCTGAGGCAGGAAAATGGTGTGAACCTGGGAGGCGGAGCTTGCAGTGAGCTGAGATAGCGCCACTGCACTCCAGCCTGGGCGACAGAGCGAGACTCTACCTCAAAAAAAAAAAAAAAAAAAGAAAGAAAAAAGAAAATACTAAACTCTTTCCAGAGTAACTGTACTAAATTCACATCACTGCTAGTATATCAAAGTTATGTTGTTCTACATCCTTACCAACACTTAATATTGCTGGATTTTTAAGTTATTACCACTGGTTTTTACCAATCTGGTGTATGTGTTACAATATTTCATTGTGGTTTGAATTGTATTTCCATTTCCCTTATTACTACTGAGGTGAATCTAGTTTCACATATTTATTGAATCTCCCTTCCTCCCTCTTTTGTGAAATGCTGGAGTTGTCTGCCTTTTTAAAGAGTTCTTTTCACAATTTGTATATAAGCCCTTGGTCAGTGATACATACTACAAATCTTTCCCCGTCCCATGGCTTTTTTTTCTTACCCTTTCTAAAGGCTTCTTCTGATGACCCAAAGTTTAACATTTTAATTTAATTTTTTTCTCATTGTTATGGCTTTTCGGTTTTTTTTTTTTTTTTGAGACGGAGCCTCACTCTGTTGCCCAGGCTGGAGTGCCGTGGCGCGACGCTGGCTCACTGCAAGCTCAGCCTCCCGAGTAGCTGGGACCACAGGCGCCCGCCACCACACCCGGCTAAGTTTTTGTATTTTTAGTAGAGACGGGATTTCACCGTGTTAGCCAGGATGGTCTCCATCTCCTGACCTCGTGATCCGCCCACTTCAGCCTCCCAAAGTGCTGGGATTACAGGTGTGAGCCACGGCGCCCAGCCTTTGGTCTTGTTTTAAAAAAACATTTCCCTATGTGAAATTATCTTACGAAAAAAGTTCATGTTTTGCCTGATGCTTTTTCTTTAACCCATCTGGAGTTGCCTTTGTGACTGAACATGTCACGAAAGGTCTGCCCTCTGCTCTGCAGTGCCACCTCTGTCGTATGTCATCTATACATAAATACATAGGTCTGTTTTTGGGTTTTATACTAGTTCCATCTGCTTATCTGTCCTTGTATTAATGCCAATCTTTAGTTACTGTAGCTTTATAATAGATCTTGCTATCAAGTACAGAAAGTCCTCTGACCTTGTTCATTTGCTTTCTGAACATTCTGGCTATTTTTTGCCTTCTGCATTCCTATATACATTTGAGAATCAGCTTGTTGAATATAAGTGGAAAGAAATCTTCCATTTCTCCCCTTCTATTCATTTAGAAGTTTCACATATTTTCCTATTTCTTTTTATTGGTTGCCTTAGAAATTAGAGATATACCTTGTTTTTCCAAGTCTAAAGTTTACTTCCTTCTGGATAATACAAAGATCCTAGAAGCTTTAACTCCATTTCCCACCACTTCTGTCCTGCCATTTACAAACTGTCTGATATTTTACTTCTTTGTTCTGATTAAGCCCCATAGACATTATCATATATACATGTTCTCATATTTACCTCTTCCTTTGCTGTTCATTCTTGCAAATGAAACCTCCCATCCATGCTCACCTTACTTCTGCCAAAAGTCCATTCTTTAGAACTTTTTTGGCAATGATTTGCTGATGATCAATTCTTTTTGTTTGAAAATATATTTCATTTATATATTTTCAAAGATAATTCTCATATTTCATTTATATATTTTTCAAATATAATTCATTCTTGAAATATATTTTTACTCTGTGTAGAAATCTAGAGTGGGAGCTGGGCACAGTGGCTCACGCCTGTAATCCCAGCACTTTGGGAGGCCAAGGTGGGCGGATCACGAAGTCAGGAGATGGAGACCATCCTGGCTAACATGGTAAAACCCCGTCTCTACAAAAAATACAAAAAGATTAGGTGGTAGCAGGCGCCTGTGGTCCCAGCTACTCGGGAGGCTGAGGCAGGAGAATAGCCTGAACCCGGGAGGCGGAGCTGGCAGTGAGCCGAGATTGTGCCACTGCACTCCAGCCTGGGGGACAGAGCTAGACTCTGTCTCAAAAAAAAAAAAAAAAAAGAAATCTAGACTGGGAGTTATTTTCTTTCAGTATACTGAGGATATCATCCCACTGGCTTCTGGTGGTATTAAAAAGTCATATTCTTTTGAAAGTAATGTCTTTAAAATTTTTTTTTCCCCCTGAATTTTCTCTACAATGTGTCTAGGTCTGTGTTTCTTTTTACTATTCCTGTTTGGGACTGATGTCTTTCACCAAATCTGGAAAATTCTCAGCCATTCTCTCCTCTCTCTTTAGAGCTTCCATCAAACCTACATTTGCTGTTTTCCACTCCCTTCTCCACTTTGCTACTGCAGTTTCCACCACTGTGTCTCTCTCTGTGTAGCAGTGAAGTAATTTCTTCTAGTTTATCTTTTAATTTCCTAATTCTCTCTTCTGTTGAGTGCAATGTGCTGCCAAAATGTTCACGGAGATTTTAATTTCGGCTATCATTTTTCTTTTCTAAAAGTCCCATTTGGTTTCCTTAAATCTGCTATGTCACTTTTTACAGTTTACTGTTCTCTGCAATTATTGTTTATTTATTTAGTTAAATATAGTAAGCTTATTTATTTTATATCTGCGCTTGAAAACTATGCCAATTGGCTATGTTAATATATTTCTGCTGCATTTAAAAAACACATTTTTTTTTCCTGTTAGTTCTCTCTCTGCCTTGTTTTCTTGAGTGCTCTGGTAATTTTTCAACTGGTTATTGCCCTTGAAAATTATTTGTAGGAAATTGAGTTGCTGAGGTAAGGATACATATGCCCTTTTCCAGAGAAGTTTTACCTTTGCTTCTGCTAGGTTCCTGGGTAGCATTATCTACATGAGATTCACTGTTTGCGATTCCTTGGTCTGCCCACTCAAAGTCCGTGTTGTACCAGTCTGTAAGTGGGCTAGCAGTAGCTTCTCAGGGATGTGTTTTCCTTTTTCCTTTTCTAGTCTGCTCACTGCCAAGGCAGGTTTTTCTACAGTCCCCTGGAGTTTGGAGGACAGGGAGCAGGTTTAGTTCTGACAGTACTATCCCAAAGGACAATGCAAACGAGCATGCTTTCTCCGTGGTATATACTCAGGAATGGAAGTGGTATATATGCAGGAATGGAGCTGCTAGATCACTGAATACATTTATCTTCAACCTTATTAGAAAACACTAAATTCTTTTCCAAAATGATTGTACTAAATTTGCATCACTGCTAGCAGTATATCAGAGTTGTGTTGCTCCATATCCTTACCAACACTTGGTATTACTGGATTTTTAAATTATTACCAATCAGCTATGTGCTACAACACACATATTAAGCAGGGAGCAGGTTTAGTTCTAATGTAAACCTGCTCCCTGCTTAATGTGTGGGGCAGCTTTTCAAGACTTTACAACTTTACACACTCTGAGCTTTGTTTCATTTCTCCTGCTCTTTGAGTTGATCAACCAAAGCCCATTTGTGTTCTGGCAAATATCTTAAAGGCAAAACTGATTTTAGTGCTCTGATGATCTACTTGCCTCCTTGGGCCAGGCTTTCTCCCCCAATTTAACCTTGCAGTTCCTTCGCCATCTTTTCAGCTTTTCAAACAGTTTAAAGGTGAATTTTTAAAAACTTAAAATTTGTTCTTTGCTGTGGGACAGCAGGCTCAAACCACCTAGCTTATTCTCATTAGGTAATGAACTCTGCCAATTTCTTTACTGAACGCAAATTAGCTGTGTTGCACCAAATGAACAAATCTGAGCCTCTGAGAATTTTGGTCTTTTAATAGCAAACAAGCTTTTGGTTATAATATTTTAATGAAAATGAAAATGCACTAACTGTAACAGTTTGCACACCACCATATACATGTGAACATTTAATAAATATCATCTGCTAATGAACATATGGGATGAAATTACCTTCTGATGAAAATTTGGAATCTAATACTTAAGTTTCCCTCTTTGGAACACTTGAATTGCTGTCATTAGGAGACAGGCAAATTATCCACTTAAGTATAAAGTTTTTTAAAAACCTACATTTTAAGGCATCCAAACTTACTTTATTTAATCACTTGTACTGGAAAATTTGTGACAGGGTTACATTTTGCCTTGACTTCCTAAATGAAGGCTACCAAATATGAATTATTTTTTGTTTCTTGATGACTCACCACAATCCTAATGCTCATTATTATACTGTGTTCTAATATGTGCATATACTCTAAGGCTTCTGAAAATACGCAGGACTATGTGTGTTTACATTCATCCGCAATCGCACCCCCATTCTTTCTGGTCTCCCCATTCCATCCCTTCTGGTGTGTGTATATCATTTCTGTGTGTGTCTTTTCTTTTTCTTTCCCTTACTATCAAACGGCATTTCCGCTTTTCCCGTGTCTACTTATGCAACTTATTCCCGGGTTCTTCTGACTCGTTTTTAATCCACATGTAGGATAGAGAACCAGATAATGCTACATTTTAAGAAAGAACTGTTTACTTGTCAGTATCTTCCCATTCTCAGTTTTTCCCTTAAAGGAAAGAGAAATAAACATTAACATTTCAATCTGTCCTGGGATAAAAAACTGGAAAAACGCCAGTAATCAGACTTGGTCCCATGGACATAAAGATCTATTTGACAGTATTCTGAACTTATCCAGAGCACAGACAATGTTAAAGCTTATAGGCAAAGCCTTGGCAAAAAAATGCCTGGAGTTATGACAAGGTTAGGCCAAGAGACTGATCTCACTGACATTTGCTTCGCACTATCAGGCAGGCCATACTCTTTCTAGGAGGGAGTGGACTCTTGGTGAGGTGAGAATAAAAACCACACTGTCTGGGACTGATTCTAGTACCTTCAAAGGTTTGTTTAAAAACCTGGTCTAAAAGAACTAAAATGCAGTACAAGATACATCTAAGTACACGATCCTTCTTAAAACAAACCCATCTCTGCATTCTAAAATGTCTAGATCCCCTAATTCAATGTGACAGTGAGCACGCAAAGCAAAGCAAAACTACTTTCCCTCACTCATGGCTACTGAATGCACCAACAGCTAAAAATGAAAGCCATTCCAAGCTAAATGAGTTAAAACAGACTCTTAGAATTCTATGTATACTGTGGAGGTAAACACATAGTGTTATATCACTTATGCAACTATCAGCAAAAAATAAATTTTGTGTAACTCTTTTTCTTGAAATGATGGTTTTTGCAAACAACACAAGTAATCCTATGAATTGGAATTTCACTTAAACTGATTTAACAGCAGAATATATACACACACGTATATATACACATACACATATATATACACACATATGTGCACAATATTACTTTCCTGAGGTGACAGTGATGTTTCTTAAATTCTTAAAATGAAGTTTTCTTTCTACCCTATAGAGATTCTGTTCTCAGTGGTAGTGAGAGGCTAAGAATTCTGGTCAGATGGTTTTCACCTTGTGAAACAGTAAAACTGATTCATAGAGACAATCAGCTTTGTACGGTTAAGGGCTAGCTTATCAAGACTGAGTCCACTCTCTCCCCAATTGCAAGTGCTGTATGACAGCTTCTGTTGCATCAAACTCAAGTTGCTGCTGCCACTGCTTAGGTATTCAAGACACTTACAAAGATCCCTCTGGAAAAGTAATTACAGTGGTCATCTCCTACTGAGTATTTACCATGTGCCAGGCATTGTTCTAAAAGGTTTTTCAATACAAGATCTCACTTCATACTTGAAAAAGAGAAGCATCTTCTAACATTCAGAAACAGGCTTGGCACTCACTTAGGGGTGGGGCCTGGTCCTTACAGCCATAGTATTCTCCTGGGGAACATAAACAGTCTCAGGAAATAACATAAGATCAAGTCACTCTGTGATCCTTATTACAGTGAGACTAAAAAATACTTTTATTTGTGCAATCACAAACATGCCAGTCACCCCCATCTATCTCCAGCTAAAGAGTCGCTACTGCTATAGATTCACTTTAGTCTGCATTCCTAGGTAATATTTATAAAGATATTCAGTAATAGAAATCTCTTTCCTTTCTGACATCACCAGTCCTGAGCAAACCTCACTTCCTTGAACCCTCCCTGACAGAGAGTAAGCATCCCTGAAATCACCCAATACAAGGCCAAATCCTGTGCTAAGGCCTTTTTAACACCTTCTTACTGAGAACCAGCCCTAAAAAACCCATGGTGGATAATCACCCTTGTGCAAATGAGCAACAAACTCAACTCGTTCAATCATAGGTGGTCTTTGGCTATAGGGCCCTGGCAGAAATGAAGATCCACAGCGATTCAACTAAAAGCCCTTGTTGCTTCGTCCTGGGATCCTTGATGAGAAGGCAGATATAAAATCCCTTCTGAGGTGCCACTTGCCCTTGCGGGGATGTAAATTCATGCTAAATTAAGCTCAAATAGTTCAATGAAGCCCTTCACCGTCAGGTTTGCTTTGTTTTCCTAGGAACAGTTTTTCGGAAATATTTTGGTTATTCAGATTGTGTTGCTCTTTGGTGAAACTGTTTTCTAGACTAACACCTGCTCTGAAGATCATCTGCCTGCCTGCCTACTGTGTTTACAGTCTACAAGAGAAACTATAATGAGGGGATGAACATAGGTTGGATTAGTTCATCTGAACTGGCCCTAGAGGCCAAGTTCAGATCTTTGACTGGCAAAACCATTTCAAAACTTTACAAGGTATAACACAGATGAACTGTGAAAACATTATGGTAAAACGACAGAAGCTGGTGGGGGGGAAACAAAAAACAAAAAAACCCCACGTATTTCATAATACCACTGAGACAAAATATCCAGAATAGGCAATTATTAATATTCACAGTGGTTTGCCTAGGAGTGGGGATGGGGTTAGGAAAGACTAGCGAGTCATGTTTTTAAGTAACAAGGCACAACCTAAAACCAGCACTCTTTTTCTCCTTTAAATGTGTTGTATTTATTGCTTTTATTTGCTGCAAGTTAAGGATACTGAATTTTACACCCTTTCCATGGGCAAGGGGCAACAAAGGGAACCTAAAACAGCAGGTAAAATCCTATCTGAACTAATTTCACGGATAATCAAATTATTATTTTCAAAATTTGAAAATAATATACTAAACATTATATTCTCCCATCACTAGAAAGACAAGATACCTCTAAGAGATGTTCTTTAACAAATTAGTAAGTAAAATTAAGTCCTCTTATGGAACTTACAGTGGAAAAAGTACCATGCGCATCTTGCTTTTCTCCTTCTCAAATTTATTGACTGCTTTCAATCCCCCAAGGAATTTACTTTTTTTTCTGTATGGCTTTTAGTATGCAAGTTTGGAGTTAAGATAAGTTTGTTGAGAGTGATTAGTACATGTGCCATGAAGGCAAGGAAAAATAATCACATCGGAGTCAGGCATGGTGGCTCACGCCTTCAAAAAATTAATGAATGCAGGAACTGGTGTTTTGAAAAGATTAACAAAATATATAGACTGATAGCCAGATTAATAAAAAGAGAGAGAATAATCAAATAGACACAATAAAAAATGATAAAAGGGATATAATCACTGATCCCACAGAAATACAGACTATCATCAGAGAATACTATAAACACCTGTATGCAAATAAACTAGAAAATCAAGAAGAAATGGATACATTCCTGGACCATACACCCTCCCAAGACTAAACTAGGAAGAAGTCGAATCACTGAATAGACTAATAACAAGTTCTGAAATTGAAGCAGAACCTCAAAAAAAAAAAAATTTCAACATTCCTTCATGCTAAAAACTCTCCTGAAATAGCCTACCAACCAAAAAAACCCTAGGACCAGACAGACTCACAGCCGAATTCTACCAGAGGTACGAAGAGAACCTGGTACCATTCCTTCTGAAACCATTCCCAACAACAGAAAAAGAGGGACTCCTCCCTAACTCATTTTATGAGGCCAGCCACATCCTGATACCAAAACCTGGCAGAGGCACAACAACAAAAAAGAAAATTTCAGGGCGATGTCCCTGATGAACATCGATGTGAAAATCCTCAATAAAATACTGGCAAACTGAATCCAGCAGAACATCAAAAAGCTTATCCACCAGGATCGAGTCGGCTTCATGCCTGGAACGCAAGGCTGGTTCAACATATGCAAATCAATAAACATAATCCATCACATAAAACAGAACCAATGACAAAACCCACAATTATCTCAATAGACAAAGAAAAGGTCTCCGATAAAATTCAACACCCCTGGCTGGGTGCAGTGGCTCACACCTGTAACCCCAGCACTCTGGGGAGCCGAGGCAGGAGGATCACAATCCTGGCCAACATGGTGAAATCCCATCTCTACTAAAAAAACAAAAATTAGCTGGGTGTGGTGGCACACCTCTGTAGTCCCAGCTACTCGGGAGGCTGAGGTAGGGGAACTGCTTGAACCCGGGAAGGGGACATTGCAGTGCGTGCCACTGCACTCCAGCCTGGTGACAGAGTGAGATTCTGTCTAAAAAAAAAAAAAATAAATAAATAAATAAAATAAAAAATAAAAATAAATTAAAAATAAATGTAAAAAATTCAACACCCCTTCATGCCAAAAACTCTCAATAAACTAGGTATTGATGGAACATATCTCAAAATAATAAAAGAGCTATTTATGACAAACCCATAGCCAGTATCATACTGAATGAGTAAAAGGAGAAAGCGTTCCCTTTGAAAACTGGCACAAGACAAGGATGCCCTCTCTCACCACCCCTATTCAACACAGTACTGAAGTTCTGGCCAGAGCAATCAGCCAAGAGAAAGAAAGAGTATTCAAATAGGAAGACAGGAAGTCAAGGGTATTCAAATAAGAAGAGAGAAAGTCAAATTGTCTCTGTTTGCAGATGACATGATTGTATATTTAGAAAACCCCACTGTCTCAGCTCCAAAACTCCTTAAGCTGATAAACAATTTCAGCAAAATCTCAGGATACAAAATCAATGTGCAAAAATCACAAGCATTCCTATACACCAATAATAGACAAGCAGAGAGCCAAATTATGAGTGAACTCCCATTCACAATTGCTACAAAGAAAATAAAATACCCAAAACCACAACTTACAAGGGATGTGAAGGACCTCTTCAAGGAGAACTACAAACCACTGCTCAAGGAAATAAGAGAGGACACAAACAAATGGAAAAACATTCATGCTCATGGACAGGAAGAATCTATATTGTGAAACTGGCCATACTGCCCAAAGTAATTTATAGATCCAATGCTGTTCCCATCAAGCTACCACTGACTTTCTACACAGAACTAGAAAACACTACTTTAAATTTCATATGGAAACAAAAGAGAGCCCACATAGCCAAGACAACCCTAAGAAAAAAGAACAAGGCTGGAGGCATCACGCTACCTGACTTTATACTACAAGGCTACAGTAACCAAAACAGCATGGTACTGGTACCAAAACAGAGATACAGACCGATGGAACAGAACAGAGGCCTCAGAAATAACACCACACATCTACAACCATCTGATCTTCGACAAACCTGACAAAAACAATCAATGGGGAAAGGATTCCCTACTTAATAAATGGTGCTGGGAAAACTGGCCAGCCATATGCAGAAAACTGAAACTGGACCCCTTCCTTACACCTTACACAAAAATTAACTCAAGATGGATTAAATACTTAAACGTAAGACCTAAAACTATAAAAACCCTAGAAGAAAACATAGGCAATACCATTCAGGACATAGGCATGGGCAAAGACTTTATGACTAAAGCACCAAAAGCAATTGCAACAAAAGCCAAAACTGACAAATGGAATCCAATTAAACGAAAGAGGTTCTGCATAGCAAAAGAAACTATCATCAGAGTGACCAGGCAACCTACAGAATGGGAGAAAATTTTTGCAATCTATCCATCTGACAGAAGTCTAATATCCAGAATCTACAAAGAATTTAAACAAATTTACAAGAAAAAAACAAACAATCCCATCAAAAAGTGGGCGAAGGATATGAACAGACACTTCTCAAAAGAAGACATTTATGCAGCCAACAAACATATGAAAAAAGCTCATCATCACTGGTTATCGGAGAAATGCAAATCAAAACCACAATGAGATACCATCTCACACCAGTTAGAATGGCGATCATTAAAAAGTCTGGAAACAACAGATGCTGGTGAGGATGTGGAGAAACAGGAACACTTTTACACTGTTGGGAGTGTAAATTAGTTCAACCATTGTGGAAGACAGTGTGGTGATTCCTCAAGGATCTGGAACTAGAAATATCATTTGACCCAGTAATCCAAATACTGGGTATACACCCAAAGGATTATAAATCATTCTACTATAAAGACACATGTGCATGTATGTTTACTGCGACACGATTCACAATAGCAAAGACTTTGAACCAACCCAAATGTCTTTTAATGATAGACTGGATAAAGAAACTGTGGCACATATACACCATGAAATACTATGCAACCATAAAAAATGAGTTCATGTCCTTTGCAGGGACACGGATGAAGCTGGAAACCATCTTTCTCAGCAAACTAACACAAGAACAGAAAACCAAACACCACATGTTCTCACTCATAAGTGGGAGTTGAACAATGAGAATCCATGGACACGGGGAGGGGAATATCACACAACGGGGCCTGTTGAGGGGGTGGGGGGCTAGGTGAGAGATAGCATTAGGGTAAATACCTAATACAGACGAAGGGTTGATGGGTGCAGCAAACCACCATGGCATGTGTATACCTATGTAAGAAAACTGAACGTTCTGCACGCATACCCCAGAACTTGAATTAAAAAAAAGAAAAAAATACTGCCAGAGAAAACAACTATAAGTCATTTTATTTTCAATCTAAAAAGATAAAATAAATAAATAATAAAGAAAAAATAAAACTCTGCTACAGTTAAGTTACTGCAGAAGGGATTCCTTTACCTGCACTTAAATGCAACCCCTACTGAAACCAGGATTCAAGGCTCTTCACAGCCTGTGCTCAAGCACTCCTTTTTATCTTATCTCCTGCTACTGCCTACACTTTCAGGTATCTGGGCTTATTTACATCATTTTGCACTGAAATCACTGTTTACCAAACACACAATGCTCTTCCATACCTGTGTTTGCATATATGCGCTGCGTTTTTATGTTTTCACAGAAATGACATTCCCATGCTTGGGTACACTCTTAATTACTGCATAAGACCCAACTCAAATATATAGTGTTAACTTACTCTTTCCTCTGTTACAACCATACTACTTTGTTCACACCTCCAGATGAGCACTTTTCATAGTTCACTGTAATAATTTACTTACATATCTGCTTCTCCAATTAGATGATTAACCTCTTCATTGCAGGGACTACGTGTTTTTCTTTATGTATCACCAATGTTTGCTTGGCACATGGTAAGTTTGCAATACATATTTTAATAAAGAATAAAACACAAACTGGATTTAACTGGGTTTTTTTGTGTGTATCTGCCTTTGTCCCACCAGATATTATTCCATTATTTTTATTTTCCCTAATGTGCAACTTGTAAAAAATAAACGATAGTACTAATAGCATTTCAAGCAAATCCAGTTATCATGTTTTACTCTTCTTTGTATTTCCTGTATGACCGAACACAAAACTTTTTATCTAACAGTAACTTAAAAATGTTTGAATTGACTTTAGAGCACCAAGAAAAACACAGAAGACATTATACCTAGAGAGGAAGACTGTGGACTAATCAGAAGGTCCTCTTGGACTTGTTCACTTCCTGGAACTGTCTGCTGATCACTCAGGGAACTCTGAGATGCACTCACAGGCTGGGACACCTCCTCGTGGACCTCCTCGTCACTTAACCTTTCGACTTTGACCCGGACATCTTCTTCGGTACCTAAAGGCAAGGTCGTTTTTGTGCTCTCACAAGTCACATAATCAGCCATTCTTCTAGCGGCCTCAGATGGGCCAGGTAATTCTAAAGTCCGGGGATTTTCTGCTTGCTTAACTTTCTCAGGCTGAATCCTTCGATCAATTCCAAAAGGAAAAGTCCAGGGAAAAGCTAAGGAAGAGTCAACTGGTTGGTTTCTATTTTCTGAGTAGGAAGCTGAAGAATTCAATACCTGGGGTGAACTTGTTTGTGTGCTACACTTTACAGGACTTTCAGGAGACATAACAATGTAGCTTTTGCGCTTTCTCCGGGATTCTCGGCAGACAGGAATCGTTCTTTCTACCACACTGCACTCTGAGGACACGGGAGAAATGCTCCCATCTCGAGAAGTAAAATTGCAGTTAGAATTATTTTCTTGTCCAGCATCTAGACCTTTTTCGGGTTGGCTGTTAGGTGTATTCCATAAAATGCTTGATTTCATGAACTCTGAGCAAGTGCTGGCAACACTGAACATTTGCATATAGCTGGCTGCTGCTAGAACATCAATAATATTTTCTGTGTTAATTGATAGAGTGGCTGTGTAAGCATATTCTAAAAGAGGTATAAAGCCAGTCACTGTAACATGATGCAGATCCAACACATTCTTGTTCTCATCCTCGGCTTGGCCTACAAGTTTGGTGCGAAAGAAATCACTGCAAGCTGCTAGTACCACCTTATGTGCCCGGAAGATTTTGTCCTGGACACGAATAGTGATATCACAAAAATGTCCATCATTTCGCAGCATATTTAGCTTTCCAAGCATTTCCTGGCTGTGGGAAGAGGAGCTATGAGTAAACGTTTTCACACCCATCTTTTACTTCCTCTTCTACAGATGCTCTTCAAGGAGGCAAATGAATCAGAAATGTCCTAAAAAATACATAAAATAAAGCATTAATTGATATTTTAGTAGTTTAAATCTGATTTAGATCATTTTCATGTGGCCACTGCACTAAATTAAAAAGCTGAAAGATGGTGGTAGTGAGAGAGAAACTTCAAGGTAGGGAACTGTATAGAAATATATTCTCCTTATCTGCCTTCCGAACTGTCCAACCAATGAAGTCTGTGAACCAATGTTTTTTTTTTTTGAGACAGAGTCTTGCTCTGACGCCCAGGCTGGAGTGCAGCAGGGAGGTCTTGGATCACTGCAACCTCCGCCTTCCGGGTTCAAGCAATTCTCCTGCCTCAGCCTCCCGAGTAGCTGGGATTACAGGCACTCGCCATCATGCCTGGCTAATTTTTGTATTTTTGTAGAGATGGGGTTTCACCATGTTGGCCAGGCTGGTCTTGAACTCCTGACTTCAGGTGATAGGCCCGCCTCGGCCTCTCAAAATGCTGGGATTACAGGCGTGAGCCACTACGTCCGACCTGTGAACCAATGTTTTAATGAGCTGCAGGCTGCAACAGTTTGTAAATAGTGACAATTGTAGAGTGTCTTCTATGTACCAAACAGTATTTGAAATGCTTCACATTTAATAATTGATCATCATTGTATCTCTGTCAGTAGGCATATTATTCCTGTTTCTAAATGTGAGCATGCAGCAGGCAATGCCAGTGTAAACACTAAACAATCCATTACATAATCATCCCTGTTAATGTTTTATGCAGGTAAATGTATAGAGGAAAAGAAAGATGGGAAAAAGGAAAAGGAAAGAAAAAAAAACCCAAAAGATTTCAAGATGAATTTTAAAAGGTTGCCAGGTGTGGTGGCTCACACCTGTAATCCCAGCACTTAGGGAGGCCAAGGCAGGCGGATCGCTTGAGTTCAGGAGTCTGAGACCAGCCTGGCCAACAAAGCCCCGTCCCTATTAAAAGCACATAAAAATTAGTGGGGTGTGATGGCATGGGCCTGTAGTCCCAGCTATTCGGAACGCTGATGTGGAAGGATCACTTGAGCCTGGGAGGTGGAGGTTGCAGTGAGCCGAGATTGCACCACTGCACTCCAGCCTTAGTGACAGAGCAAGACTCTATCTAAAAAAATAAAAGTCACAGACTATTATAACTTGAGAAGACAAAATGATCAATTTGGGACTGTTCCATGTCAGACTTCACAAAAGGATAAGGTATGAATCTCTGTTCCAAAGCAGTCAGGTAAAGCTACTGAAATAATTATCTTGATCATAATTAGTGACAGAAGTTCAAATGTAAACTGAGTGCTCTACATACCCTTCCTGAAGTCAAGTGACCACAATGAGGCACTAGATAGCCAGGGACTGGTGTATGCAAACCATCATTTAACATATTTGCTGATTTAGGTCTCACAAAAATGAGATGAAGAGGAAGAAAATGGGAGGGCTATATATAAAGTGTTTTGTTCATTTATTGCATCCCAAGAAACTAGCTTTTAAAGCATGGCCTTCAAGAGTGCTTACTTTGGGATCATGTGGTTGAGGGAAGAAACATGCTTTCAGAGCAAGTGAATTAGTTATAATCCAGGGACCATCTGCATGAACAAAGGTGTGAAGAAATTAAACAGCATATTTGGAAGACATGTGCATCAGAGTATTAAAATGAAACCATTTCAATCTTGAATAGGCCCCAAACAATAGATAATGTACTACATTCTCCAGTGAGGCACAAGGGCACCTTATACAAGGGGGTAGTGGAAAACTATTTTCAACCTTGAGTTACATCCACCTTCAATCATCTTCCATGTTCAAAGTGTAGATATGAAAAGGATTTTTGCTGAGAGTAATCAGTTTGTTGTGAGTTGCAAACCCCATTCTACTTCTTTGCTTACTTCCCTGCAGGGAAAGGGGCTTCAAGACATGCTGATCCTTTCTCTCAGGTCTATGGAAAATATGTTACAACTGAAGACTCTGAAGGGCACATAAGTCTGATTTAAACAATAGCCAAGGCCAAGAAATACGCCTACCATCTCCCAACAGTATATAAAGGCAACACAGTGGAGTGGTTGAAAGCACAGACTCCGGAACCAGAATGCTGGCTTTGCATGCCGGTGCTATTTTTACCTGTGTGACCTTAGGCAAGTCATTAAACAAACCCTCTGTATCTTAATATATTCAGCAGTGAAATAAATATAATACAACACACCTCATAGAGTTCTGAGGATTAAATGATCTAACATGTTAAGCATTTAGAATAGTAACCAGCAACGTAATCAATGCTACAGAAATATTAGTTGCTGCTGCTACTAACATTACCATCAAAGACCTTTTCTGTCTGGACGGGCCAGAAACCACAGCCAGCAAATGAAGAAGAGTGAAAGAAGAACGTTGGGGAGGAGAGAAAGAAAGAAAAAGGAGGCAAACCACACCCAACTCTTCAACTGCAGGCCTGTAGTAGGCCTGAGGTGGGAAACGAGGGAAAGCTTTCCCTCTAAGTTTATTAGTTCTTGAAAAGATTGTTGGTATTTCCTGAAAGTGATCAGAACAGTTATTAAGACTTACTCTCCAGGAAGCTGGAGGGAGAACTAACTCCATAGAATAAATAAAATGGCTCAAGAATACCTCCTATAAGTCATGCCTGTTCACATATACGGTACGAATTCTGATCTACTTAGAAGTACGGGATGAGAAGAAGGTGATGAGGAGGAAATACATTCCATACCATATATTTATCACATGCATTTCCCAATATGTCTGCAGAAACTCAGGCCCAAGATATGCTCCACAACACAAACTTATATGGACAAATATTTTTTGGATAAACAGACACACTTCATCTTCTTGCACTTTGCTTTATTAAATGTTGGAGATATTGTCTTTTTTACAAGTTGGAAATTTGTGGCATCCCTGCCGTCAGCAAGTCTACTGGTGCCAGTTTCCACCAGCTTGTGCTCACTTCACGTTTGTGTCACATTTTGGTAATTCTTGCAGTATTTCAAACTTTTTCATTATAATTATATCTGTTATGGTGATCTGTGATCAGGAATCTTTGATGTTACTACTGTAATTGTTTTGGGGTGCCACAAACTGCACCCATATAAGACAGTGAACTTAATGTTGTGTGCGTTATGACTGATTTACCCACTAGTCAGTCCCCCATCTCTCTCCTCCTCCTCAGGTATCCCTATTCCATGAAAAACAAGGATACTGAAATTAGACCAATTAATAACCCTACAATAGCCTCTAAATATGTGAAAGGAAGAGTTGCACATTTCTCACTTTGTTTTTTTTTATGTTTTGAGACAGAATTTTGCTCTGTCACCCAGGCTAGAGTGCAGTGACACAATCTTGGCTCACTGCAACCTCCACCTCCCAGATTCAAGCAATTCTCCTTTCAGCTTCCAGAGCAGCTTGAATTACAGGTGTGCACCACAAACCCCGGTTAATTTTTGTAGTTTTAGTAGAGAGGGGGTTTCACCATGTTGGCCAGCCTGGTCTCGAACTCCTGACCTCAAGTGATCCACCCATCTCACGTTTTTCACTTTAAATGAAATGCTAGAAATTATTAAGTTTAGTGAGGAAGGCATGTCGAGAGCTCAGAGAGCGCCTGAAAGCTAGACCTTTTATACCACACAGCTAGCCAAGCTGTGACAGCAAAGTACATATTCTTAAAGGAAATTAAAAGTGCTACTCCAGTGCACACATAAATGATGAGAAAGTAAAACAGCCTTATTGCTGACATGGCGAAAGTTTGCCTGGTGTGGACAGAAGACGATACCAACCACAATATTCCTTTAAATCAAAGCCTAATCCAGGGCAAGGCCATTAACTCTCCTCAATTCTATGAAGGCTGACAGGGATGAGGAAGCTGCAGAAGAAAAGTTGGAAGCTAGCAGATTCATGAGGTTGAAGGAAAGAAGCCATCTCCGTAACATAACAGTGCAAGGTGAAGCCGCAAGTGCTAATGCTGAAGCTGCAACAAGTTATCCAGAAGAGCTAGCTAAGATCACTGATGAAGGTGGCTACACTAAACAACAGGTTTTCAACGTAGACAACACAGCTTTACACAGGAAAGAGACTTTCACGGCTAGAGAGAAGTCAATGCCTGGCTTCAAAGCTTCAAAGGACAGGATAGCTCCCTTGTAAGTGGCTAATGCAGCTGGTAACTTAACTGGAAGCCAATATTCATTTACTATTCTGAAAATCCTAGACCCCTTAAAGATTAGGCTCAATCTATTCTGCCATGCTCTGTAAGTGAAACAACACAGCCTGACGGCAGCACATCTATTTACAGCATGGTTTACTGCATGTTTTAAAAGCCCACTGTTGAGACCTACTGCTTACAAGACTGTGTTCCGTACATTAATGCTTTCCAACAGTGCATCTCGTCATTGAGGAGCTCTGATGAGGAGTTACATGACTGATGTTGCTTTCATGGCTGCTAATATAACATCCATTCTGCAGCCTATAGATCAGGGAGTCATTTTGATTTTCAAGTCTTATTATTTAAGAAATACATTTCAAAAGGCTATAGCTGCCACAGATTCTGCTGATGGATCTGCGCAAAGCAAAGTGAAAACTTTCTGGAAAAGATTCATCATTCTAGATGCCATTAAGACTGAGATTCATGGGAGGAGGTCAAAATATCAACATTAACAGGAGTTTGGACGAAACTGATTCCAGCCTTCATGATGACTTCAAGACTTTCTTGGAGGAAGTAACTACAGATGTGTTGGAAACTGCAAGAGAACTAGAATTCAAAATCGAGCCTGAATTGCTGCAATCTCATGATAAAACTTGAACAGATAAGGAGTTGCTCCTTGTGGATAAGCAAAGACAGTGGTTTCTTGAGATGGAGTCTACTCCTGGTGAAGAAACTAGGAACACTGTTGAAATGACAATAAAGGATTTAGAAAACTATATAAACCTTGTTGATAAAGCAGTGGCAGGGTTTGAGAGGATCAACTCCAATTAAAAAAATTTTAATTAAAACTTCTTTTTAGATGGGCGCAGTGCCACACCCTATAATCCCAGTACTTTAGGAGGCTGAGGTGGGTGGATGGCTTGAGCTCAAGAGTTCAAGACCAGCCTGGTGACAGGGTGCAACACCATCTATACAAAAAATACAAAAATTAGCTTGGTGTGGTGTCACATGCCTGTAGTTCCAGCTACTCGGGAGGCTGAGGCTGGAGGATTGCATGAGCTTGGGAAGCAGAGGTTACAGTGAGCTGATATCAAGCCACTGTACACCAGCCTGTGTGACAGAGTGAGACCCTGCCTCTAAAACAAATTCAGAAAAGCTGGCAGAGGTTGGCTGGTTCATGAGGTTGAAGAAAAGAAGCCATCTTCATAACACAAAAGTGCAAGGTAAAGCTGCAAGTGCTAATGTCAAATCTGCAAATTATCCAGAAGAGCTAGGTAAGATCACAATTTTTTTTTAGAGGCAGGGTCTCACTCTGTCACCCAGGCTGGAGTACAGTGGCATGATCATGGCTCACTGTAGCCTTGAACTCCTAGGGTCAAGCAATCCTCCTGTCTCAGCCACCCAAGTATCTAGGACTACGGGGTGTACCACCACGCCTGGCTAATTTTTACATTTTTTTTTTTTTTTTTTGGTAGAGATGGGGGTGTCCCTATGTTGCCCAGGCTAATCTTGAACTCCTGGTTTCAGCATCCCAAAGTGCTGAGATTACAGGTTTGAACCACTACACCCAGCAATCAACTCTAATTTTGAAAGAAGTTATTCTGTAAGTAACATGCTATCAAACAGCATCACACGCTATAGAGAAATCCTCGTGAAGGCTGGGCGCAGTGGCTCACGCCTGTAATCCCAGCACTTTGGCACTCTGGGAGGCCCAGGCAGGGGGACTGCCTGAGGTCAGGAGTTCGATACCAACCTGGACAACATGGTGAAACCCCGTTTCTACCAAAAATACAAAAAATTAGCCGGGTGTGGTGGCAGGCACCTGTAACCCCAGTTACTTGGGAGGCTGAGGCAGAATTGCTTGAACCCGGGAGGTGGAGGCTGCAGTGGGCCAAGATCATGCCATGCACTCCAGTCTGGGTGACAGAGTGAGACTCTGTCTTAAAAAAACAAACAAAAAAAGAAATCCTCATGAAAGAAAGATCCAGGAGGTTGGGTGCACGGGTTCATGACTGTAAACCCAGCACTTTGGTAGGCTGAGGCAGGAAGACTATTTGAGCCCCAGGAGCTCAATGCAATGGAGTGAGACCCACCTCTAATTTAATAAAAAAAAAAAAAAAAAAAAAAAAAAAAAAAAAAAAAAAAAAAAAAAAAAAAAAAAAAAAGCAGGGGGTGGAGCAGGGTAGTGGAAGAAAGATTCAACCCATGTGTCAAACTTCATCACTGTCTTATTAAACAAACTGCCACATCTCCAATCTTCAGTGACCACCATCCAGATCAGTGGCAGCCGTCAACATCAAGGCAAGACCTTCCACCAACAAAAAGATTATGACTTGCTGAAAGCTCAGATAATTGCTAGAATTTTTTAGCAATAAAGTATTTTTTAAATATTTGAAAAATTTGTCAAGTATAGTGGCATGCAGCTGTAATCCCAGCTACTCAGGAGGTTAAGGTGGGAAGATCCCTTGACTCCAACCTAGGCAACACAGCAAGACCCTGTCTCAAATTTTATTTTATTTTGAGACAGAGTCTCACTCTGTCACCCAGGCTGGAGTATGGTGGCACAATCTTGGCTCACTGCAACCTCTGCCTCATGGGTTCAAGCAATTCTCCTGCTTCAGCCTCCCGAGTAGTTGGGAATACAGGCACCAGACACTACGCCTGGCTAATATTTTGTACTTTTAGTAGAGATGCGGTTTCACCATGTTGGCCAGGCTGGTCTCGAACTCCTGACCTCAAGTGATCCACCTGACTCAGCCTCCCAAAGCGCTGGGATTACAGGTGTGAGCCACCACTCCCGGCCTCAAATTTTAAAAAACAGAGAATAAAAAAGAAAAAGTCATACATCGTACTAGACAGTTCAGAAACCACAACATAGAACCTGAAGTTTTTATAAGTTAGATAAGTCTCTTTAAAAAAAAAAATCTCGCCAGGCACGGTGGCTCATGCCTGTAATCCCAGCACTTTGGGAGGCCAAAGCAGGTGGATCACCTGAGGTCAGGAGTTCGAGACCAGCCTGGCCAACATGGTGAAACCCCAACTCTACTAAAAATACAAAAAAATTAGCTGGGTGTAGGGGTGGGTGCCTGTAATCCCAGCTGCTTGGGAGGCTGAGGCAGGAGAATAGCTTGAACCTGCGAGGCAGAGGTTGCAGTGAGCCAAGATCACGCTACTGTACTCCAGCCTAGTGTCAGAGTGAGACTCCGTTTCAAAAAAAAAAAAAAAAAAAGTGTATGAGGATTCTGATTTCTCCACATCCTCACCAACACTTGTTATTATCCAACTTTGATTCTAGCCATCCTAGTGGATGTGAAGTGGTATGTCATTGTAGTTTTAATTTACATTTCCCTGATAACTAACAATATTGAGCATCTTCATGTGCTTACTGGACATTCGTACATCTTCCTTGGGGTCCACTTGGAGCTCTGCCTATTGGGTTGTCTTTTTGTTACTGAGTTGTCAGAGTTCTTTACATATTCTAGATGTGAGTTGCTTATCAGAGAAATGGTTTGCAAATATTTTCTCTCATTCTGTGGGTCGTCTTTTATGATGGTGTCCTTTGAAGCACAGAAGTTTTTAATTTTTATGAAGTTCAGTGTTTTTCTTTTGCTGTTCACGCTTTTGGTATCATATCTACAAATTCCTTTCCAAATACAAAGTCATGAAGATTTACTAATATGTTTTTTTTTTTCAAGGAGTTTTAAAGTTTCAGGTCTTTAATCCATTTTGAGTTATTTTTTGTATATGGTCCCACCTCGTTCTTTTGCATGTAGCTATCCAGTTGTCCCAGCACCATCTGTTAAAAAGTGTATTCTTTTACCACTGAAAGATCTTGGCATCCTTGTTGGAAATCAGTTGAATACAAAAGGGTTTTTATCTGGACTCTCTATTCCACTGATTTATATGTCCTTGTGCCAGTACCACAATGCTTTAATTACTGTTGTTTTGCAGTAAATTTTGAAGTCAAGAAGCTGAGTCCTCCTATTTTGTCCTTTTTCAGTACTATTTTGGCTATTCTGGGTCCCCTGCAACTCCGTATTAATTTCAGAATCAGACTGTCAATCTTTACAAAGTCAGCTAGGATTCTGATAGGAACTGCATTGAATTTATAGATTAGTTTGGAGAATACTGCTATCTTTACAATGTTGAATCTTCTGATCCGTGAACATGGGGTGTTTTTCCACTTATTTAGTCTTTAATTTCTTTCAGCAATGTTGTAAGTTTTCAGAGTATGAGTTTTTCTTTGTTAAATTTATTCTTTTGATGTCACCATGAATAAAATTATTTTCTTAACTTTTTTTTTTTTTGAGACAAGAATCTCACTCTGCTGCCCAGGCTGGACTGCACTGGTATGATCACGGCTCACTGAAGCCTTGATCTGCTGGGCTCACCTGATCCCTGCCCCTCAGTCTCCTGAGTAGCTGGGACTACCGGCATGGGCCACCAACAAGCCTGGCTAATTTTTGTATATTTTGTACAGACGGGGTTTTGACACATTGCTCAGGCTGGTCTCAAACTCCTGGGCTCAAGCAATCCACCCACCTTGGCCTCCCAAACTACTAGGATTACAGGCATGAGCCACTGAATCCAGCCTGTTTTCTTAATTTAATGCTTCACTGCAAATGTATAACAAGACAACTTATGTTTGTATACTGGTTTTATATTGTGCAACCTTGCTCAACTTGTTTATTAGTCCTACAGTCTTTTTTTTTTGAGACGGAGTCTCGGTCGCTCTGTTGCCCAGGCTGGAGTGCAGTGGTGCGATCTCGGCTCACTGCAAGCTCCGCCTCCCAGGTTCACGCCATTCTCCTGCCTCAGCCTCCCGAGTAGCTGGAACAGGTGCCCGCCACCACATCCAGCTAATTTTTTTGTATTTTTAGTACGGACAGGGTTTCATCGTGTTAGCCAGGATGATCTCTATCTTCTGACCTCGCGATCCACCCACCTCAGCCTCCCCAAAGTGCTGGGATTACAGGCGTGAGCCACCGCGCCCGGCAGTCCTATGCTTCTTAAATGAATTCCTTATGATTTTCTATAAACAGGTTGTATATCCCTTATCCAAAATGCTTGGGGGCCAGGTGTGGTACTTTACAAAAGTATGTGGCAATTAAGCTATAAAGCTCCTAAAGCTCTTATTTTACTTCACAACTGATCAAGTGATAGTAATTACCAAACCTCTGCTAAGATCTCTTTTAAGGACCCTGAATGAAGCCAGTCAAGAACAGGGCTTCAGCCCGAGTGCAGTGGCTTATGCTTGCAATGCTAGCACTTTGGGAAGCTAAAGCGGGCAGATGGCTTGAGCTCAGGAATTTAAGACCAGCCTGGGCAATATGGTAAAAACCCATCTCTACAAAGAAATACAAAAATTAGCCAGGTGTGGTAGTGTGTGCCCGTAGTCTCAGCTACTTGGGGGACTGAGGCAGAAGGATTGCTTGAGCCTGGGAGGTCGAGGCTGCAGTGAGCCCAGATTGAGTCACTGCATTCCAGCCTAGGTCAAAGAGTGAGACCCTGTCTCAAAATAATAATAATAATAATAATGAAATCATAAGAATAAGGCTTCAGATAGCAGCTCTATAAATTATCAGTTTTTGGAGACACAGAGAGTTATAGAAAATTTCTGCTCTGATATAGTCAGTATTATATGAAGTGTCTCTAGGGGAACCACATGCCAGACTATGGAGTGTGACTCTGGGACTGGTATTATCTTATACTACAACTATTACTACTAATGGCTTAACTCTTATGTTAGAGACTAAAAAAAATAATGAATGAACACATTGAAAAAGAGGCAATATTTTAAAACACTCAAATAGAATGAAAAAATTTGAATTTTAGAGCTTAAAGGGCAAATAGATTATTTTATGGCTTAGGAAATGTAGTTTAGCTCAACAAGCGCTGGTGGGAGCCAATGAGGGTTCTTCCTTTCCGAAGTATGAAGCAAAGCCATGTCCTTTGAGTCTGAACTGGTGGAGCCAAGAGTTCCTCACTAGTCTCTTTACTAAGTAGTTTTTGGTTTTCATAAAAATCTTTGCTTTTCAATTTCTTCTCTGTATTTTTCATTCTTTAGTATTTCCTCCATAGTAGGTGGAGTCATTCTTGCTCTTTTTTTTGTGTGTGTGAGACGGAGTTTCACTCTTGTTGGCCAGGCTGGAGTGCTGTGGTGCAATCTCGGCTCACTGCAACCTCCGCTTCCCAGGTTCAAGTGATTCTCTTGCCTCAGCCTCCTGAGTAGTTGGGACTACAAGCATGTACCACCATGACTGGCTAATTTTTCTATCTTTACTAGAGACAGGGTTTCACCATGTTGGCCAGGTTGGTCTCGAACTCCTGACCTCAGGTGATCTGCCTGCCTCGGCCTCTCAAAGTGCTGGGATTACAGGCATGAGGTACTACACCCAACCTGTTTCTTGTTCTTTTGATCCAAGCTTCCCATTTTGTTGGACTATCCCCTACTTCACAGTCTCTTTTATTTGTTGCTTCTACAGTTCTTTTCTCTTGAATAGTTTGTCCTCACCTCTCCAGTTCTTGTAATCTGGGATAGACTAGTATTCTTTTTTTTTTTTTTTGAGACGGAGTCTCACTCTGTGCCCCAGGCTGGAGTGCAGTGGCACAGTCTCGGCTCACTGCAAGCTCCGCCTCCCAAGTTCACGCCATTCTCCTGCCTCACTCTCCTGAGTAGCTGGACTACAGGCGCCCGCCACTGCGCCCGGCTAATTTTTTTTTTGTATTTTTAGTGGAGTCGGGGTTTCACCGTGTTAGCCAGGATGGTCTTGATCTCCTGACCTCGTGATCCGCCCATCTCGGCCTCCCAAAGTGCTGGGATTACATAGACTAGTATTTGTTCCCAAACCAGTTCATGCCCACATGCTCCTTCACTTCTTTTGACAGTGATCTCCACAAGGCACAGAACAAATCCTGAGACCAACCCATGCTGTCCACCCTGCTCTCAGCATTGCTAGCAGCCAGTCTGCAGCAGGGGTAATGCTCCAGCCACTGATCCAGCTCCCCTATAAGTATTCTTTTTAGTGATTTGATAATAACATAAGAATAATTGTTTCTATAAAAGAACAACTGTTCTTATTAGAATGAAAATCTTACTACTTCTAAAACTCATATTCGATCTGTTCAAACCAGTAAATCAACTATCCCAAAAGTGACAAACTATACAACTAAAAAGATTGATGTGGAAAAATGTTATGACTCATTACAGTAAATTCCTTTCTAAATTATCAGACTAAGAAGAAATCAGGCAAATTCTGTAACAAAATGATCTTTAAAACAATGAAAAAATTACCAATGGGCCAGAATATTAAAAGCTGAGTCCTTAGCTGTAGTTATTTGCTGCCTAACAACCTAAAGAGAAAAAAGTGACTGTGAGAATGACAGACATTAGCCTATTCTGATTATCTGAATATCCCAGAAAAATACACACTTGTTGACCTGTAAATATATTTTTAAAATTACAATAAACTTTAAAAAATCTATTAATTTGAATATTCTCTGAAACTTACTACCTGAAAATTTCCCAATAAAGTATACCTCACACGGTAATTACTCAATTCCTATTAAGGTTTCTAATTCTAGATCTGCCACAGACACTCTCGGTATCCCTGTCCCTACAGAAGATTGCTACAACGATAAATACATTTGAATCTTTTGACACATTACTAAGCATTAATTAAAAGAATTACAGTCTTTTCAAATTACCCAAAACTCAGTAACAGATTTCTTCACCTCATGCATAATTAGGCTTTATTCAAGTATTTCACATTCAATTCAATTATCAATGAATATATTAATATTGCCTGGAGACAGCACGTACACTAGGTAGAGCAACAGCTTTTTAGTTCAGACAGACCTGCACATTAATCATGGTTATACAACTGTAGTGGCTGGATGACCTTAAACAAGGGAGCTTTCTGAGGGCCATGATACAGATTAAATGAGACGAGTCTGTGTAAAGTGCCCAGTGCCTAGCACAGACTGTTTATATAAGAATACGGTGCAGCAGTGATTAACAGATAAGCTATCATTATTGACAGATCTCTGACTCTATCACCTTTGACTAAAATCTCAGCAATATCCTTCTGAATGTCACTTCTGGGCTTCTACTGTCCAGCTAGAGTGCCAGACAATTCCATCTGAACGTGTTCGCCATTTTGCAAATTCAATGTCTGAAAACAAACTCAAATTATTTCCCAACTAACATACCACTACAGAATTTCTTAATCTGTTAATCATGGATACCTTCAATTGCTCAGGCATCCATAGCTTAAGATCATGAGGTCAGGAGATCGAGACCATCCTGGCTAACACCGTGAAACCCCGTCTCTACTAAAAAATACAAAAAACTAGCCGGGCGAGGTGGCGGGCGCCTGTAGTCCCAGCTACTCGGGAGGCTGAGCCAGGAGAATGGCGTAAACCCGGGCGGTGGAGCTTGCCGTGAGCTGAGATCCGGCCACTGCACTCCAGCCTGGGTGATAGAGCAAGACTCCATCTCAAAAAAAAAAAAAAAAAAAAAAAAAAAAAATCTAGTACTAATTTTTGATTCTCCACACCCAATCCCTCACCTCCCATCAAAACTGGGTATCATCCCTCAGGCACTCTCCCTTCACAGCCAAGTTTATAAAAATTACAGATACTCCCCACTGATAAATATTTATCATAAATCAAAGTCATTTCCCAGAGCAACAGTGTTAATTATGCTCATTACCAAGAGATGATAATAATGGTCTTGTGTGGTAATGTAAGTCTTAGCTCTCTAGTCTTCATTAGTTTTTTCTCTGTGCTTAGTTTTGAGGTATGAATATTATTAAATCCAGCATGTTCGATAAGCACAAAAACAGTAAGAATGGTGAAAGTATTAACAAACAGAGGTGTTGGAAATAAAATGCAGAGATATATTAATAAAGAATGAGAAAGCTGCTGCTCCCATAAATGGGATCAATATTAAACAGAATGAATGACTCTGAAGTACTTATAACAAATTCTGCAACATATGAAGATGATATACCTATATGATAACTGATAATAAAAGACGGGAAAAAATGATAGGAGAAATGTAAAAATTTTGGAGTATGTGGTTAGAGTGGCATTAACACTAGACAGCGGATTTTAAACTTGAATCTCAGGCCTCTTTACACTCTTAAAATTTATTGAGAACCCAAAAGAGCTTTTGCTTTATATGAACTATATCTAAAAATATTTATATTATAAATTAAAACTTAGAAATTTTAAAAATTATTCATCTAAAAATAACAGTAAGTCTGTTACCTTTTAAGACAACATAGTTTTCAAAAAACTAAATTTTCTCAGGCCAAAAAAAAAAAAAAAAACAAAGAAAAAGGCAAGAGTAGCAGAGTGTGGCTTACTGGAAATCAGCTGAATTCTCATGTGTGTTAAGTCTGTTACAGTATCACATTTCAGCTGAGCGCAGTGGCTCATGCCTGTAATCCCAGCACTTTGGGAGGCCGAGGCAGGCAGATAACCTGAGTTCAGGAGTTTGAGATTAGCCTGGCCAACATGGTAAAACCCTCGTCTCTACCAAAAACACAAATATTAGTCCAGCGTGGTGGCACACACCTGTAGTCCCAGCTACTTGGGAGGCTGAGGCAGGAGAATCACTTGAACCTGGGAGGTAGAGGTTGCAGTGAGCTGAGATCATGCCACTGTACTCCAGCCTGGGCAACACAGCAAGACTCTGTCTCAAACAAAATTAAAAAAAAAAAAAAATCACATTTCAAGTAGGTAGCCTCTGGAAACCTCCACTGTATATCTAAGAATAAGAATGAAAAATGGCAAGTAATGTCTTAAAACACTGCTAGAAGATTGTTTTGATCTCATGTACTCTCTAAAAGGTTCTGGGAATCCCCAAGGAGAGTGCCCAGACTACATTAACCACTGCTTTCAAGTTTAATGTTAAAAATCAGGACTGGGCCTGTGTGCGGTGGCTCATGCCTGTAATCCCAGGACTTTGGGAGACCGAGGCGGGCAGATTACCTGAGGTCAGGTGTTCGAGATCAGCCCAGTCAACATGGCAAAACCCTGTCTCTACTAAAAATACAAAAATTAGCTGGGCATGGTGACACACACCTGTAATCCCAGCTACTCGGGAGGCTGAGGCATGAGAATTGCTTGAACCTGGGAGGCGGAGGTTGCAGAGAACTGAGATCACACCACTGCACTCCAGCCTGGGCGACAGAGTGAGACTCTGTCTCAAAAAAAAAAAAAAAAAAAAAAAAGGACATGGTTAGGAATTTGTAGACAAGAACTTAAGACTAAGCAAGGTGAATGGACTGCTATTTAAATAAACCACAGAAAGATAGCTCCACATCTGCAAGATTCTACCAAATCTGCATCCCAAAAAGTAGTAAAACAATGTGATATGGGAAATGTTCAAGAGGTCTGTTTTGCCATTTGTCACTGAAGGTGGATGAGTTTAATACTTGTGTATTTAAGGCAGGGGTCCCTACCTGAACAAATCTGCAATGTAGATATAAAAAATTTAGGTGGCTGGGCATGGTGGCTCATGCCTGTAATCCCAGCACTCTGGGAGGCCGAGGCAGGTGTGTCACCTGAGGTCAGGAGTTCAACAATAGCCTGGCCAACATGGTGAAACCCCGTCTCTACTAAAAATACAAAAATTAGGCACAGTGACGCGTGCCTGTAATTCCAGCTACTCAGGAGGCTGAGGCAGGAGAACTGCTTGAACATGGAGGCAGAGGTTGCAGTGAGCCGAGATCGTGCCACTACACTCCAGCTCCAGGGCGACAGAGCAAGACTCCGGCTCGACCAAAAAAAAAAAAAAAAAAAAAAAATTCTTTTAGGTAAAAGATGATGGTCAAGAGAATGTTTATCTGGCCACGAAAAATAGAACCTGCTGGGTAGCTTCAGAAGTTAGGTTTCCTTGCAGACAAAAAAAAAAAAAAAAAAAAAGTGGCGCAGAGGGAGGGGGGCATACAAAACAAGCCAACTAAGTTTTCATATCTGGAATGAAGGCCTAGAATTATGGGGGTCATTTTGTTACCATAGGAGAGCCAGCCTACGGATGGCAAAGCAAGAACTTAGGTCCTCAAGGATATCACTGAATTGCTAATTTAACCAACTTTGAGGCTGTTTTTTGTTTTAAATAAATGTCTGTATTGTTTCAGTCACCTGATTCAAGGTTTTCCGATAACATAAATTGAATACTTTCATACACATGTCCCATAGGTATTTCAGCAGGTCCCAAGTGAATTCATTATCATCTCTCAAAAATGTATTCTTCTTTTTCAAGTACTAATGACAGTACAACTCCAAAAAGCTAAAACCCCCAAATGTCCATGTTCTAATCCCTCGAATTTGTGAAAGATAACTTTATGGCTTTGCAGATGTGATGAAATATCCTGGAATGGGGAGATGATCCCAGATTACCCAGGTGGGCCCTAAATACAGTCACAAGTCTCCTTATATAAGGAAGGCAGATGGAGACTTGGCACACACAGAAGGTGAAAGTTGGGGAAGAGAAGGTGGCGTGGCAATGTAAAGACTGCAGTGATGAATGATATGGTCACAAGATGAATGCCTGCAGCCCACTTAAGCTGGAAGAGGAAAGGAATGGTTTCTCCCCTAGATCCTTTGGAGGGAAGGAGTACTTGCCAACATCTTGATCTCAACCCAGTTATGATAATTTCAAGCTTCTGTGAGAAAATTAATGTATTGTTTTAAGCTCTCTAATTTGTCATAATTAATTACAACAGCCACAGAAAACTAATACAATTTCTCTTCCCCTTTTCCTTCTAACACAGACCTGGTCACCAAGACCTATTTCACAAATCCATCCCTTCCTTTCTCCACTATCACTGCCTTGGACTACTGAAACAGCATCCTGATCGATCTCCTTGCCTTCAGTCTCACTGGCCTTATATTAATCTTTACCATTATTTAAACTGTCTCTAAAATACAATTATCTGAGTCCAGACACTTATTAGCTCACAGCTTGATGATCACGCTGAACTATCAACAGTACTTGGTACTTTTCAGCACTATCCTACACCCTATCACATCTGATATGGACTGATTTAAATATATAAAATCCTTGAGATCTGGCAGAACCATTATTATCTCCCATTACATTGATGGGGAAATTGAGGTTCAGAGAATTAAATGACTTGGCTAAGGTTACAGGGCTAGTAACAGCAACTTACATCCTGATGGTAAACTTTCTCGCTATTTTACAATCTATTATGCTGTTAGATAACTTTATGCTGCTGTCTCTCCCTCCCTACTCTGCAAAATGAACTCTCTGCCCTCAACTGGTTTTGACTCTTCATTTTCCGTATATATCATACATAATCCCACTTCCCCAGCTCTGGTCCCTTTTCGGAATTCCCTCCTCACTGATCTCCACAGGTCAAATTCTGTTTTATTTTGTTTTCCCTTTTAACCTAAATGTCAGCAAAGCCTTTTTTTTTTTTTTTTTTCCTTTTTGAGACAGAGTCTCATTTTGTCACCCAGGCTGGAGTGCAGTGGCACAAACTTGGTTCAGTGCAACCTCCACCTCCCGGGTTCAAGTGATTCTCGTGCCTCAGCTTCCTGAGAGCTAGGATTATAGGCGTGCACCACCACGCCCAGCTTATTTTTGTATTTTTAGTACAGACAGGGTTTCACCATGTTGGCCAGGCTGGTCTCGAACTCCTGACCTCGTGATCCGCCCACCTCGACCTCCCAAAGTGCTGGGATTACAGGTGTGAGCCACTGTGCCCAGCCAGCCTTCCATTTTGATGTCACTTTCAGATGTACTTTCAAATATATTCTTTGGATCTTAAAATCTTAACGAAACTAAAGATGAGAAAAATAAAGATTACAGAAAATATGGGCTAACAGGGACTCAAATTCAAAGCCTCTGACTTTAATTAAATCCTATTCTCATTTTATTATTAAACCAAGCTGTCTTTCTCTACACTGAACTCTGGTGGTAGTTCTATTTGGACCCACTGATCCTGTGTTTCATATCATATCAATTTAGGTTTACCAGGGTATTTGCTCTGTCTCTCCAAGGATTATTCCAATATATTTATACAATCAATCACATCTGTACTCCCACAAGTTCTTAAAAAATCACTTTATGAGTGCCTTTCTGATATAATTCATGTATAATAAACTGCATAGTGTATAATTTGATGAGTTATGACATATATATCACCACCATCAAGATAAGGAATATTGCACAATTTCTGTAAGTTTCTTTGCAATCTTGCCTTCCTGTCCTTGCCAGGAATTATCAATGTGCTTTTCACTTTAGTAGTTCCATTTTCTAGAATTTTATATAAATGGGATTATATAGCACGTACTCTTTTTTTCAGGCTTCTTTCATGGACATAATTATTCTGAGATTCATTCATGCTGTGGAGCGTAAGGATTTTTGTTCTTTTTATTGTTGAATACTATTCCATCGCATGGATGTAACAATCTGTTTTATCATTTAATTGCTGATAGACTTAAGTTGTTTGAAGTTGGGCTATTACAAATAAAGCTGCTGTGCACATTTGTGTACAAGATTTGTGTGGACAAACCAGCAGCAGATGTTCTTATTTCTGTTTCTATAACATTTATGTGTTATACTCTTAATATTGCTTATTATATTGCAGTGATTCCATAAAAAAAAGTCACTACTCTATTCACCAGTATAATATTTTACATACAAGTGATCAGTAAGTAGTTTACAGATTTTGCTCACCCATGGGCCTAATACGACTTGACAGACAAAGCTGAGTCCTGTCTATATTCTATAACCGCCTAAAAGAGTGCATACACTGGTATGCAACAGGATCATAAGAAAAAAATTAAAAATTAAAAAAATAGAAATAAGAGTGTGCACTGAAAAATCACTGAGTAAATGTTCTTGATTTATGGTGCTTATGTTTGGGAGAAGCATATTGTTCTTTTAGGTTCAGTCACATTATGATTAAAAGCTTAACTGCAAATGGCAAACAAAATATATAAATTAGTATTTTAAGAGTGCAACACACACAACATACAAATGTTTTGTAGGAAACCTGTTAAAACAATTGATTTAAGAATGGAAGAATCACAGCACAACGTAGAAACTTCATGTTAAACTTACATGGAAAATGTATACATGTGTACTCGAACTAGTGCAAATTACAACTCAACCACCCCACCAAAAGTTATTAATAAGATGTTTCTCACTATTAAGAGTCTTTTTTTCTTTACAAATATAGCAGTACCTCATATTTTATATTTTGCTCTAAACTTGTCACTCTTATCAATCTAAGTAAATGTCTATTTTTTCCCATGATACGAACCAAGTTTTTAGATTGGATTTACATGAGAACTCATATTTGGGAACATGCTTTTTCTTTTTCTGAACAGTAATGAAAATGTTTTGTGATCTTTATTTCACATTAGTTTACTTCCCTTAAGTGTTTTTACGTTTTCAGGGAGAATTTCAAATGGACTACTTCATCTGAATTTAAAAAGATAATCTTAGGCCTGGAACAGTGGCTCATGCCTATAATCCCAACACTTTGGGAGGTCAAGGGAGGAAGCTCCTTTGAGCCTAGGAGTTCAAGACCAGCTGAGGCAACACAGAGAGACCTTGTCTCTACTAAAAAATTTTTTTTAAAAATTAGCTAAGTGTGGTGCCGTGCGCCTGTAGTACCAGCTAGACAGGAGGCTGAGTGAGGCAGGAGGATCACTTGAGCCTGGAAGGTCAAGACTACAGTGAGCTGCGATTTCACCACTGCACTCCAGCCTGGATGACAGCAAGATCTTGTATCAAAAAAAAGACCATTTGGCCGGGCATGGTGGTTCACGCCTGTAATCCCAGCACTTTGGAAGGCCAAGGCAGGTGGATCACCTGAGGTCAGGAGTTTGAGACCAGCCTGGCCAACATGATGAAACTCCATCTCTACTACTACTACTACTACTACTACTACTACTACTACTAAAATAATTAGCTGGGGATGGTGGTGCATGCCTGTAATCTCAGCTACTTGGGAGGCAGAGGCAGGAGAATTGGTTGAACACGGGAGGCAGAGGTTGCAGTGGGCCGAGACTGCATCACTGCACTCCAGCCTAAGCAACAAGAGCGAAATTCCATCTCAAAAAATAAAAAAAATAAAAAACAAACAAACATTTTATAACTAGTTGTTTTTCAATGAAACAAAGATTCTAATCATTTTACTCTATGAATAAGCCCTTTCTAGTTCAGAGATTTGAAAAAGTAATGGAGAGTTATCAATAAATCAATTAATTCAGAAACATTAAATGATTAGAATTTCCTCTCCTTGCTGATAGTCACCAAGTCATGCCGATTGTTACTTTCTACATCAAGGGAAGATAAATTAATATATATTGAGTAACTCCCACCAAGTGTCATTATCTCACTCTGGACTCACAAATTCACAAACCTGGTAAAAGGATATTTTAAATCCAGTTATAGGCCAGGCACGGTAACTCACGCCTGTAATCCCAGCACTTTGTGGGGCCGATGGATGGATGTCTTGAGGCCAGGAGTTTGAGACCCTGTCTCTACTAAAAATACAAAAATTAGCTGGGTGTGGTGGTGTACGCCTGTAACCCCAGCTATTACTCAGGAGGCTGAGGCACAAGAATTGCTTGAACCTGGGGGGCAGAGGTTGCAGTGAGCTGAGATCACGCCACTGCACTCCAGTCTGGGCAACAGAGAGAGACTCTGTCTTAAAAAAATAAAAATAAAAATAAATCCAGTTTTAAAGGAGGAGATAAAATCAGGTTAAATTGTCCATATCCCTTTGACTAAGTAACAAAACCAGGATTTACACAAAGGTCTGTATGACCCCCCCCCCCCCAAAAATCTTCATTTCCCAGTTATTTCTCCCCACCCCATTATGCTGTCATTTATAATAATTTAACCCATTTATGCCAGAGGTTGCAATTATTTGAATTTTTGCAATCAGACCTTAGCGGTGACCTTCAGCAGGATAGAAATAACTCCCACATGCTTAGAGTTCCAATAATGGAACGGTAGGCATAAATGGGTTAATTACAGTACTTAAGGGATATCTGCTATTCACATCATACTACTGTATCTAGAAAGAAAGACTGAATAGAAGGCCTATCTTATTCATCTATGTGGCTCCTTACATGAGCAAGTAAAATTCAAGTCGGTTTTAGTCAACTAGCATTTAAAGAACTCCTTGTTTTCCCTAAAGAGTTTTCAATTGTCCACATCAAGCACTCAAGAGTTCAACTGCATATATGCTTTAAAATATGTACACAAGTGGAAGTAACATCAGCCTCGAGAACTGAGTAGCTGTACTGTGTGGCGTCGTGGTCTAGGCACTTCTTGGACAGCAATGTCTCACCTGCCGATGAAACACTCCTGCGCAAGAAGATCAAGCAGCAGAAACTCAAATTGCGGCACCAGAACCTAAAGTTGCAGGGGCCTCAAATCTGACCGTCAGAAACTCAAAATGGAGATGTGTCTGAAGAAAGAATGAGAGGGAGAAAGGTTAAAAAATCAAAACACTCTATGAATGTGGGCTTATCAGAAGCTCAAAATGGAGATGTGTCTCAAGAAGCAGTGGAAAATACAAAAGCTAAAAAATCTCCCCAGAAATCCACCATATTAACCAATGGAGAAGCAGCAATGCAGTCTCCCAATTCAGAATCAAAAGAGAAAAAGAGAATGATGCTGGGACTGATACAAAAAAAGCAAAAACTGAAAACAGAAGAATCTGAAGAAGAAAGTGCTGAGACTCCTAAAGAAACAGAAAATAATGTGGAGAAGCCAGATAATGATGACGACATTGAGGTGCCCAGCCTACCCCTGGGACTGACAGGAACGTTTGAGGATACTTCATTTGCCTCTCTATGTAATCTTGTCAATGAAAACACTCTGAAGTTTAAAAAAAAAAAAGGGGGGGTTTACATACATGACTGAAATTCAGCATAAAAGTATCAGACCACTTCTGGAAGGCAGGGATCTTCTAGCAGCTGCAAAAACAGGCAGTGGTAAAACCCTGGCTTTTCTCATCCCTGCAGTTGAACCCATTGTTACAATTCATGCCCAGGAATGCATCGGAAGTCCTTGTTCTCTCATCTACTAGAGAGCTAGCCATGTAAACTTTTGGTGTTCTTAAGGAGCTAATGACTCACCACGTGCATACCTATGGGTTGATAATGGGTGGCAGTAACGGATGTGCTGAAGCACAGAAACTTGCTAATGAGATTAACATCATTGTGGCCACACCACGCCGTCTGCTGTACCATATGCAGAATATCCCAGGGTTTATGTATAAAATCTGCAGTGTCTGGTTATTGATGAAGCCGATTGTATCTTGGATGTTGGGTCTGAAGAGGAATTAAAGCAAATATTTAAACTTTTGCCAACACATAGACACACTATGCTCTTTTCTGCCACTCAAACTTGAAAAGTTGAAGGCCTGGCAAGGATTTCTCTGAAAAAGGACCATTTTACGTTAGTGTTGATGATGATAAAGCTAATGCAACAGTGGATGGTCTGGAGCAGAGAGATGTTGTTTGTCCTTCTGGAAAGAGATCCCTTCTGCTCTTTACACTCCTTAAGAAGAACTGAAAGCAGCAGCTCATGGTCTTCTTTCCATCTTGTATGTGCGTGAAATACCACTAAGACTTGCTGAACTACATTGATTTGCCCGTCTTGGCCATTCATGGAAAGTAAAAGCAAAATAAATGTACAACCACATTCTTCCAGTTCTGCAATGCAGATTTGGGAACACTATTGTGTACGGATGTGGCAGCAAGAAGACTGGACATTCCTGAAGTCGAATGGATTGTTCACTACGACCATCTGGATGACACTAAGGAATATATTCATCATGTGGGTAGAACAGCCAGAGGCCTAAATGGAAGAATGCATGCCTTGACCATTTTGGGCCCAGAAGAATTCGGTTTTCTTCGCTACTTGAAACAATCCAAGGTTCCATTAAGTGAATTTGACTTTTCCTGGTCTAAAATTTCTGACATTCAGTCTCAGCTTGAGAAACTGATTGAAAAGAATTACTTTCTTTGTAAGTCAGCCCAGGAAGCATTTAAGTCATACATACGAGCCTATGATTCCCATTCTCTGAAACAGATCTTTAATGTAAATAACTTAAATTTGCTTCAAGTTGCTCTGTCATTTGGTTTCAAGGTGCCTCCCTTTGTTGATCTGAACGTCAACGACAATGAAGGCAAGCAGAAAAAGCGAGGAGGTGGTGGTGGATTTGGCTACCAGAAAACCAAGAAAGTTGAGAAGTCCAAAATCTTCAAGAAAGTTGAGAAGTCCAAAATCTTTACACACATTAGCAAGAAATCATCTGACAGCAGGCAGTTCCCTCACTGAACACATGCCTTTCTTTTATCTTGAATAACTGTTCTAAAATGAATTTTTCCCCCTCGATTTAACAAGATTTTTGTAGCCTTTAGAATTTAAACTTATCTAACAAGAGTATAAATTGACTTGGGTTGCAAGCACTGAGTACTGTAACTTCTATCAAGTCTCTTTGTATTTTTGGGATATAAAACAGGCCTTAATTTTCTTGGTTGCCCAAGGACAGAGCAAGAATATCTGGTCTTTCTTGTGATTATATAATATTTTAATTTTAAATATCCCTCCCTCATACACACAAATGTATGTTACTGTTTTAACATAATTAAATTTTTGTACCTTTTAAAAAAATATGTACACAAGCACAGTGGCTTTCTCCAACTTACCTCTGCACAAGCAGTTAACTTTATGTATGTCTTGGTATGGGTTGAATTGGGTTCCCTAAAAAGATATGTTGAGATCTTGAACCCCAGTGCCTCAGAATGGGACCTAATCAGGGAAATAGAGTCTTTAGAGGTAATCAAGTTAAAGGGAGATCATTGAGGTGTCCTTGTATAAAGGGGACATTTGTAGACAGACATGCATATAGGGAGGACGCCCCATGAAGACTGGAGTTGTGCTGCCACAAGCCAAGGCACTACCAGAAGCTAAAAGAGAGACATGGAACAAGAGATGCTTTCCTCATGGTCCTCAGGAGGAAGCAACCCCACCTATGCCTGATTTCGAACTTCTAGCCTCCACAACTATGAGACAAAAATTTCTGTTAACAGCCACCTACTTTGTCATAGTTTGTTATGGTACCCTAGCAAACTAATACATGTTGCTTTTCAAAGTAATGTAAAAATTAAAAACATTTTAATAAACTAAATGTTTTGACTAAAAGGCACAGATTGTCAGAAGAGATAAAAGCATTCTCAAATATGTTTTTTTAAATAAGAAACCCACTTTAAATAAAAAGACAGATAGATATGGAAGAATATATATCATGCAAACAGTATGTACAAGAAAGCTGGAGTTGGCTTACTTTAACACCAGACAAAGCAGACTTAAGACAAAGTATTATCAAAGATAGAGGTGAGTAATAAAAAATGAGTATGCTGGCCGGGCGCGGTGGCTCAAGCCTGTAATCCCAGCACTTTGGGAGGCCGAGGTGGGCAGATCACAAGGTCAGGCATTCAAGACCCGCCTGGCCAACATGGTGAAACCGCGTCTCTACTAAAAAAGAAACAAAAAAAAAATTAGCCAGGCGTAGTGGCGCTCGCCTGTAATCCCAGCTATTCAAGAGGCTGAGGCAGAAGAATTGCTCGAACCTGGGAGTCAGAGGTTGCAGTGAGCCGAGATCACACCACTGCACTCTAGCCTGGGCGACAGAGTGAGACTCTGCCTCAAAAAAAAAAAAAAAAAAAAAGGCCGGGCGCGGTGGCTCAAGCCTGTAATCCCAGCACTTTGGGAGGCTGAGACGGGCGGATCACAAGGTCAGGAGATCGAGACTATCCTGGCTAACAAGGTGAAACCCCGTCTCTACTAAAAAATACAAAAAACTAGCTGGGCGAGGTGGCGGGCGCCTGTGGTCCCAGCTACTCGGGAGGCTGAGGCAGGAGAATGGCGTAAACCCGGGAGGCGGAGCTTGCAGTGAGCTGAGATCCGGCCACTGCACTCCAGCCTGGGCGACAGAGCGAGACTCCGTCTCAAAAAAAAAAAAAAAAAGAGTATGCTTCAAAATAAAACACTGACAAAATTAAAGGGAAAGTTAATTCCACAATAATAATTGACGATTTTTTTTTTGAGACAGGGTCTTACTCTGTTGTCTAGATTAGAGAGAGGAGGCACAATCACAACACACACAGCCTGGACCTCCGGGACTCAAGCAATCCTCTCACCTTAGCCTCCTGAATAGCTGGGACTACAGGTGTGCACCACCTCACCTAGCTGATTTTTGTATTTTTTTTTTGCGGAGACAAGGGTTTCATGTTGCCCAGGCTGGTCTCAAACTCCTGGGGCTCAATGGATCCACCCACCTTAGCTTTCCAAAGTGCTGAGATTACAGGTGTGAGCCACCATGCCTGGCCAAAAGTTGAAGTTGTTTTTTTTAAACACTGAGTCTCACTCTGTCGCCCAGGCTGGAGTGCAGTGGCGTGATCTCTAATGTCATTTACTACTACACTAGACATTAGACATTCGAATGGGTACGAGGTGGTAAGTCACTGATACTTAGAGACCATCATTTCTCTTTTTTCTTTTTCCTTCCGAGACAAAGTCCCGCTCTGTCGCCCAGGCTGGAATGCAGTGGCGTGATCTCTAATGTCATTTACACTAGACATTTGAATGGGTACGAGGTGGTAAGTCACTGATACTTAGAGACCATCATTTTTCTCTTTTTTCTTTTTCCTTCCGAGACAAAGTCCCGCTCTGTCGCCCAGGCTGGAATGCAATGGCACGATCTTGGCTCAATGGCACGATCTTGGCTCACTGCAACCTTCACCTCCCGGGTTCAAGCAATTCTCCTGCCTCAGCCTCCCAAGTGGCTGGGACTACAGGTATGCACCACCACACCTGGCTACTTTTTGTATTTTTAGTAGAGATGGAGTTTCACCATGTTGGCAAGTCTGGTCTCGAACTCCTGACCTCAGGTTATCCGCTTGCTTCAGTCTCCCAAAGTGCTGGGATTACAGGTGTGAGCCACCACGCCCAGCAATAGTTGAAGATTAATAACCCCTCTCTGCAATTTAGAACTGAACCACACACACACACACACACACAAACCATCAGTAAAGATATAAAAAATCTGCAGCTTGGGAAATATGGTGGAACCCGTCTCTACAAAAAATACAAAAATTAGCCAGACATAGTGGCATGCACCTGTAGTGCCAGCTACTTGGGAGGCTGTGGTGAGAGGATTTCTTGAGCCTGGGAGGTGGAGGTTACAGTGAGCCAAGATCAATCCACTGCACTCCCTGTCTCGAAAAATAAAAAAAAGATGTAAAGGGAAATCATCTTAACCAAACTGACATTTACAGCACAGAATATACAGTCTTTTCAAGTGCAAAGTGGTATGTTCACCAAGAAAGATCATATGCTGGGCCATAAGACAAATCTTAATAAATTTTAAAGGAATGAATGCACAGAGCATGTTCTCTCACCGAAACAGAAAAAGTAATAAAATATCAAGAAAGCCCTAAATATCTGGAAATTAAACAACACACTTCTAAATAATAACCCATGGGCTGGTCAAATAAGGAATCAACAAAGGAAACTGGATATTTTTAACTGATATTAAAAATATGACAATATCAAAATTTGTGGGATGCAAAAGCAGCACTTAGAGGAAAATCTGTAGCTTTAAAGGATATGTTAGAAATGACGGTCTCCAGGCCAGGCGCGGTGGCTCACGCCTGTAATCCCAGCACTTTGGGAGGCCAAGGTGGGCGGATCACAAGGTCAGGAGTTCGAGACCAGCCTGACCAACATGGCGAAACCCCGTCTCTACTAAAAATACAAAATTTAGAAGGTCATGGTGGCGCACACCTGTAATCCCAACTACTTGGGAGGTTGGGGCAGGAGAATCACTTGAACCCAGGAGGCAGAGGTTGCAGTGAGCCGAGATGGTGCCATTGTACTCCAGCCTGGGTGACAGAGCGAGACTTTGTCTTGGGGAAAAAAAAAAAAAAAGAAATGATGGTCTCTAAATACCATGACTTCCCACGTCATAACCATTCAAATGTCTAATAGTAAAAGAAAACAAAAACAAAATAACAAGTCTTGGCAAGGATGTGGAGAAATTAAAATCCCTGTGCACAGCTGGTGGGAATGTAAAATGGCGTCGCCACTGTAGAAAACAGTATAGTGGTTCCTCAAAAAATAAAAAATAGAAATCATCATATGATCCAGCAATTCCACTTCTGGGTAGATACTCAAAAGAAGTGAAAGCAAGCACACACCAGTATTTGTACATTAACATTCAAAGCAGCATTATTCACAATAGCCAAAAGGTAGAAGCAACCCAAAAGTCCACGAGAGATGAATGAACTAATGAAATGTGGCATAAATACACAATGGAATATTATTCAGCCTTAAAAAGGAAGGAAATTCAGATATATGCTGCAACACAAATGAACCCTGAAGACATTATGCAAGTGAAATAAACCAATAATTAAGGAACAAATGCCATATGATTCCAATTACATGATGTAGTTACAGGACACTCAAATTCAGAGACAGAAAAATAGAAGGGTGGTTGCCTGGGGATGTGGGTAGAAAGGGATGGGGAGCTACTGTTTAATGAATACGGAGTTACACTGCTGAAAGATGAAGAGAGTTCTGAAAGATGGGTGGGGGTGATGGTTGTGTAATAATGTGAATGTACTTAATGCCACTGAACTGTACCCTTAAAAATGGTTATGATGGCAAATTTTAGGTTACATGTATTTCACCCCCCTGCCCCCCACACACATATCAGTGGTCTATATGTCTACCTTAGCTAGAAGGAGAGCAAAGAAAACCCAAAATAAATAGACAAAACAAAGCACAGACATAAATTAAAAAGACAAGCCATAGGAAAAATTAAAGCCAAAACTTGGTTCTCTGAAAAAAATAAGCAAAATTGATAAATCTTTAGCTAGACCAATCAAGAAAAAAATGAAGAGGAAAAAAGTGAAGGTGGGGTAGCAGAAGGGAAACCTGTGAAAGAGATAGATATACAGAATAACCAGCATGGCAGGAGTTACTTCAGAAACCAAGGGTACAAGGTATTTCAAGGAGTAGTGATTGACAGTGTCAAATGCTGCTGACTGGTCAAATAAGATAGAAACCAAAGTCTATTGGATTTAGCCACAAAGGAGTCACTGATGACCTTATAATAGCACATAAGAAAAAAGTAGAAGAGTTAGAAAATTGCCATAGAAAAGGAAAGAATATACAGACATGAGGAAGTGAAAACCGTGAGTAAAGACAATTCATCATAAAGTAGCTAGGTTCTAAAAATACAGCAAGGGGGTTAGCTGGACAGAAATAAGGGGTCAAGAGAGTATACTGATTTTTTACAGAATGGACAAGCTAGAACATGTTTTTTTCCTTTGTTTTTCTCTCAGATTTTTTTTTTTATTACAGTAAAATACAAAGAGAATGTTTTGATTTTTGTCGGAAAAGACACAGAAAAGAGGGAAAGGTTAAAGATACAGGAAACAGGTGATAACAGATGGTGTGAGGTCCCTAGATAGGTAGAAGGAAATGGGATTCAGAGGATGAGTGAAAGGACTGGTCTTAAACAGGAGGAGGCCCAGGCTGGGGACATGGGGAGAGGAAAGAAAGAGTACAGTTATAGTTAAGTTTACTGGTGGGTGGTGAGAAGTAGCTAGAGTTCTTGTCTGGCTTTGGTTTTACTCCTCTTTCAAGTTATAAGAAGAGGTGGACTCCTGAGAGAAGAGATGATGAGGTAGAATTGTTAAGACAATGAAACATAAAAAATAACATGTGGAGGCCAGGTATCCTGGCTCATGCCTTTAATCCCACTTTGGGAGGCCAAGGCAAGCACATCATGTGAGCTTAGGAGTTCAAGACCAGCCTGGGCAACATGGTGAGACTCCGTATCCACAAAAAATATAATAATCCGCTGCGTATGGTGGTGTGCATCTGTCGTCCCAGCTACTTGGGAGGCTGAGGTGGGAAGGTGGCTTGAGCCCAGGAGGCAGAGGCTGCAGGGAGCAGAGAATGTGCCACTGCACTCCAGCCTGGGCAATGGAGCCAGATTCTGTCTCAAATAAATAAATAAATAAATGTGGAGAAAAAAAATAAACCAGAAGCATGTCTGATAAGAGGCACTGAAGATCCAACTGCTTTGAACCATTTTGTATTAAAAGTAATAACAATAGGTAAGGTGCGGGGGCTCATGCCTGTGATTTCAGCACTGAGTTGGGCAGGCTGCTTGAGCCCAGGAGTTTGAGACCAGCCAAGGCAACATGGCAAAACCCCATCTCTAGTACAAAAATTAGATAGGAGTGGTGGAGTGCACCTGTAGTCTCAGCTACTCAGGAGGCTAAGTTGGGAGGATCTCTTGAACCCGGTGAGCCCAGGAGATGGAGGCCATAATGAGCCACGATCACACCACTGCACTGCAGCTTAGGTGACAGAGGGAGACCCTGTCTCAAAAAAAAAAAAAAAAAAGTAACAATAATCATTAGCTTATAGTTAATACTTACATGGTACCCAGTACGTGCTAAGTCTTGTTCTAAGTACCTTTTACATATTATGTAACAATTCTCACATAACCTTTTGTGATAGCTATCACCAGGTATCTTCATTTTACCAATGAAGAAAAGGCAGCATAGACAAGTTAAGGAATTAGCCACACAACAGGTAACAGAGTCAAGATTTGAACCCAACTAGCATGCTAATTGGTGCTCCTTACACTATGCTATACTGCCTCTCAAAGTAAAGCTAGGTAAAACTAGTGGCGGAAAGTAGAAAGAAGGAAAGAACAATACCAAGTGGACCCAAAGACAAGGAGAAGCAGTGATTCCTGTAAATAAAAATAATTCTCTTGGAAGAATGGCTTAGTTTTATACAGCATGTGAAGTGCACCAAAGATAAAAGAAACCATCTTGATTCAGTAATGGAAAGCCACAAAAAGGCAATGAGCAGTGGGAAGGTCCAAAGCAGAAAGTAAGAAAAGCAAAGAGCCAAAGAAAAAGTAAAACTCAGGAAAAATGGAAGAAGGAGAAAAAGCTGTAAGTAGAAGAAACACATACACACATCAGTAACCATCACCAGTAAAAAAGTGAAACGAGGGCCGGGGTGATGGCTCATGCCTGTAATCCCAACACTTTGGGAGGTCAAGGTAGGTAGATCACCTGAGGTCAGAAGTTCGAGATCAGCCTGCCTAAAATGGTGAAATCCCGTCTCTACTTAAAAAATACAAAAATTTGCTGGGCGTGGTGGTGCACGCCTGTAATCCCAGCTACTCAGGAGGCTGAGGCAGGAGAATCTCTTGAACCAGGACAGTGCAGGTTGCAGGGAGCCAAGATTGCACTGTTGCACTCCAGCCTGGGCGATCAGAGTGAAATTCCACCACACACACCCACATACACACAAAGTGAAATTAAAGCAAAATAAGTAAATCTAAGTCCCTGAAAAACTTATTCTTTATTTTCTTATCAACGAGCATGATTATTTAATAAAATATACTACTGGATATGCTTGCCTGCCAAGAAAAGACAAGGATCAGATACCCAACAGGTTAAGATCTGAATAAAAGAAAATAATTTTTAAAAGGAATCATCTAAAGTTGTTTCAGAAGCTAGAGGGTAGTAGTTCCACAAAAACTAGATTCCAGAGACTCACAGTCTTAGTTACATGTTGCCAAGATGTTTGTAGTTATGCTGAGTGCGTGAAAAACTATCAAAACCAAATCAACAGCCAATCACTTCAGCATTAAAAAATACACACCAAGGCTGGGCACAGTGGCTCACGCATGTAATCCCAGCACTTTGGGAAGCCGAGACGGGAGGATCACCTGAGGTTGGGAGTTCGAGACCAGTCTGACCAATATGGAGAAACCCCGTCTCTATTAAAAATACAAAATTAGCCAGGCGTGGTGGTGCATGCCTATAATCCCAGCTACTCAGGAGGCTGAGGCAGGAGAATCGCTTGAAGCCGGGAGGTGGAGGTTGTGGTGAGCCAAGATGGCGCCACTGCACTCCAGCCTGGGCAACAAGAGCAATACTCCGTCTCAAAACAAAACCAAACAAAACAAAACAAAACATATCATTTAATACCTGTAGAAGGGTAGCAATATCCTGAAGTAACAGAATACCAAAATTGTAAAAAGACCAGGTATCAAACATCTGTAATTTTAAGTTTTTTTTTTTTTAAGCTATATAAGAAAAGTATTAAAAGGGAAGAATGTTCAATGTGGAGACACGAAGGATGTTATTCTGTAAGAGTGAGACATTAATAAGCTTCACCCACCCATTTCACTCTTGCAAGACAGAGTAATCAACATGAAATAACATGATAATACAAGTCAGTGATTTACTCCGGGGTAAGTTATGTAACAATGTGCCAGCCGATATCAACGTTGTAACTAATAATATTAGTGAAAAAATTAACACTCAATGTGGCCTTCAAGAAGTATAATACAAATCCAATGTATTTTTTAAAGACACACATACAATCACTATTTTAAATCCTATGGCTTGGAATATTTCTAGCTCATTGATTAAAATGGGGTGAAGTATTTCTAATATAAAGAACAAAGAAAAACTAATGTAACTTTAAGCTTAACAGGAGATAAATTTTAAACAATTATTCTGAAGTACCAAGAACTATCTGTTACAGTTGTGAATGTGGTAGCACTTAAAAAGCAAAAACACCCCATAACGCCTATATAAAGAGTATATTCAATAGGAGTTACAAAATGTCAGGAAACCACAGGCGGAAATTTGATATATGAAATATTTATAAGAGTATTAAAAAATCATATTGGAAGGAGCTTAATTAGAAGCCTCCTAAGTAAAGAGGGAACCCTCTTTACAACAGTCTTTAATGCTTGACCATTTTCAGTGATAAAAGACTAGGAAGAATTAATAAATTTTTCAGAGGATCGTTGTACCCAGACATGGAGGATACCGCATGCTACTGGTTTTTATACAGCTGCCAATACTGCTTTATAATAAGAATATACATATATTTTTTCCTTTTTTAAAAAAAATATTGATTTTTCCAGTGCTCTACACATTCAGAGAAACTTCTCTAGTAACAAACTACAGAAATGATCCCTGAAAGTATAGTCCTAAGAACATATTTTTAATCAGTAACATTTTATTATGAAAACTTTCAGATTCAGAAAAATTTAAAGAATTTTATACCAAGCTGCAAAGGAAGAAGTCAAAACTGTTGCTGTTTGCTAATTATATGAACATACACCTAGAAAACCCTAAAGACTCATATGAAAAGCTCCTAGATCTGATAAATGAATTCAGTAAAGTTTCAGGATACAAAATTAATGTACACAAATCAGTGGCACTGCTATACACCAATGATGACCAAGCTGAGAATCAAATCAAGAACTCAATCCCTTTTACAACAGCTGCCAAAGAAAAATTAAAATACTTAGGAATATATCTAACCAAGGAGGTGAAAGAGCTCTACAAGGAAGACTACAAAACACTGTTGAAACAAATCATCAATGACGCAAACAAATGGAAACTCATGGATGGGTAGAATCAATATGGTGACAATGACCTTACTGCTAAACACAATCTACAGATTTAAAGCAATTCACATCAAAATACCATCATCATTTTACACAACCAGAAAAAAAATTCTAAAATTCATATGGAACCAAAAATGAGCCTACATAGTCAAAGCAAGACTAAGCAAAAAGAACAAATCTGGAGGAGTGACATTACCTGACTTCAAACTACACTACAAGGCTATAGTTACCAAAACAGCACAGTACTGGTATAAAAACAGGCATGTAGACTGATGGAACAGAATAGAGAACCCAAAAATAAAGCCCAATGCTTACAGCCAACTGGTCTTTGACAAAGCAAACAAAAACATAAAGTGGAGAAAGGACACCCCATTCAACAAATAGTACTGGGATAATTGGCAAGCCACATGTAGAAGAATGAAACTAGATCTTCATCTCTCAGCTTACATAAAAATCAACCCAAGGTGGATCAAAGACTTAAATCTAAGGCCTGAAATCCTAAAAATTCTTAAAGATAACAATAGAAAAACTCTTCTAGACATTAGCTTAGGCAAAGAATTCATGACCAAGAAACCAAAAGTGAATGCAACAAAAATAAATAAATGGGACCTAATTAAACTAAAAAGTTTCTAAACAGCAAAAGAAATAATCAGCAAACAGACAACCCAAAGTGGTAGAAAATTTTTGCAAACGATGCATCCAACAAAGGACTAATATCCAGAATCTACAAGGAATACAAACAAACCAGCAAAACAACAACAACAAAACAAACAAAAAAACCCCACCAATCCCATCAAAAAGTGTGTAAAAAAAACCATGAATAGACAATACTCAAATGATATAAAAACAGCCAACAAATACTGAAAAAATGTTTAACATCTCTATCAGAAAAATGCAAATTAAAACCACAATGAGATAGATACTACCTTACTCCTGTAAGAATGGCTATAATTTAAAAATAAAAAAATAATAAATATTGGCATGACTGCAGTGAAAAGGGAACACTTACACACTGCTGGTGGAAATGTGAACTAGTATAGCCACTATGAAAAACAGTATGGAGATTCCTTTAAGAACAAAAGTAGGCTGGGTGCGATGGCTCACACCTGTAATCCTAATACTTTGGGAGGCTGAGGTGGGAGGATCACCTGAGGTTGGGAGTTCGAGACCAGCCTGATCAACATGGAAAAAACCCCATTTCTCTTAAAAATACAAAATTAGCCGGCGTGGTGGTGCATGCCTGTAATCCCAGCTACTTGGGAGGCTGAGGCAGATAATTGCTTGAACCCAGGAGGCAGAGGTTGCAGTGAGCCGAGATTGCGCCACTGCACTTCAGCCTGGGCAACAAGAATGAAACTCTACCTCAAAAAAAAAAAAAAAAAAAAAAAAAAAGAAGTGAAAGTAGAACCACCATTTGATCCAGCAATCCCACTACTGGGTATCTACTCAAAAGAAAAGAAGTCATATGAAAAAGACATATGTACACAGGTTTATAGCAGCACAATTCACAATTGCAAAAATATGGCCCATCAACCAATGAGCAGATAAAGAAAATGTGGTTTACAGCATGAAAACGGAATGAAATAGTGGCCTTTGCAGCAACTTGGATAGAGTTGTAGGCCATTATTCTAAGTGAAGTAACGCAGGAATGGAAAACCAAATGCTGTATCTTCTCACTTATAAGTGGAAGCTAAGCTACAAGGATGCAAAAGCATATGCACTCTGGGGACTTGGAGGGAAGGGTGGAAGTGGGGTGAGGGATTAAAGACTACACATCGTGCACAGTGTACACTGCTCAGGTGACGGGTGCACCAAAATCTCAGAAATCACCACTAAACAACTTATCCATATAGCCAAAAACCACCTGTTCCCCCAAAACTATCAAAATTAAAAAAAAAAAAACTCAAGCAAAAAAAAAAAAATTACAGTTGAATACCTGAATAGCCATATCTAGATCCTACCATTAACATTCTACTGTAACTGTTTTATCACATACCTATCCATTCATCAATCCATCTTGATTTTTGATACTCTACTTTTAAAATGCCTTTTAAAGTGGTATCTAAATGCAGTTTCTGAAGCAAGGGGTCAGAAACTCCCACATCTATTAGAAAGGAAAATGATATACAATCATGCGTGGCATGTGTCCCTCAATGATAGACCACAAATACCACAAGAGTCCCATATTATAATATCATATTATTTTTTTTTTTTTGAGACAGAGTCTCGTTCTGTCACCCAGGCTGGAGTGCAGCTGTGTGATCTCGGCTGACTGCAACCTCCGCCTCCCAGGTTCAAGCAATTCTCCTGTCTTGGCCTCCTGAGTAGCTGGGACTACAGGTGCATGCCACCACACTTGGCTAATTTTCGTATTTTTAGTAGAGACGGGGTTTCACTGTATTGGTCAGGCTGGTCTTGAGCTCCTGACCTTAGGTGATCCACTCGCCTCAGCCTCCCCAAGTGCTGGGATTACAGGCATGAGCCACCGCGCCCAACCCTGTAATACCATTTTTTTACTGCACCTTTTCTAGATTTAGATATGCTTAGATATACGTATACTTTCCACTGTGTTACAAAAGCCTACAGCATTCAGTACAGTAACATGCTGTACAGATATGTGGCCTAGGAGCAATAGGCTATACCATATAACCTAGATATAGAGTAGGCCATACCATCAAGTTTTGTCTAAGTATACTTTATGAAGTTCATACAATGACACAATCGCCTAATGACACATTTTTCAGAACATACCTCCATTGTAATCTTTGAGGTTGTTACAGCATCTGTCCTGTAGTTCCCTATTCATGGTGATGGAAAATATATTCAATTTTTATGACTTGTTACATTTAGTTGTGAGGTGAAGCAAAGCAGCTAAGTGCTAACTCTAAACAGCCTTGAGTTTGAAACCTGGGCCGGCCACTTATTGTGACACTCTAGGCAAGTCATTTAATGCTTCTAGGTATCAGTTTCCTTACTGCAAAATAAGATACTAGTAGCAATGTCAAAGGGTTAATGTGAGATTTAAATAAGATAACGTATAAAATGTTCAGCACAGCTGGCACACAGAAAGGGCATAACAAATGTTAGCATTATCATCAACACTGTATTAGTTCATTCAGCTTACACAACAGGTTCTAGCTGCTACATGGCTACACATACCCATGCAACTGTTTGTAGTATTCTTTTTCATCACCTTATGTGTTCTAAGAACCTTGGGTAGTGTATGTATTTTACTGAGATTAAAGACAGAATGAGGGTGAATGGGTCCAAGTGCAAGCATTCTCCATCTTCCCACTCCACTCCCTAATGGAACTAGATGTTCACTCTATTATTGAAAGCAGTGATTGTGGAGTCCTAATAAGGGAAAAGGAGTCAGGCTGGTGGGAAAAGGGCACAGCAAAAAGAAAAAGCAGATAAGGTATAAGTCTGCCTTTCTTCATGGTCCAAGACACACAGCCCTCCTGCACAAATAACTCACAAGTTTTCTGCACTCAACTTATCACCAGACTCTTGGCTGACAGAAAAATGCAAGTTAGCTCACTGCAACCTTGGCCTTATCAGTACTGCACATAGCCCTCTCTGCAGCACATAGCAGAAGCATCATCCTATAAAAGCCCCAGCAAGCCATTGTCTCCTGGCAGTCAGCTTCCCTCTTGCTGATCTGCCCGTTGCACCCTTGCAACCAACCTACTTTCATACTTTCTTTAATAAATCTGCCCTTCTTTACCTACAATTGCCTTGGTAAATTCCTTTACCGCCTGTAACACCAGTCCCAGCTAGTGTGACCTATGACAGTGAGGATGAACACAGGAAAACACACTACAGGCACAGTTTTGCTTTTCAGCACTTGGTTGACAGGAGGCTGATAAATTGCCTAATTGTGCTCTGCTTACTTTACATCTAAAGTAAGCAGAACACTGCTCCCTCTTAAAACTTCATTTGAGATCATGTAATTATGAATTTCTATCAAATTCAGGTCCAACCCAAACAAAATGTGTTATCTCCACTGATCACACATCCAAATGCCTTTTTATCTGTACAAAGCATATTTATTCCAGTTTTGTCATAGATGGAGTCAGCTGGATGCGGTGGCTCACGTCTGTAATCCCAGCACTTCAGGAGGCCAAGGCAGGTGAATCATTGAGGTCAGGAGCTCGAGATCAACCTGGGCAACATGGTGAAACCCCATCTCTACTAATACAAAAATTAGCTGGGCATGGTGGTACACACCTGTAATCCCAGCTACTAGGGAGGCTGAGGCAGGAGAATCGCTTGAACCCAGGGGACAGCGGTGCACTGCAGTGAGCCGAGATCGAGCCACTGCATTCCAGCCTGGGCAACAAAGGGAGACTGCATCTCAAAAACAAACAAACAAACAAAAAACGTTAGAAAAGTAGATGGACTCATAAAACCTCTACCAACTACATGCCTCTTTAAAGACATGATTTAAGTAAAAGCTACAGTTCTACTTTTATGAAATTTTTATTTAACAATATGGTATCTAGGCCTATGGCTATAAGCTTATGCATGTAATCTTAGCGCTTTGGGAGGCCAAGGCAGCAGGATCACTTGAGCTCAGGAGTTTGAGACATCAGCCTGGACAATATAGTGAGAAAACATCTCTATTTAAAAAACAAAAAGAGCCGGACACAGTGGTGCGTGTCTGTAGTCCCAGCTACCCAAGGGGCTGAGGCAGAAAGATCGCTTGAGCCCAGAAGTTCTGGGCTGTAGTATCCTATGCCGATTGGGTGTCTGCACTAAATTAGAAATCAACATGGTGACCTCCTGGAAGTGAGGGACCACCAGGTTGCCTAATGAGGAGAGAACTGGCCCAGGTCAGAAACAGAGCAGGTCAAAACTCCCATGGTTATCAGTAGTAGCACTGAGTCTGTGAATAGCCACCGCACTCCAACTTGGGCAACACAGTGAGACCCCTGTTTCTTAAAAAAAAAAAAAAAAAAAAAAGTAAGCATGGAATCCACTTCTCTGCTAACTTCTAAAACTTAGTCTTAGTTATTTCTCTTTGCCAGAGGAAGCAGGATCTAATTTTAAAATTTAAAAGTACTTCTATGTGGCTTCACATAACATACTTTGTCTTACTGTTAATTCTTCTGAGCTTGATATGAGAATGTAGTAGATATTAAAAGGAGGACGGTAAAGGTAAACAATACTTCATCTTTAAAAAGTAATTTTAATGAGGTTTATCCAAGTACAGTTTTTTTTGTTTTGTTTTGCTTTTGAGACAGAGTCCTGCTTTGTCACCCAGGCTGGAGTGCAGTGGTGCAATTTCGGCTCACTGCAACCTCTGCCTCCCTGGTTCAAGCAATTCTCCTGCCTCAGTCTCCCAAGTAGCTGAGACTACAGGCATGTGCCACACCATGTCCGGCTAATCCAACTATCGTTTTTTTGTTGTTGTTGTTGTTATTTTTTTTGAGATGGAGTCTTGCTCTGTCACCCAGGCTGGAGTGCAGTGGCGTGGTCCCAGCTCACTGCCAGCTCCGCCTCCCAGGTTCACACCATTCTCCTGCCTCAGCCTCCCGAGTAGCTGGGACTACAGGTGCCCAGCACCACACCCGGCTAATTTTTTGTATTTTTAGTAGAGACGGGGTTTCACCGTGTTAGCCAGGATGGTTTCGATCTCCTGACCTCGTGATCCGCCCGCCTCGGCCTCCCAAAGTGCTGGGATTACAGGCGTGAGCCACCGTGCCCGGCCTAATCCAAATATAGTTTTAAACCATTATTTTGACATCTACACTATTTATATACTTTACATATTCAAAAATAAAATCCTAAGTAAAAACTGAAACCTATGAACCATATCAAATTGGTAGCATAACCAAAGAAAAGTATTTCAAGTGACACAGTACTCATTATACATTCTTCACGCAATATAGTCTAAATATGAAAATAAATGCAAAGAAATCTTAAACTTTATGAAGCTTATTGATATTAGCAATACCAGCACTATAATTTTAAAATGATTTTACGCATACAGTGGGAGAAAGCAAATAGATTTATTAATTTTTTTTTTTTTGAGACAGGGTCTCACTTGTCATCTAGGCTGAAGTACAGTGGGGCATGAACATGGCTCACTGCAGCCTCAACCTCCTGGGCTCAAGCAATCCACCTGCTTCAGCCTCCTGAACAACTGGGAACAAAGGCGCACACCACCATGCCCGGCTCATTGTTTTATTTTTTATAGAGATGGGGTCTCATCATGTTGCCCAGACTGGCCTTGAACTCCTGGGCTCAAGCAATCCTTCCGCCTCGGCCTTTCAAAGTCCTGGGATTATAGGCATGAGCCATCATGCTTGGCCAGCTTATTAACTGAATTAAATACCAAGATTTCATTTAAGACGAGACAAACATAGAGTCAAGGAAGAAAAAGTCTGCTTGCTAAATAGGAACTGGAATATCACTCTGAACTCATGATTAAACAAGCAAAAAACTTTTTCTTAGTTCTCTCCTCTCAAAGCACCTAGAAGCAAAGATACTGCAGCAGCAATGAATATGAAAAACATCCAAAACTTGGTTTCTATATATGATTTCTCACTAAAAAGAACCAAGACTCCTTGGATAAACAGTCCTTTCCAGAGGTGAGCAAAGAAAGGATAAGATAAACCCTGGAGTAACTTGTGTCAGAAAGCACTCCAAGGTTAACGGGGCGCAGGGGTGTCAAACACACCAGAGTCTGCTTGAAATGGATCCTACTGACCAAATCTGGGACAATTTGGTCATTAAAAAGAAAAACGACTGTAACTGGTTATAAAACAAGGAATAAATTAAAATCCATCAGAGAACGAAGTGGTATCATTCACCCTTCCCCCAAAAAACATCTTAATATGCCATCATTGGGGGTGGCTATTTCTCAGGCTCTTTACTCTGAATATTGAAAAGTAAAGAGATTAAATGTAGCATTTAATTTGCATTTTGGGGAAGAACAATAGTTTATTTACCTGCACTTGATGAAGAAAACCTCTTCCTTAGAGAGAACCTCCAATAAAACAACTGATTTAAGCAAAAGTCATCATGGGTGCTAAGCAAAAGGTTGTCAGAACCTGGGTACTTGCTTAGTGTCCCAGTATTACCCCAAGATTACATGTTAATCACAAGCTGGCAAACCACACCTTTACAACAGATCAGCAGTCAGGACTTTCATCAAATGGTCACATTTAGCATCATTAATAGTGTGGGAATCTGACGTTATGTGCCTCCTATATTATGCAATAAGAGGTACATAGCATCACCCATTAAATATTTTTGCCAAACGAAGTTTTACTTTAAGCTAATCAAGCCTTCCTTTACACCTAACTTCCAGTTAATAGGAAATTTAGGGAGAAAGAGGAATAAATGAAATGACATTAGGAGGGCACAAATCCAGAATGTGGGTATATTTTACAAGACAACTGGTTTGGTCAATTAGGTGTCAGAAAAAAAGGAGGGAGGGAACATTCATCCTATTCAATTTCCCCTGCAAAAAGGAGAGGGGATGGATATTCTTCATTTTACAAAAAAGACTAAAGACTTAATCACCAAATGGAATGAATGCATGAATCTTGACTGACTACAGCTGGGGGCGGAACCCTCAAAGACACTTTGGAACAACTGAGGAATTTTGAAGATGGAGTTGTTAATTTTAATAGGCATTAATAATGATACTGGGGTTAGTAGGAGAATGTCCCCATTTTGAGGAAACACCTGCTGAAACATTTAAGGATTACGGTGTTTGCAGCTTACTTTCAAATAATTACACACATACAGAGAAAGATGGGAAACAATATGGCAAAAATGCGAATCACTAAATTGGTTATTCATTGCATTGATTAGCATTTTTATTCATTGCATGAATAACCGATCACAACTGTATAGAACCAACCTCTGTAAGACTAAAATTTTTCATAACAAAGTTAATAAAATTGTACTTCCATTGAGAAGTACGGTAGAAAGTACACGAAAGTACACCTACACCGGAATTATATCTGGGATGAAATCTAAACAATCTTACTAGTTGTGTGTCCTTAAGGCAAGTTATAATTCTTCATATCACTGAGTTTGTCACTTCTATAAAATTCAAGTAATAATATCTGCATCATTAGGTTGTTCTGAGAATTAATTACAAATGCAAAAATGCCAAGCAGTACTGCACAAAATAAATAAATCTGGTTTTCATAATATATTACTAATAATCCCAAAATACAAAACTACAGTACAACGTTCATTATATTCACATTCTATGAGAAGGGGAAACTACATTAGGTAAAATTATTATTAATCCACTGACAGTCCCAGTGAAGTAATGGGGGAAATGAAGATTTATACAGTATTTTTTAAACCCAAGAATTCCAACTGAACACCTAGAGAAAAGGAAATCAAAATTGTGCAGCTTGCTTCCGGTATTAGCCGATCTCCAAATAAAACACTAAGAAAATAAGTGGAAGTTACAGAGAATTTCTTCCTGACTTCAAGACATTATCTACTTACATGCTAAAAAAGAAATTAAGTTTTTGTCTTCATTTCTGTAAGTTCCAAAAAAAGCACACAATTACGGGGTTTTATTCTAAATTCTGCTTGGATTCACACAACTCACATGGACGCAATTTCCTTTAATCAGTTCTAACGTACCTGTCATTTCTCGAGGTAACCCCTTTTTCTGATTAGACCAGCAATAAAACGACTAGATGCAGAGTGATCCTCAGGAAGGAAAGAAAAAAAGGTGTTTGTGTGTGTGTGTGTATATACACATATACATATATATATATATATATATATATTTTTTTTTTTTAAAGAAGTGCCATCTTTTTCTTTCCTGTACCAGAGAAAAAGCAAAACGGGAAAGGAGGAGAAAAAAAAACAGGTCTGAGCCTCCCGGGTTCGACCAGGTGAGAGGTGGCAACACCTCCGGCCGCTCCGGGTTAGGGTGTTGGGCAAATGGGCGTGCAAAGGACGGGCAGCTCCCCGGAAGGTCGGGGTAACTGCTCCGGGACCGTGGGGCTCAAGGCCGGTCTCCTCCCAGAAGGATTAAATGCCACCGAGGGGATCCCGTGGGGTGTCTCCCGGCGCGGACCAGGGTGACAGACCCGCTCTCCACTCCCTCCGGCGCCAGGTGGGGGCCACGCGGTGTCAAACCCGGGCAGCGTGCAGGGGCCGCCCCCCGCACTACCGGAGCCCGCCCTCCCCTCCCCGTTACCTGCGGGCGGCGGCGCCGGGCCCGGAGGCCTGCTGCTCCTCCTCCTTCTCCCGCCAGGCTGGGGCGGCGAGGCGGCGAGGCGGCGGCGGCGGCCCGGGGGGAGGGGGCGGAGCGCGCGGCTCGCTGCCTCTCTCCTCCCCCGGGAGGCTCAGGGGCCCCTATCTCGGGCCGCCGCGCCTAGGCCCGTGAGCAGCCTGTGGTTGGGGCATGGCGGCACAGCCCACCGGCGTGCCCGCGAGGTGGGAGTGCGACGAGGCGGGGAGGGAAGCACCCCCAGCGCTCGGAGGGGCCAGAGGGGAGGAGCCAGGGGGCCCGGGAGCCGCGCGCGGGCGGCCGTTGGGGACGGTTGGCCGAGGGCAGGCGGCTGTTGGGGGAGCGCGGCGACGGCTCGCGTGTTCCCAGCGGGGCGGGGTGGGGAAGGGGAAGGGGACTGAGGGGAGGGGAGGGGGAGGTTGGGAGGGAGCCGCCGCCGCGCGCGTGCGGGCCGGCGCCGCCACCGTTGCCGCTCCGCTCACTCCAGCCTGTTTGGGGGCACTTTGTTTGTGTCCCACAATGCTCTGCGCGGGCGGCCTGACTGGGGAAGGGGAGGAGCAGGGGGCGGGGCGGAGCGAGCTCGGGGGCGGGGCTCGGGGCGGGGAGGGGAAAACGTGATGATTGCGCAAGCGCAGAAAATGGGCCCTCCTGGCCGTCGGGACTTGCACTGTGGGTGACTCCGTCTCCTTAGACGGTAGAGCCAGCGTGACCCAGAGAGGCCGTGAGTTTTGACACTGTATTTTTGTATATGTGTTCACAGGTGCAGATTTACATTCATATCCCCCATAAGCCCTGTCCCATTTGTCCTTCCTCTAAGCCGTCCTCTTACCCAGTTCCCCAATCACACCTGAGAAGCATTTCTCCACAGGAGTCACACAGCATTTTTTTTTCTTCGAACTAAAAACATAACTCCTATTTTCTCGGGTAGTTTTTGTAGCAAGGTCGAAATCGAAACACTTCAGCCCCTCTTCGGCGAGAGAGGTTAGTTGGTAAGGTGCCCATTGTTCACCCATGGAAACAGGCCTGCCAAGGGCCGCCCCGCAGACAGGTGAGCCCGCGCCCCCGTCGTGGGCGGACTGCGACCTGCGGCGGGTGTCTGGAGTGCGTGGCTCTTCGGGCCTCCTCGCACTGCTTGCTGTCTGCCATTCTAGCACTTGCCTCGGTGACCTGGCAGGACGTGCGGCTCTTGAGATGAGTGGAGAAATGGACTCCCAGGTCCCTCTCCTTCCTCCAACACAGGGACACCTAGAGCTGCTCCAAAAGTATACCTAACTTCTTCCACAACCGTGAATCTGTCCTTTTTACTACACCATCACTTACTTCCCTGGCCTTCCCGGAGGAAGTGTGCGGGCCATCGCGAAGTAACCGGTACCGCCCAGGGGGTTTTGAAGTTCTTGGTCAACTGCAAAATCAATCAACCTCGGAGTTAGAACTCCTAGGGCCCTAAGTCTTGGTTTCCCCTGGCCGGGCGGGCGAGCGCTCTCCGCACCGCCCCCGGAGGTCATACGGGCGCCCGGGACTGCAGGAGGCAGCGCCCCAGGTGCCTGGGGGCGGGCGGGGTGCGGGCAGGTGCACCTTGGGCGCTTTGTGTTTTCCCACACCTCCAGCTTGCAAACCGAAAGACTTCTTTCCAGAGGGTTTTGTGCAAGGTGGGTGGACGTCCCGCTGAAGTAGGGTGGATTTTCCTTTTGAAACACTTGGCAACATCTCACATTAATTCACTCTTTGAGAGACAAGCAGCCAAGCACCTGAACACCCTGACACTTGAAATCTTCTTTAGAAATAAAGGCAATAAAAACAACTTCTGTTTTTATAGTCCTTCGCAGTTTCCAACAAGTTTTCAGGTGTGTATAATATTATCTAATCCTCACAGCAACTGTAATTCACAGGTTTTATCACAGGTTTCTATTATTATTCCCACTATCATTTTTATTATTCCCATTTCAGAGATGAGAAAAATCAGAAAGATGCGAATTAGGCCCAGAAACTTTTGCACTAAGATTTGAAGAGGGGAAGGGATAGAAGGCGGAATGCTTACCTGGGAGAGGACTGGCGGCCACAGAGCAGGACTCAGGAAAGGGCAGGAGCTGGGGCCCTGGTAAAGAATGTGTGAGAATGTATGTAGGTGGTAAGCAACTGGACGAGAATCAGGGTGGAAATGAAGTAGTCAAATCCTATCTACCTCTTCTAGTGCCTTTAATACGATAGTCAGTCAATAAAAGAGCATGAGGCAAGTCTTTTCTAAGTGTTTCTCCAGGGGCTGCGGTGGCAGCTCTTCAACAACTACACTGACACAAAAATTTGCTTTCCTTTGTAGTACAACTTGAAGTCAGGTAGAGGAATGCCTCTAGCTTTGTTATTTTTGCCCAGAATTGCCCTAGCTTTTCAGGGTCTTTTGTGGTTCCATACAAACGGTAGGATTGTTTTTTCTAATTCTGTGATGAGTGTCACTGGTATTTTGGTAGGGATTGCACTGTACCTGTAGGTGGCTTTGGGTAGTATGGATATTTTAACAATATTAATTCTTTCAATGAGATAGATGAGATAGATTTCTTTCTTTCTTTCTTTTTTTTTTTTTTTTTTGTTCTCTTCATCTTCTTTCATCAATATTTATACTTTTCCGGGTAGAGATTTTTCACTTCTTTGCTTACATTTATTCTAGGTATTTTATTTTGCTTTTTTGTAGCTATTGTAAATGAGATTGTTTTCTTGATTTCTTTTTCAGATTGATGGCTGTTAGTATATAGAAAATCAACTAGGCTGGGCACGGTGGCTCACGCCTGTAATCCCAACACTTTGGGAGGCCGAGGCAGGTGCATCACCAGGTCAGGAGTTCAAGAGTGGCCTGGCCAACATAGTGAAACCCCGTCTCTACTAAAAATACACAAAAATTAGCTGAGTATGGTGGCATGCGCCTGTAGTCTCAGCTACTCGGGAGGCTGAGGTGAGAAATTGCTTGAACCCAGGAGGCGGAGGTTACAGTGAGCCGAGATGGTGCCGCTCCAGCCTGGTGACAGAGCAAGACTCCGTCTCCAAAAAAAAAAAAAAAAGAAAAGAAAATCAATTGATTTTTGTATCCTGCAACTTAACTGAATTCGTTCATCAAAGTTCTGAGAGATGGAGTCTTTAGGTTTTTCTAAATATAAGAACAAGTCATCTGCAAGCAAGGATAATTTGACTTCTTCCTTTCCAATTCAGTTGCCCTTTATTTCTTTGCCTTGCCTAACTGCTCTGGTGAAGACTTCCAGAACTATGTTGAATAGGAGTGGTGAAAATGTGTATCTTTGTCTTGTTCCAGATCTTAGTGGAAAGGCTTTCAATATTTTCCTGTCTAGTGTGATATTAGCTGCGGGTTTGTCATATATGGCTTTTATCATTTAAAAACTTTTTTTCCCTTAGATTATTCCCTTGTTTCCTCTGCTTTTCCCACTTAAAAAATTTTTTGGGGGAGACAGGCTCTCATTGTGTCATCCAGGAGTGCAGTGGTGCAATCATAGCTGAATACAGCCTCAAACTCCTGGGCGCAAGCATCCTGTGGCCTCAGCTTCCCAAATAGCTAGGACTACAAGCGTGCCACCATGCCTGGCTAATTTTAAAACTTTTTTGTAGAGATGGGTCTTGCTATGTGAACTCGGGCTCAAGCGATCCTCCCGAAGTGCTGGGATTACAGGCTGAGCATTTTCCTGCTTTTCTTTCTCATTTAACATTTAAATATTTTATCATCCTTCCACTCCACCCCCACCTCAGGTCTGAAGAATTTATTAACGAACAAGTGACTGTGAGGCCCTTAAGAGTTCAATGCTAGATGCTTGGAGAGGGTGTGAGAAAAAATTCAAAGAAGATTAACTTTGCAGGAGCCCTCTTGTCTGTTTTGGCTCTGGGCAGGGTCAGTTTCTGTGGCTTCTGCAGCCTCCCACCTTTTTCCTTCTTGAGCTGGTAGAGACTTGCCTCTGGGTTGCTGGAATATACACACCTTTCTTTGACATTAGGTTAAATAATACTGCTGGGAGGATTTTGTGAAATCAGAATCCTGTACACAGGTGAAACAAACGAATGTAGACAGTATGAGGAACCTTTAATTATTAACCCGGTGTGGATGATTCTGAGGAATGCAAATTCCAGGCAAATTCCAGGAGTTATATTTCAGCCACGAGCTGTCTGGGGGACTAAATTCTGCAAAAGATGGCACTTCCTTGTGGAAGACCATTAGAACTGAATGGAAACTAATGGAAACTTCGTTATTTAGTCCAAAAGCATTAGCATTAAGGCATGAATGCTTTCTACCTGCCCTTGCTTCCTTATAGGATTATACAACTAAATATATAAAAAATTAAACTCACTCTCTCACCCTAAAATTTATACCTCTTCTAGTGTTCACATTTTACCATTCACACAGTGGAGCAGATTGACTTCGCTACTTCACTATTGTATCTCAATTCCAATCCATCAACAAGTCCTGTTGAAGCTGTCCCTCTCCACTGCCACCATCCTAAAATAAAATGATACTAGCTTATGCCTGGAGAATTATAATACCACTCATGTGGTTTCCCAAATGCACTCTCCCTTTTCCTCATTCTCTACATGGTCGCCAGAGTTGTATTGCATAGCAGTCATGTCAGCCAACAATGGCTTCCTATTGCTCCCAGGATAAAGTCCCAAACCTTTAGCATGGCTTTCACACCACTATGCAATCTGGGACCTTTCAGTGTCTTGAGCTTCATCTCTTGACTATGCTTTTTCAGGAAACATGCCAGTTGCAGAGGCGGTTTTGTTTTTTCTTTTCTTGTGTTTTTTTTTTTTTTTTTTTTTTTTTGAGACAGAGTCTCACTCTGTCGCCAGGCTGGAGTGCAGTGGTGGGATCTCGGCTCACTGCAACCTCTGCCTCCCAGGTTCAAGCGATTCTCCTGCCTCAGCCTCCCGAGTGGCTGGGACTATAGGCGCACGCCACCACACCCAGCTAATTTTTGTATTTTTAGTAAAGACGGGGGTTTCGCACATTTGAGACCAGGCTGGTCTCAAACTCCTGACCTTGTGATCTGCCCGCCTTGGCCTCTCAAAGTGCTGGGATTACAGGCATGAGCTACCGCTACTGGCAGTTTTTTTTTTTTTAAGATCTTGTAAAATGCTATGCTCTTTCTCCACTATGTATATTATTTCTTCTGTGTGGAAATACTGTACTCCATTCCTTTTTTTTTTTTTTTTGAGACGGAGTCTCGCTCTGTCGCCCAGGCTGGAGTGCAGTGGCCGGATCTCAGCTCACTGCAAGCTCTGCCTCCCAGGTTCATGCCATTCTCCTGCCTCAGCCTCCCGAGTAGCTGGGACTACAGGCTCCCACCACCTCGTCCGGCAAGTTTTTTGTATTTTTTAGTAGAGACGGGGTTTCACCGTGTTAGCCAGGATGGTCTCGATCTCCTGACCTCATGATCCGCCCGTCTTGGCCTCCCAAAGTGCTGGGATTACAGGCTTGAGCCACCGCGCCCGGCCCTGTACTCCATTCCTTAGCTGATATCCTTTCAATCCTCAGGTCTCTTCTTTTACACGTAGATGCACATATATAGACACATGCATATACATATGTCAGCTTCCTTGAGAGATAATTCACATACCATACAATTCACCCATGTAAGGTATGCAATTAAACGGCTTTGGCATATTCACAGAGCTATGCAACCATTACCATAATCAATTTTATAACGTTCTCATTACCCAGAAAGAAACATACCTGTTAGCAGTCACTCCCATTTTCCCCCAACTCCTCGGCCCTAGGAACCACTAACGTAGCTACTTTCTGTCTGTACAGATCTGCCATTTATTTCTTTTTTGCAGTTTCAATGAGGAGCTGTGCCATGTTTGGCTGGTATAGCGGTTAAGTCCTCTGCATTGTTTTCCCTCTCTCTTTTTTTCCCCAGCATTTCTAAAAAGGGACTGGGTTGTTTGCCCTATAGTGTTTGCAACAATCTGGATTTTGTCAGCTGCATCCCTGTGGTGTATTTATGTTCCCTTATCTGCATTTTGTGTAATTTGGCAGTAGGATCTAAATGTTTTATCAAATTCAAGTTTAATTTTTGGCAATGTTACTTTATAGGTGGCAGTGTACTTTTCCACTGAGAGATACACAGTGTATGTGTGTCCTTCTTTTTGTGACGTTGGCAGCCATTGATGAGAAAAGCCTAGATCAATTCATTCATTAGGAGTTTTTAAGTGGTGATATAATGCTATCATTCTTCATTTACGAGCTATTGTACAATGTTTCTACCAAGGGAAATTGCCCCTTTTTGGTTATTTGATTACCTAGTAATATTGTTTATATAGGAAAGCAGGATAAATGCTTGATTCTTTCCCTTTTACCAAATAATATCTTAATTGTTGCCACTTTTCTCCTTTTCAACCACTACCATCCTGATCCAAAGTCCTTAACCTGACCCCCAAGACCTTGAGTCTTTGGGATCCTACTCCTTTTGTAAGGTCCTACATGATTTGGTCCCCATCTCTACAGCCTCCTTTCAGGCCACTTTCCTCCTCTCTCACTATATCCAAGCCAACTGACTTATTTTCATTTCCTAAGTCACCAGAGTTTTTCCCATTTCAGGGCCTTTGCATATATCCCATCACCTGAAAAGCTTTCTCCAACTTCCCCTAACTCTTACTTATCTTTTAATCATTGCTTTCTTAAGGAAGTACTAGGTTGGACTTCTGATTATATCCTCTCATACCACCTTCTGTTTGACCTTCATGGCACTTCTTATACAGATTCTCCTCAACTTATGATGGGGTTATATTGCAATAAATCCATCGTAAGTTGAAAATATCATAAGTCAAAAATGCATTTATTTATTTATTTATTTATTTATTTGAGATGGAGTCTCACTCTGTCTCCCAGGCTGGAGTGCAGTGGCGCAATCTCAGCTCACTGCAACCTCCGCCTCCTGGGTTCAAGCGATTTTCCTGCCTCGGCCTCCCTAGTAGCTGGGATTACAGGCGTGCACCACCATGCCCACCTAATTTTTGTATTTTTAGTAGAGATGGGGTTTCACCACATTGCCCAGACTTGTCTGAAACTTCTGACTGCAAGTTAACCGCCCTCCTCGGCTTCCTAAAGTGCTGGGATTAAAGGCATGAGCCACCACACCCAGCCAAAAAAGCATTTAATACATCTAACCTACCAAACATCATACTGGCCTACCTTAAATGTGCTCAGAACATTTACATTTGCCTACAGTTGGGCAAGATCATCCAACACAAAACCTATTTTACAGTAAAGTATTGAATATCTCATGTAATTTGTTGTGAAAGTGGAAAATAGAATGGTTGTATAGATATGTAAAGTATAGTTTCTTTTGTGTATTTATCACTTTACACTGTTGTAAAGTAAACAAATCTCAAGTTGGGGACTGTCTGCAGTTCATATTTATGCTTATTTGTGATAAGCATATGTCTGATAATTTATATAATGTCTGCCTCCTTGCTAAACCATAAGTTCCATGAAGGCAGCAATCATATCTACTATTTTTCTTCTAAGATTAAGTTAATGATTGGAATATAGTATATGCTCAAAAAATAAATGTTGAAGTCATATTTGGGAAAAATAAAATACTTATCTTAGCCAGGTACCGTTGCTCACGCCTGGAATCCCAGCACTTTGGGAGGCAGTGGTGGGTGGATAACCTGAGGTCAGGAATGTGAGACTAGCCTGACCAACAGGGTGAAACCCTGTCTCTACTAAAAATGCAAAAATTAGCTGGGTATGGTGGCAGGCACCTGTAGTCCCAGCTATCCAGGAGGCTGTGACAGGAGAATTGCTTGAACCCGGGAGGCGGAGGTTGCATGAGCCAAGATCATGCCACTGCATTCCAGCCTGGGTGATGGAGCGAGACTCCATCTCAAAAAAATAAAACAAAAAAATTCTTTATCCCAACTTGTAAAGAGTAAAGATAGCTAAGATTTACTGAGTTCTTCTGATACTCAAATCTGAGTAATCTGGCTCCAGAACCTAAGGTATCAGGTTGAAATCCCAATATAGGTATACCTCAGAGTATGTGGTATATTGTGGGATCAGTTCCAGACCATCACAATAAAGTGGGTCACACACATTTTATGGTTTCTCAGTACATATAAAAGTTAAGTTTACACTATACTATGGTCCAAGATTGTCCAACCCATTGCCCGCAAGCTACACACAACCCAGAACAGCTTTGAGTGTGGCCAAACACAAATTTGTAAACTTTCCTAAAGCATTATTAAATGTTTTTGTAATTTTTTTTAGCACATCAGCTATTGCTAGTGTTAGTGTATCTTATGTGTGGCCCAAGACAATTCTTCGTCTTCTAATGTGGCACAGGGAAGCCAGAAGATTGGACACCCCTGCTATAGTCAATTAAGTGTACAAGAGCGTTATATCTAAAAAAATAAAAATTAAAAATACTGTATTGCTAAAAAGTGCTAATGATTATCTGAACCTTCAGCGAGTCATAGTCTTTTTGCTGGTGGAGGGCCTTGCCTCAATGTTGATGGCTGCTGACTGAGCAAAATGGTTGCTGAAGGTTGGGGTGGCTACAGCAATTTCTTTTTTTTTTTTTTTTTTGAGGCGGAGTCTCGCTCTGTCGCCCAGGCTGGAGTGCAGTGGCCGGATCTCGGCTCACTGCAAACTCCACCTCCCGGGTTCACGCCATTCTCCTGCCTCAGCCTCCCGAGTAGCTGGGACTACAGGCGCCCGCCACCTCGTCCGGCAAGTTTTTTGTATTTTTTAGTAGAGACGGGGTTTCACTGTGTTAGCCAGGATGGTTTCGATCTCCTGACCTCGTGATCCGCCCGTCTCAGCCTCCCAAAGTGCTGGGATTACAGGCTTGAGCCACCGCGCCCGGCCGGCTACAGCAATTTCTTAAAAAATGAGACAACAATGAAGTTTGATGCATCAATTGACTCTTTATTTCACAAAAGATTTCTCTGTAGCATACAATGCTCTTTGATAGCATTTTACCCACAGTAGAATGTCTTTCAAAATTGGAGTCAGTCCTCTCGAACCCTGCTGCTGCTTTATCAACTAACTTTATGTCATATTCTGAGTTCTTGGTTGTCATTTCAACAAAGTTCCCAGCATCTTCACCTTTATGTTTATCTTGAGTAGATTCCATCTCAAGAAACTATTTTCGACCGGGTGAGGTATATGCCTATAATCCCAGTATTTTGCGAAGTCAAGGTAAGGAACTCACTTAAGACCAAGGTAAGGGACTCACTTAAGACCAGGAGTTCAAGACCAACCTAGACAACATAGCGAGATGCTATCTCCACAAAAAAATTTTTTTTTAATTAGCCAGATGTGGTGGCATGCACCTGTAGTCCTAGCTAATTGGGAGGCTGAGGTAGGAAGATTGTTTGAGCCGAGGAGTTTGAGGTTACAGTGAGCTATGATTGCACCACTGCACTTCAGCCTAGGTGACAGAACAAGACCCCGTTTCAAAAAACAAAACACTTCCTTTTCCCATCCATCAGAAACAACTCCTTATTGTTCAAGTTTCATTATGAGATTGCAACAATTCAATCATATCTTCAAATTCTAGTTCTCCACTTCAAATTCTAGTTTTCTTGCTATTTCTGGCACATCTATAGTTACTTCCTCTACTGGAGTCTTGAACCCTTCAAAGTCATGAGGGGTGGAGTCAACTTCTTCCAAAGTCCTGTTAATGTTGATATTTTGACCTCCTCCCACAAATCATGGATGTTTTTAATGACATCTAGAATGGTGAATCCTTTCCAGAAGGTTTTCACTTTGCCCAGATCCATCAGAGGACTCACTATACATGGTAGCTAAGGCCTTTTGAAATGTATTTCTTAAATAAGACCTGAAAGTAGAAATAACTCTGTAATCCATGGACAGCAAGAATAGACAATGTGTTAGCAGGCATGGAAACAACATTAATCTTGTACATCTTCATCAGAGCTCTTGGGTGACCAGTTGCACTGCTGGAGAGCAGTAATACTTTGAAAGGAATTTTTTCTGAGCAGTGGGTCTCAACAGTGCACTTAAAATATTCAGTAAACTATGCTGTAAACAGATGTGCTTTCTCCTTCAGGCTGTGATGTTTCATCTATAGAGCACAGGCAGAATAGATTGAGCATAATTGTTAAGGGCTCTAGGATTTTCAGAATGGTAAATGAACATTGGCTTCCACTTAAAGTCACCAGCTGCTTTAGCCCCTAACAAGAGAGTCAGCCTGTCTTTTGACACTAGCCACTGCCTTCTTCTCTCTAGCTATGAAAGTCCTAAATGTATCTTCTTCCAATCTAAGGCTGTTTTGTCACAAGAAGCATAGCTTTCAGCTTATCTCAGCTTTTGATATGTCTTCCTCACTAAGCTTAATCAATTTTAGGTTTGATTTAAAGTGAGAGACGTGTGACTTTTCCTTTCACTTGATCACTTGGAGGCCATTCTAGGGTTATTAATTGGCCTAATTCCAATATTGTTGTGTCTCAGGGAATAGAGAGGTCTGAGGAGAGGCAGAGAGACTAGAAACAACTGGTCAGTGGATCAGTAGGAACACACATGTTTATTAAATTTACCATCTCATATGGGTATGGTTTGTGGTGCCCCTAAACAATTACAATAGTAATCAAAGTTCACAGATCACAGATCACCATAACAGTTATAATAATTAATGAAAAAGTTTGAAATATTGTGAGAATTATCAAAATGTGATAGAGACATAAAGTAAGCGCATGCTGTTGGGAAAATGGCTCCAATAGACTTGTTTGATGCAGGGTTGCCACACATATCTTCAATTTGTGAAAAATGCAGAAGCTGCAGAGTGCAATAAGGTGAGGCACAATGAAACAAAGTATGCCTTTATACCCCAATCTGTAGGAATACACCATAAAAATCTGTATATTGAAGAGGAATTAACCTCAATTTTGGGGGGTTCTAAATTTGTAAATCCCAGGAAAGAGACTTACTGGTTTAGCTTAGTTTGAATACTCATCCCTAAACCAATCAATTAAAATCAAGGCAATGGGACTATTATAAGAAAATGCAGCTTTCATGCCAGATATGTTGATGCTATGGGGCAGTTTCCAGGAGAAGGAGATATACCAGGCAGACAATCTCACAGTAGAGCATATGCATATTTCTTTCCATAGTCTAATTTCATAAATTCTCTTGTCTAGCATAGTGCAGTTTTCCCACGTAGACACCTTGCCTACTCAATGAGAAACAAGTAAAAGACATGACCAGCTACTATATCCATCTTTCATTTCGAGAATCTCAATTGATCAGGTCTGGATGTAGTTGTATATAATTTTGCAATCTATGGGCTAAATGACAAATGTAACAGCCCTCAAAAGAAAACAATCATATCTTTTGCAAAGGTTCTAAGGTCAGCTCCTGTTGTATGAGAAATTACCTTGGGGCAATGGTAGCCTCCTAGGCCTTAGGCAAAGCTATCTCAGGGTAAGACCCACTGGGCCAAACTAAGTATTTAGAATCCCACAATTTATTAAAAAATTTGAAACACTCACTGAGAAGTAAGAGGAAAGAGTGAGGTAGATTAACACTCTTTGGATAAGGTACAAGCAGGGTAGAAGGACCATACTACCTGAATCTGGATTACACAATGTTCATATTCCTGTCTTTCCCCTTGCTGTGGCAGCTTTTCTTTCTGACAGTGTGGTTATGAGGATCAGAGGTGATGTTTGAGCAAGGGATCCAACAGATGAAAGGTGTATGGACCAGTGTACACAGGGACTTGCCTATTGGAAAGACGCAGGGACACGTATGCATGACAGTAGCTGTATCTCATCAATCAGCCTGATGAGTAGGTCTCAATTTCATTTGCATTTTGGGGGCAAAGGACAAGCGGGGTTAGAATGATAGCAACTATGAGTGGCTGATGTAAGGCTTCAACAATGTCAAGGGCTTAATGTCTCTCATGTATATTTAGTGAATCATGAATATTTGCTATGCCTTGGTCCTTCCTTCCCTTTCTATCAACTTTAGAAAATGTATGTTCTAACATGTCTCACATGCCTGTTAGAAATGCTTGTTCCCCAGTGCCACAAATAAATACCACTTGAACATAAATTTAATTTTCTCAGCAAGGCCATTTTTACTTTCTGCAGAAAGGGCACACTCACCAGCAGTTTTGCCATGAGAGTACACCGAACAAAGGAGACAGGGTTATTTATAACCTGACACATCTACCCTACTGCCATGTACGGTTTCCATTGCCTGGAATGGGACCCCACATTCTCTATTTGTCCCGATTGGCTAGCAGCTTAGAACTTTCTAAAAGAGGCAAAGGCAGAGGATAATAAAGGAAGGAGGCAGTAAATTGTGGGATGCTGAGAAAGGTAAAAATACTTCCAAATAAGGAAGAGGAACAGACTATGACCTAATGCTTGCTTGGACCAGTATAAGCATGCCAGGGCAAATATTTAGGCTACGTTGTAGGAGCTAAGAACACAAAGTACGTTAATTTCTTTATTATGGCTAGCAGATGTCTGAGAATGTTAGCACATGTCTTTGAATAAATTTTGCTTCTAAGAGAAGTTACTATTTATTCCTAATTAGACAGAGAGGAAAGTCTTTTTGAAGAGGAACCTCTACTTTACTTTTTACGTGCCATTTGCTTCCATACTTGGGTTCATTTAGCCTTTTTATTTTTTGTTTTCTGCTCTATTAGTAAAATTGAAAATTCTCTAAAAATTTAAAATGTGCATTACAAATCAAAGATCATGTATAGTCAAGATTACCGTTGAAGATCTCTTAAATTGCCCATAAGGCACAATATATTGCATTTATGAGCCACCTTGGAGGCTGATGTTCTGTCTCTCAGTAAGTCCAACCTAGAGAATTTACCTTGCAGCATTGGAACAGATGGCTCATCCTTCTGTTGACCCCCAGAGGAAGTCATTGGCTTGCATGTAGGACCTCTAGGCTTGGACTCAGACTACTAGATGCCCACACTATGAGAGGCACCTGGAAACAGACCAACTGAGAGAATGACACGTTTGTGTCTTCTGTCTTCTGCTTACTCTGGGCATTAATTTGCTTAGTCAAATGATGCTTATACTTCCCTCTCTCAAGCCCACTTCAGTTCATATGAATTAAATATGTGTATGTTCTATTTCTAGGGTACAAAAAGTATTAAATGATGAAAGACAACTAGAATATCCACAATTAAAAAAAAAAAAAAACCTCTTTAGAAAAGAAGAAAAAAAAAGAGCAACCTACAGAGGTCACTTGCCCAGATCTTCTAGCACATCTTGCTGGAGGAAGACAATAAAGTAGATCATAGGGCCGGAAAACGTAATGTGCTCCGGGTTTGTTAACTTACTTCCTTAAGAGTGGATTAAGTTCAGTATGGCTGCCCCAGGATTCTGCTAAGAGAGTTTTCCTTATTTGTATCCAACAGGGCCATCCTTGAGTATAATGATTAATATTATGTGTCAACTTGACTAGGCTAAGGGATACTCAAATAACTGGTAACACATTATTTTTGGGTGTGTCTGTGGTACACCCAGATGTGAGGATGTTCCTGGAAGAGATTAGCATTTGAATCAGTAGATTGGGTAGAGATCACCCTCACCAGCATGGGTGAGTGTCATTCAATCCATTGAGGACCTGGATAGAACAAAAAGGTGAAGGAAGGATGAATTTGTTCTCTCTGCTTGAAGTGGGACATCCATCTTCTTCTACCCTCAGACAGCTGTGCTCCTGATTCTCAGGCCTCGGGACCTAGACCAGGATTTCCATCAGCTCCCCTGGCTCGCAGGCCTTCTGACTTCTGACTCACCATGGGCTCTCCTGGATCCAGCTTGATGATGGCAGATCGTGGGACTTCTTGGCCTCTGTAATCACATGAAACAATGCCCACAGTATGTCTCCTATTAAATAAATATATATCTAATCTCTTATTGGTTCTGCTGCTCTGGAGAACCCTGGCTAATACACTAAGAAAGAGCTTGGGGAGGATTCCTCTGAAGGGGACTCTACTATTTTAGCAGTATACTCTATGTTGGTGAATACATTTGAGCTGGGTCTTATCTTACAGGTTGAGCAATAATCACAGGTGATTTTGCAAGGATTGAGTTCTATTTTATTTTATTTTGCATGGCTTAAGACTGAAGCAGCCCATTGCATTCATTTTTGAGGATAGTGTTTGCTAATAACCCAACGCAGAAATCATTTGTGGTTAGGATTATGATCTAATCATTCACCAAACTTATAACAGATGATCTTCACTTGGTCACAAAAAAATTGCAGAACAGTGGGATAATTAATATTTTATAATAAAAAAGTGGAACTCTCATAGTAGCCGTCTAGATGGGGGAGAAGGTGTTCTCAATTCTGTTATGTGTTTTTAATTCTGTTTGGCAGTTATATTACATTTTTCTGGCTCATTCATTCTTTTGCACTTAGATGACTATTTTCTATCATCTCTTCTGTCAGTCCTCCAATACTTCCCTTACCACTCTCTCTCAGTTGATGCCCATCATAAAAAACTACTATAGGCCGGGTGCAATGGCTCACACCTGTAATTCCATCACTTTGGGAGGGTGAGGTGGGTGGATCACCTGAGGTCAGGAGTTTGAGACCAGCCTGGCCAACATGACGAAACCCATTCTCTACTAAAAATACAAAAACTTAGCTGGGCATGGTGGTAGGCACCTGTAGTCCCAGCTACTTGGGAGGCTGAGGCAGGAGAATTGCTTGAACTTGGGAGGCAGAGATTGTAGTGAGCTGAGATTGCACAATTGCACTCCAGCCTGGATGACAGGGTGAGACTCTCAAAAAAACAAAAACAAAAACAAAAACTCCTACAAATGTGGTGGCTTAAAACAACACATGTTTTTTATCTCACAATCTAGAAGTCAGAAGTTGGATGGAAATCTCCCTGGGTTAAAATCAAGGTATAGGCAGGACTATGCCTGTTTCTGAAAGCCATATGGAGAAGCCCTTTTTGCCTTTTCTCCTTTCTAGAGGCCACTTGTATTCCTTGGCTCATGGTCTCCTTATTCCATCTTGAAAGCCGGCAACTCTCTGCCCCTTTCCCCATCGTCACATGTTTCTCTCAACCATATTCTTCTGCCTCCTTTCTTCCACTGTTATTTTATTTTATTTTATTTTTTTTGAGATGGAGTCTCACTCTGTTGCCCAGGCTAGAGTGCAGTAGTGGTGCAGTCTCAGCTCACTGCAACCTCCGCCTGCCAGGTTCAAGCAATTCTCCTGCCTCAGCCTCCCAAGTAGCTGGGACTACAGGCATTCACCACAACACCCACCTAATTTTTTGTACTTTTTGTAGAGACGGGTTTTCACCATGCTGGCCAGGCTGGTCTTGAACTCCCAACGTCGGCCTCCCAAAGTGCTGGGATTACAGGCGTGAGCCACCGCACCCAGCCTCCTTCCACTGTTTTTAGTAATAGCCATAGTGAAGATATAATTCGCATACCATATACTTCATGCATTTAAAGTGTACAATTTGATAGCTGTTAGTATATTCATGGAGTTGTACATCCATCCATTACCAGAACCAAGTTTGGAACATTTTCATTATCCCCAAGAAACCCTGTGCCCTTTAGCAGTTATCTTTTATTCTTGCCCGTCACTCATTCCTAACCCTTGGTAATCACTAATCTGCTTTCTGCCTTTATGGATTTTCCTCTTCTGGCCTTTTCCTATAAATGGAATCATACAGCATATGCTCTTTTGTCACTGGCTTTTTTCACTTGGCATGCTTTCAAGGTTCATCCATGCTGTAGCATATCTCAGTACTTCATTCTCCTCTTCCGCTTTTAGGGACTCATGTGATTAGATTGGGCCAACCCGGTAATCCAGCAAAAGCTGCCCATCTCATGGTCCTTACTGTTTTTTGGTTTGTTTTTCTTTTTGAAACGGAGTCTCGCTCTGGTGCCCAGGTTGGAGTGCAGTGGCGTGATCTCGTCTCACTGAAACCTCTGCCTCCCAGGTTCAAGTGCTTCTCCTGCCACAGCCTCCTGAGTAGCTAGGATTACAGGCATGCGCCACCACGCCCAGCTAATTTTTGTATTTTTAGTAGAGATGGGGGCTCACTATGTTGGTCACGCTGATCTCGAACTCCTGACCTCAAGATCCACCCGCCTCAGCCTCCCAAAGTGCTGGGATTACAGGTGTGAGACACTGTGTCTGGCCCGCAGTCCTTACCCTTAATCACATCTACCAAGTCCCTTTGGCCGTGTAAGGTAACACAGTCACAGATATCGGGATTTAGGACATGGACATCGTTGGGGGGCCATTACTCAGTCTACTGCAATGAATAGCCTTCCTATTTCAGAGAGAAAATAAAAGCAGTCAGAGAAGAATTTTGAAAACTCTTTATCTCCACTGCCTTTCCCCTGTTCCCCAGCATGTGGAGCCACGGACTCTGCCTTCCCCCCATCAAGATGGTGCAGAATCTCATATTCCCAGCATTTGTTACCACAGACTTCCCCTTTCTGTCCTGCTAGCAGAGGCCACGCTGCCACTCAGTGTCGGACCCCTTCTCCTCTCACTTCCTCAGTGGCACTGTTGGAGCTACCCTCCCCTCTCCTGCATTATCATTTCTTACTTTTCTCTTGGATCATTTCAATCGGCATAAAACAACTTGTAATTTCACCCTTCTGAAAACAAAATCCTTTTTTGACCCATTTCCCTCTTCTACTAGTGCCTCATTTCTTTGTTCCCCCAACTCTTTACAACAAAACTTCATGAAAGATTTGTCTATGTTGTTTTCAATTTTTCTTTTTCAATTATGGTTTTTTTTGGTTAGAGAGTCACTAAAAAAAATTTTTTTTTCTTCAATTCTGTTTTTTTTTTTTTTTGCTGTGGGGGTCGGGGGGGGTCTCACTATACTGCCCCTTGTGGTCTCGAACTCTTGGGCTCAAGCAATCCTTCTGCCCTGGCCTTGCAAAGTGCTGGAATTACAGGAGTGGGCTACCATGCCCAGCCAATTTATTGTGATTAAGTATATATAATATAATTTACCGTTTTAACTGTTTTCAAGTATACAATCCAGGGGCACAAATTGCTTTCACAATGTTGTTCAACCGTCAACACTGTCCACTTCTAGAATTTTTCATCATTCCAAACAGAAACTGCATACCCCTTAACCAATAGCTTCCATTCTCCCCTGCCCCCCAGCCCCTAGTGGCACCATTCTACTTTCTGTCTCTGAATTCGACTATGCTGGGTACCTCTATAAGTGGAATCATGCAATATTTATTCTTTTGTGTCTAGCTTCTTTCACACAGCATAATGTTTTAAAGGTTTCTCTATATGGTAGTATGAGGCAGCATTTCATTCCTTTTCATGGCTGAATAATATTCCATTGTATGCATATAGCACATTGTATTTATCCATTTTCCTTCTTTTTTTTTTTTTTTTTTTAAGACGGAGTCTTGCTCTGTCACCAGGCTGGAGTGCAGTGGCACCATCTCGGCTCACTGCAACCTCCGCCTCCTGGGTTCAAGCGATTCTCTTGCCTCAGCCTCCCGAGTAGCTGGGACTACAGGCATGTGCCACCACACCCAACTGATTTTTATATTTCTGTAGAGACGGGGTTTCACCATGCTGGCCAGGATGGTCTCGATCTCAACCTCGTGACCCGCCCGCCTTGGCCTCCCACAGTGCTGGGACTACAGGCGTGAGTCCCCGCGCCCGGCCCCGTTTTCTTGTTGATGGACACTTGAGTTGTTTCCATTTTGGGGCTATTGTGAATACTGCTGCCATGAACATGTGCATACAAGTATCTGTTGAGTCATTTCTCTTAAGTTCACTACAGTCAGGCTTTCACTCTCACTGGTCAACACAAATTGTTCTTGTCAAGGTCATCAGTGACCTCTGAGTGGCTGCAGCCAATTATCAATTCTTCATTCTCATCTTGTGTAACAGTGCCATTTGCATTGATCGCTGCCTCCTCCTTGAAGTCTTTTCTTCAGTTGACCTCCAGGACACCACCACACACTTCCAATTACCTTTCCACCTCACTCGCCACTATTCCTTAGCCTCCTTTGTTAATCATGCTTACTGCCCCCCTCTACAGTCTTTGGAACTATTCTCTTTTCTATCTGCACTTTCTCCCTTAGTAATATCTTCCGATCTTAAGGTGACGCCGACTATTTACCTGGCATGTCCATTGGATAGCAAGTGAGCATCTTACCTTTAACATGTCCCAGACTAAATTCCTGATCATCTGTATCCTCCCCATCAAAATATGCTTTCAGTCTTTCTGAACTAATTCAATGCGATCCTTCTAGATGCTTAGGCACAAGTCCTGGAATCATCTTTTATTCCTCGATTTCTCTCCCATCTCATGTTCAGTCTATTAACAAATGCTGTTGGCACCTTCTTTAAAATATTTACAGAATCTGCCATGTGGGGCGGTACACACCTATAGTCCCAGCTTCCATCTACTCAGGAAGCAGAGGTGGGAGAGTCGCTTGAGTCCAGGAGTTTGAGCCCAGCCTGGACAACATAGCAAGACCCTATCTTGAAAACACACACACACACACACACACACGTGCACACACACACACACACTTTGATCATTTTTCTCCGTCTTTACCACTACTGCCTTGATGCAAGTCATCAACATCTCTTGCCTGGATTTTTTCCATAATCTCCTAACTAGTCTCCCTGAGTCTTCTTTTGCCTCTCTCCAGTTAATACTCAATACATCAGCAAAATCTTGCCATTAAAATGTAAGTTTTTCATGTTGTTGTTGTGATTCAAGAAGTGGTGAAAGGCCGACTGCAAAGCAGTGAGACACTTATTGGGGTCTTAGGAATTGTGATTCAGGAGAAACAGATGTGGTCAAAGGCCAAATTGTGTTCTGAAAAAGAAAGGAGAGTAGTAATTTTTTAAAAGATGCCGAGGGTGATTACACTAGTTGTTTTGAAAGAATTATTGTTGGTAGAGGAGGCTGGCTTAGTACATGAATCCATAGTTCACTGGTTGTAGCTGTTTAGAAGTTATAGTGCTGGCAAAATTTATCTATTTTCCAAGATGTTTTGGTCATGGGGATTTGGCCCAGTTCAAAGGTTTAAGGCAAGTTTCTGGGGTTTTTTATTTCCAAGGTTGCAGGTTTTGTAGAATTAGTACTTCTTAGAATGGCTTCCCAATTTAATTTGATTTCATTATTTATTTATTTATTTTTGAGACAGGATCTCACTCTGTCACCCAGGCTAGTGTATAGTGGTATGATTGCAGCTCCTGCAAGCGTCAACCTCCCAAGCTCAAGTGATCCTCCCACTTCAACCTCCTGAATAACTGGAGCTACAGTCACATGCCATCACACCAAATTGATTTTTGTTGTTTTTAGTTGAGACGAGTTCTCACTATGTTGCCCTTGAACTCCTGAGCTCAAGCAGTCCTCCTGCCTTGGCCTCCCAAAGTGCTGAGATTACAGGTGTGAGTCAATGCACCCAGCCCTGATTTAATTTTAGAGCTCTGAACCAGAGTGATGCCATTTTGTATATCACATTTCACATTCCCCTGTTTTGATCAATATCTGACAGGAGGCAGCATTGTTGATCAATTATTATTGGTTGGCCATAGATTTGTTATATATTTTCTTTGGAGCTAGAAATGTCTGTTTTTAGAGTGGCTTGTGCCACAGAGGTGAGTTGTCAAAAGATAACATGCAGAAATTGGCCAAGTTTGAGTAACAGGGGAGCCATTTTCATAAGGAGGCCTGCATTAGTCTATGGCAATTAGCTGTACATCAGAAAAGGCATACATTTGATTAACCACGTGTAAAGGTCATTCTTCAGCCTTCTTTCCTGAAATAGATGATGAGATTTCAGGAAGGAGATAGAAGGCGGTTGTGTTTCTTTTGGTGAGAAGCTTTCTTGGTCAGATAAAGGAATTCCAGAGGGAGATTCTCTGTGCCCTTGGAGAGAGAGGAAAAAGACAAAATTAGAGGGACCTTGATTCTGAGGCCTTTCCATTTTCAAAAGCACGTAACATGCCAAAGTACCATATTTTTGGGGAAACATTCTCCGCACACAACATTTCCACATGAAACTTCCCTAGGTGTTTCACACACTGAAAGCTGAGTTGGTGGCTGTGGAGAGAATATTTGAGTTAATAGCTGAGTGGCAAAGGATCCCATTAACCCAGTCTCCCATTTCTAGAAATAGGCCAACCCCATTAAACAGCTGTATCTGATTTCAGGAGATGGTGTTGCAGACAGGCTTTCACACAGAAGAAACACAGAGGTTAATGTTTGGAACAATATAAACCAGTTTCTTTAGAGTTTGGAGGGCAGTCAGTTGAGGTGTCTTGATGTTAAACTCAAAGCATTCTATTTCTAAAGTAGAAATAGGCGGTAGCAATCTGACAGCTTTTCTGGTCTGTAATTTGCATATCACAAGGTTGTTTATTCATGAGCTTCAGCTTGCAGGCCCTCCGGAAAAAGGTAGTAGCAATTTCAGTGAGTCCAAGTCAGAAAAATGGAATAAAATTTTGGAAACATTGGTTTGGAGACTTGTAACCAGGAAATAATTCAAAATTCAGTCTGAACTGTAGGCAAATCATAGAAACAATGGCCAGTGGTAGAATCTAGTAACAGGTGTAATACAGTTCTTTTCTGAAACATAATTTTTCAATCTCTAGTTTCCCATTTCTACCAAAGATAAATCATAACAGAACCAATTTATTTGCTGAATAATTTTAGTCCTATTATACATGGCTTGATTATTTGCATAAAGTAAAGCAGCAATAGCGATTGGCTATATAGGTGCTTTATAAATTGACTTTGCAGGGGCTTTTTCGTAAGAATCTCAGATTATATTTTTAAAAGCTGGCCGGGCATGGTGGCTCATGCCTGTAATCCCAGCACTTTGGGAGGCCAAGGCGGGCAGATGACCTGAGGTTGGGAATTTGAGACCAGCCTGGCTAACATGGAGAAACCCATCTCTACTAAAAGCACAAAATTAGCCGAGCGTGGTGGCACATACATGTAATCCCAGCTAGTCTGGAGGCCGAGGCAGGAGAATTGCTTGAACTGGGAGGTGGAGGTTGCAGTGAGCTGAGATCGCGCCATTGCACTCTAGCCTGGGCAACAAGAACGAAACTCTGTCTCAAAAAGAAAAAAAAAAAAACAAAAAAAAAGCCTCTCAAGGGTAGGAAGCCAAGCCAAGGACTTTCCATCAGATTATACCTGTAATAACTATACAAATTGGATGAATTCTTGTCTTCTAAAGGTCCCCAAAATATCTTGAGGTTCCTGGGCCTGTTAGAAAGTGATATTCTTTGCTTACCATAGGATCAAAAATCCTTTAAAGAAACTGTGTAGACAAGGAACCAGGACAGTCTTTTTCCAAGTCTATTGGCTTTAAAGTCAGTCTCAATTCCTTAAAGCAGCCTGATCACATATGAAAATATGACATTCCAGCCAAAGCCTTGGTAAAATAACCAGTGTCTCTAATTGTGTCCTATCACAGAAGAAAACAGATTCTTACTGACTTTATTCAAATACCCATATTGCCATAAAATAAAAATATTCATTCAGTTTCCAAATTTTGAAGATATCAGTTAGGGAGAAAAGTAAATGTTTCCATTTTACTCATAAAAGTATACTTTCCCAATTACCATAAGCTATAAATAGCTTAAGAGGAAAAATAGATTTTTTTTTAAACTCTGAAAAACAAAACAAAGCAATCAGCAGCATGCCTATAATCCCAGCAGCTTAGGAGGCTGAGGCAGGACGATTGCTTGAACTCAGGAGTTTGTAGCCAGCTTGGACAACATGGCGTGGCCCTGTCTCAAAATAAATAAATAAAAGAATGTTTCAAGCAAAAAAGTCAAAAACATCATTTCAGTCCTTTATCAGGTTAGTCCCATCTGCTTAACTGTTGTTCTGCATGATGTCAGATTGGCAATTTTATGGGTCCAATGTTTTTCACTGGAGTTTTTTTTTTTTTTTTTTTTTTTTTTAACCCAGTCCAGTTGAACAATCTTGAGGTTATAAGCAGTGGTCTGTATTTAAAAGTACCTTTCAGAGGCTTTTTCATGAACCTCCTTGAAAATACACCACCTTAAGATTTGCAAAGAGCTCTTAGAACGAAAGCATCAGAATGAAGCAATTTACCAAGACATATCAGAGTTTTAGGACTTTCATGCAATTTTGGAACGTATATTAACACATTTATACAAATATAACTCAAAGAAAATTAAACACCATTTCTAAATTTGACAATGCTTTCTATATGATTTTAACATACCAGATAAGCCCAATATGTCTCTCTTGGAGTTCCAGGGGCTCTTTTTGGAATGTCCAAAAGTTAGTTTGAAGTCAAAAATAATTTAGAATTCAAAATCTGCTTTTGGGTAGTTTGTCAGATGTCAATGGTTTAAAACACTTGATTAAAGCTAATTTTAATAAAATCTTATACAGATCTATCCAATCTCAGTCAGCCTTGACCACACAAGATAATAGTTGCACAACCCTTTTATAACTTCTTACAGATTTTTTTTCCATTCTCTTTCCCCCCACATCTCTCTACATCCATTCAATTTTTTTTTGTTTGTTTGTTTGAGACAGAGTTTCGCTCTGTCGCCCAGGCTGGGCACAATGGTGGGATCTCAGCTCACTGCAACCTCCACCTCCTGGGTTCAAGTGATTGATTCTCCTGCCTCAGCCTCCCGAGTAGCTGGGATTACAGGTGTCCGCCATCAGGCCCGGCTAATTTTTGTATTTTTAGTAGAGACAGGGTTTCACCGTGTTGGTTAGGCTGGTCTCGGACTCCCAAAGTGCTGGGATTACAGGCATGAACCACTGTACCCGGCCCCATTCAGTTTTATCTTTTTTTTTTTTTTTTTTTTTGAGACGGAGTCTTGCTCTGCTGCCCAGGCTGGAGTGCAGTGGCCGGCTCTCAGCTCACTGCAAGCTCCGCCTCCCGGGTTCACGCCATTCTCCTGTCTCAGCCTCCGGAGTAGCTGGGACTACAGGCGCCCGCCTCGTCGCCCGGCTAGTTTTTTGTATTTTTTAGTAGAGACGGGGTTTCACCGTATTAGCCAGGATGGTCTCGATCTCCTGACCTCATGATCCGCCCGTCTCGGCCTCCCAAAGTGCTGGGATTACAGGCTTGAGCCACCGCGCCCGGCCACACTATTATTCTTTTTAAAAACTTTTAAATGTTTAATTTGCATGGGTACCTAGAGATATATATGTTTATGGGGTGTATTTTGATGCAGGTGTACAATGTTTAATAATCACATCAGGGTAAATGGAGTATCCATCACCTCAAGCATTCATCATTTCTTTGTATTGGAATGTATGAACATTCCAATAATATTCCCTCAATTATTCTAAATGTACAATAAATTATTGCTGAATGTAGTCACCCTGTTGTGCTATCAAATACTATATCTTACTAATGGTATCTAACTATATTTTTATATCTATTAACCATACCTATTCTATACCCCCACTACCCTACCCAGCCTCCAGTAACCATCATTCTATCTCTGTCTTCATATGTTCAATTTTTTTAGTTACTAGCTCCCATGAATGAATGCTAACATGAGAAGTTTGTCTTTCTGTCCCTGGTTTATTCCACTTAACATAATGTCCCTCAGTTCCACCTATGTTGTTGCAGATGACAGTATCTCATTCTATTTTATGGCTTACTAGTACTGTATTGTGTATATGTACCATATTTTCTTGATCCATTTACCTGTTGATAGACACTTAGGTTAATTCCGGATCTTGGCTGCTGTGCATAATGCTGCAGTCAACATGGGAGTGCCGATATCTTGTCAATATACTGATTTCCTTTCCCTGGGGTATCTACCTAACAGTGGGATTACTAGATCATATGCTAGTTTTATTTTTAGTTTTTGAGGAAACTCCATACTATTCCTCATAGTAGCTGTACTAATTGACACTTCCACTGACAGTATATGAGGTTTCCCCTTTCTCTACATCCTCACCAGTGTTCATTGTTATTGTCCTGTCTTTTGAATAAAAGCCATTTTAACTAGGGTGAGATGATATCTCACTGTAGTGTTTTTTCTGTTTTTTTTTTGTTGTTGTTTATTTATTTATTTATTTATTTATTTATTTTAATCAGGGTGCCACTCTGTTACCCAGGCTGGAGTGCAGTGGTGCAATCATGGCTCACTGCAGTCTTGACTTCCCAGGTTCAAGTGATCCTCCTGCCTCAGCCTCCTGAGTACCTGGGACTACAAGCGTGGCACCACCACGCCCAGCTATTTAAAAAATTTTTTTTTGTAGAGATGGGGTTTCCCTGTGTTGCCCAGGCTGGTCTCAAACTCCTGGGCTCAAGATCCTCCCTCCTTGGCCTTCCAGAGTGCTGGGATTATAGCCATGAGCCACTACCCCCAGCATTCGTTGTAGTTTTGATTTTCATTTATCTGATGATCAGTGATGTTGAACACCTTTTCATATACCTATTTGCCATTTGTATGTCTTCTTTTGAGAAATGTCTATTCAATATCATTCTTTTTTATTCATTCCATTTAAACAACCTTGAATTCACCTCTAAACTAGACAAAATTACTTTTCATTTAACAAAACCCACATATTTACGTTTTTAAAAATAACCTTCTAACAAAAAATACATTCTATTGTCCTTGTCCAGTCTATATACATAATTATTTCTCTTATATCTAGTAGTTTTAATTATACATACTAACTACAATTTTCAGTGATCCTAAATTCTAGTGAACAACCTAGGAAGTAAGTAGTTTTAATTATTATGTACCAGATGCAGAGCCCAGGCCTGAGGACAGGGCTGTGAAGACAATGCCTGTAGGAGCTAACCTCTCCTAGCATGGCCAGGAGGCACAGCTGGGCCAGGGAGGATGTATTGACCTTGGCTCTGCCCTGAAGCTGGTGGTCCAGGTGCTGTAGATACATATGTCTCCAGACCTCACCGTAGGCATTGTCTAGACCCCAGAATCTAAAGGCTCGAAACCTAATTTTAAAACCAGCTTTATTTACCAAAGATTACTAAAGTCATGTGAATTTGAAAAGCATCTGGGGCTGGATGCGGTGGCTCATGCCTGTAATCCCAGCACTTTGGGAGGCCGACGCAGGTGGATCGCCTGAGATAAAGAGTTCGAGACCAGCCTGGCCAACATGGCAAAACTCCATCTCTACTAAAAATGCAAAAATTAGCCAGGCATGGTGGCAGGTGCCTGTAAACCCAGCTACTCAGGAGGCTGAGGCAGGAGAATCGCTTGAACCTTGCACAAAGATCAGGCTTTCTCTCACAGTACAAAGGAATTCCTGGTACCGTCAAAAGCCAGAGAGATTAGAGAGGTCAATGCAAAAGAGAGCAGAGCTTTAGCCCTGAGAGGGTCTTGCCACAACTCTGGGGCTCCATAAGGAAAACTGAGAATCCCAAAAGGGAGATGTGGTGCCTTTTTCTGTGTGACTCAAGGGGTTTCAGGGACACTAGAAGTTCCTCCTAGATCTCTTCATGTGGAATCAGAAATAGCAAAAAAGAAGGACCAGAAGTGGAAGGAAATGGAAGAACAAATCTTAGAGGAGCCAATTTGGAGATTTAAAGCTTTCCAGAAAGGCCAGTGAAATTTTACTTTTTTTTTTTTTTTTTTTTTGAAGCAAAAATCATGCCAACAAGAAAGGAAGCCAACAGAGGGACCAAACACAATTAAAAAGGGATTTCAGTTGCTGAAAAAAATTCCCAGAAACAGAATCCAAAAGAGAAAAACAGAAAGGCCTTGAAAAAAAAACACAAAAACTTACAGACTGAATATCAGCTTTTAATTAGGTTGATTTCTGACTGTAGAGTTCTTTAAAAAAAAATCTTTTCATATCTCTTGTTTTCAGATTTCAGCCAGGATAAGTAGCCAGTATTCCTGGCTTTTGACCTGTTTTTTCTTTCTTTCTTTCTTTCTTTTTTTTTTTTGGAGACAAGAGTCTAACTCTGTTTGCCTAAGCTGGAGCGCAGTGGCACAAACATAGCTCACCGCAGCCTCGACCTTTTGGGCTCAAGCAATCCCCCTGCCTCAGCTTCCTGAGTAGCTGGGACATAGGTGTGCACCGCTACGCCTGGCTAATTTTTTTTTTAATTTTTTCTTTTTAATTTATAGAGACAGGGTTTGTCATGTTGCCTAGTCTGGTCTCAAACTCCTGGGCTTAAGCTGTCCTCCTGCCTTGACCTCCCAAAGTGCTGAGATTACAGGAATGAGCCACTGTATGCAGCCAATTGTTTTTGCTCTTGTTGTTGTTTTTAACAAAGGTCCCTCCCAAGTGACTTACCAAAAGCAAAAGCCTTAGCCAAGGTTATAACTTAAACAAGGATGCATGAGGTATTTCCAAAGAGCTACAAAGCAGTCATTACAAGACCCAGAACTACCCCCCAAAGACAGCTTAAAAAAAGGAAAGTTTGTCTATGTGCATCTCAGATGAAAGATTAAAAGAGTCAGTAAGACAGGAAATCAAAAGCTATCTACGAAAAGGAAAAGCGTCAACAACAAATGAGGATCCCAAAAAGTAATGAGTCACATGAATATTAAACCATAACTGGGCCATGGCAGTGAAAGCACCAAATCCTAACCATAGACCACAAAGTGGGCGCCTTTTTTTTGTTTTGAGACAGAGTCTCGCTGTGTCACCAGGCTGGAGTGCAGTGGTGCGATCTTGGCTCACTGCAACCTCCACCTCCCGGGTTCAAGCGATTCTCCTGCCTCAGCCTCCCGAGTAGCTGGGATTACAGGCATGCACCACTATGCTTGGATAATTTTTGTAGTTTTAGTAGAGGTGGGGTTTCACCATGTTGGCCAGGCTGGTCTCGAACTCCTGACCTCAAGTGATCCACCTGCCTCAGCCTCCCAAAGTGTTGGGATTACAGGCGTGAGCCACCATGCCCAGCCTTTTTTTTTTTTTTTGTAAATAAATCCTGCAGGAAATCCAAAGCAGACAATGTTTTTTCTTTGTTTGTTTGTTTTTGTTTTTAAACTTTAGAGACAGGATCTCACACCCTGCCTGGAGTGCAGTGGTGTGATCTCAGCTCATTGCAGCCTCACCCTCCTGGGTTCAGTTGATCCTCCCACCTCAGCCTCCCGAGTAGCTGGGACTACAGGCATGTGTCATCACACCTGGCTAACAAAGCAGGCAGTCTGAGCATACAAGAATTTTTTTCTTCATATAACCCTGTTCTGAAAGCATACAAGGATTTTAACTTAGTTTTAGGTCAGAATTTTAGCTCTTTAATTTTGTCAAGACAATTTCTAAGGCTAGCCATAACACGATCATGTGTCTTTTTTTTTTTAATTTGATCCTCCCATAAATACAAATAATGCAATCATTTAGAAAGAGAGACCTCTAAAAAACTTTCAAATATAGTCTTTCTAATTTAAAGGATGCATCTGTTGGTCACTGAAGGTGAGAAATTCTAGAAACTTGAGTTTTTTTTTTTAATTTTAGAGATTTTCTTTTTTTTTTTTTGAGACGGAGTCTCGCTCTGTCGCCCGGGCTGTAGTGCAGTGGCCGGATCTCAGCTCACTGCAAGCTCCGCCTCCCGGGTTTACGCCATTCTCCTGGCTCAGCCTCCCGAGTAGCTGGGACTACAGACGTCGGCCACCTCGCCCGGCTAGCTTTTTGTATTTTTTTTAGTAGAGACGGGGTTTCACCACGTTAGCCAGGATGGTCTCGATCTCCTGACCTCGTGATCCGCCCGTCTCGGCCTCCCAAAGTGCTGGGATTACAGGCTTGAGCCACCATGCCCGGCCAATTTTAGAGATTTTTTAAAGCTATTTTTGCATTGCTATCTCTTAGGGACACTAGTTTAGATCTCTGGAGTCTTTTAGATGCCTCAAGAAACCAACTAAAGTAGGTATCCCACTCAGGCTGTTTATTCTTTCATTTTAGCCCTGTAATAGAGAAGGAAAACAAGTTTGGGAGATTAAAAAAGCCTCAGGTTGGCAATTGTAATTCCAAATCACTTTCAGTGCTATTGGTCCACTGAGAATGAAATTTACAAGATGAATGACCATAATCTTTGTCTAAACAACAAACAGGTGTTTAAGAAGAAGGGTAACTTAGCACTTATACCATTAGAAGCAAAAGGGCTGGTGAATGCTCACCAAAAAGGGAAAATTTTCTTTGTTGACAGCTGGCAACAAAGGCTACCCAATAAAGGCTTCAACCTCAACCAAGGTGGGAGGTTCCAGAAAATGAGAGGACTCCCCAGTAGGGTTTGAGGCTGTCAGGAAGGCAATGGGACGCAAGGGGTTCCTGCAAGTATCATGCTTGAATCCACAGGAGCACTGGGACACAGAGGAAGAGAGTCACTTGTATCCCACTTATGACACCATTTAATGTCAACCAAGAAGAGGTGAAAGACCTTACTGCAAAGCAAGGAAATAAGCATTTATTGGGGTTGTAGGAATTGTAATTCATGAGACACAGATTCAGCTAAAGGCCAAATCATGTTCTGAAGAGAGGAAGGAGAGTAAGGATTTTAAAAAGGATGCTGAGGGTGGTTACACTAGTTGTCTTTGAAAGAATTATCATGGGTGGAGGTGGCTGGCTTAGTACCTGAGTCTATAGTCATTGGTTGTGGTTGTGTAGGAGTCATAGTGCTAGAAGACTTCAGCTGCTTTCCAGGATGTTGTGGTCATGGAGGTTTGGCCTAGTTGAAAGTTTCAAGGCAAGGCCCTGTTTTTTGTTTTTCAAGGTTGCAGGTCATGCAGGTCATCCTTAGAATGGCTTCCCTGCTCCGTTTTAGAGCTGTGAACCAGAGTAATGCTATTTGACATATCACATTTCATATTCCTCTACTGAAAACCCTCCAAAGGCTCTTCATCTCACTCATAGTGAAAGTCAACATCCTGGAAATGGACTGCAAGGCCCTATACAAACAGGTCCTTCATTGGTTCTCTGACCTTACCTCCTGTAGCTCTCTACCTCACTCATATTTTCTCAGCCATTCTGGCCTTGTTGCTTTTATCAAACATTCCAAGCACTTTCTCACAAGGGCCATGCAATTACTGTTTCCTTACTCCCTCACCTTCTTTATTCAGAGGCTACCTTTTCACTGAGATCTTTCCTGATGACCCTATTAAAATTATAATCCTGCCAGAACTTTACTTTTCTTCTTTTCTTTTTCCTTCCTTCCTTCCTTCCTTCCTTCCTTCCTTCCTTCCTTCCTTCCTTCCTTCTTTCTTTCTTTCTTTCTTTCTTTCTTTCTTTCTCTCCTTCCTTCCTTCCTTCCTTCCTTCCTTCCTTCCTTCCTTCCTTCCTTCCTTCCTTCCTTCCTTCCTTCCTTCTTTCTTTCTTTCCTTCCTTCTTTCCTTCTTTGTTCTTTTTTTTGAGATGGAGTCTCACTCTGTCATCCAGGCTGGAGTGCATTTGCGCAATCTCGGCTCACTGCAACCTCCACCTCCCGGGTTCAAGCAATTCTCCCTGCCTCAGCCTCCTAAGTAGCTGGGATTACAGGCGCCTACCACCATGCCTGGCTAATTTTTTGTATTTTTAGTAGAGACAGGGTTTTGCCATGTTGGTCAGGCTGGTCTTGAACTCCTGACTTCAGGTGATCCACCCACCTTGGCCTCCTAATGTGCTGAGGTTACAGGCATGAGCCACCATGCCTGGCAGCACTTTACTTTTCTTTATTGCACTTACTACTTTGTAGGATACAATTTACTCAGTTATGCTTTTTGTTGTGTTTCTCTTCCTAGTAGAATGTAAACTATCTAGGGCAGAAATGTGTTTCTTTTGTTCACTGATGTAGCCCCAGGTCCTAGTACACTGCCTGGCACATGGCATATACTCCAACATTTTTGTGTGAGATAAAAGACCAAGTTCTAGTCAAGTCACACATGGGAGCAGTAAATTAATGGCGAAGTCACCTGATACTCTCAGTATTGAAACAGGAAGCAAAGTTAGCTGCTGGTTGGCCATGGCTTGAAGAAAATGTTGCACATTTGCAAGAGCAGTTGTGGGGAATGGTAAAGGCAGCACATGAAAGGTTCCCAAACCTCACAGAGGGTCTTGCTGAGGTTAAAAAAATCTATTTGTGAAGGACCAGTCTGGAGATATTCTACAGAATCTTATCATAGCTACCATTTATTAACTGTGATGGGAGCATAGTAAATGCATTACCTTCACTATTTTATTTTATTCTCACAGTAACACTGAGATAAATATTATCATTTACATTTACTGGAGGGAAAATGGAGGCTTAGATCAGTTGAATAACTTGTCCCTGGTTACCCAACTAGAAAATGGCAGAACTGGCTGGGCATGGTGGCTCATGCCTGTAATCTCAGCTCTTTGGGAGGCCGAGGCCTAGAGGATCATGAGGTCAGGAGATGGACACTATCCTGGCTAACATGGTGAAACCCCATTTCTATAAAAATACAAAAACGTAGCCGGGCTTGGTGGTGGCAGGCGCCTGTAGTCCCAGCTACTAGGGAGGCTGAGGCAGGAGAATGGCATCAACCCGGGAGGCAGAGCTTGCTGTGAGCCGAGATTGTGCCACTGCACTCCAGCCTGGGCGACAGAGCAAGACTGTCTCAAAAAAAAAAAAAAAAAAAAAAAAAAAGAGGAAGAAGAAAAAAAAAGGAAGAAAATGGCAGAGGTGAGATTCAAAATCAGCTCTGTTTTACTCCAAAGTCCATTATGCTTGCACCATGTGCTGTGCTTCTCGTGGGTATGGTGTAAGGAAGAGGATGTTTGGATAGATCCAATCTGGAATGGTTTGAAAGTGGACAAGGCAGAATGAAAGAGGTCTACAACGTTAGTTCATAGGAAGTAGAGTGGTTGAATGGTGTACTGTGATTCTAGGCTGGACAGAGATGGCACCATAGCCACGAATGGAGTAAGGTTCCTGGAAGCAAATGGAGAAATGAAGGAATTAGACACATGAATGAAGCAGTAATGCAGGGCAACTGACAAATTTAGCATCATGGCAGAATGAACTAGTGAAGATCTCTGCCACTCCTTTTCTACTGCAAAGACATAGAAATGGTGTTCTTGGGTGCCAAAACTGAACGAGGAACTAAAGTCTGGATCTGTAAACCTGCTGCCTTCGCCAAGGAAATACCAAAGCAGGATATATACTCTATGGCTGGTTTCCTGGCTTTTAACACCTGTGTAAGAATAGAAGATATGGCCACTCGCGGTGGCTCACGCCTGTAATCCCAGCACTTTGGGAGGCCAAGGCGGGTGGATCACCTGAGGTCAGGAGTTCGAGACCAGTCTGGCCAATATGATGAAACCCCATCTCTACTAAAAACTAGCCAGGCATGGTGGTAGGTGCCTGTAATCCCAGCTACTTGGGAGGCTGAGGCAGAAGAATTGCTTGAACCTGGGAGGTGGACGTTGCAGTGAGCTGTGATTGCACCACTGCACTCCAGCCTGGGCAACAAGAGTGAAACTCTGTTTCAAAAAAAAAGAAGAAGATATGGCCTTGAGGTAGCGTTAGTCAGGAAACTGAACTGAGATACCTAAATCAAGCCAGGGCTCTGGTGGAGCTACTCCTCAGTGAAAGGGGAAACTAAAAAATCCTCAGGGAAGTTGTAAGGGAATGTATGTCTCCTCCATGTTCAGACGTTTTAATCTGAATTTATCCCATACTTATTGTTTTAATTTGAAGAGGAGATATTAGTATAAAAGCTGAGCCAGAACAATGAAATCCTGCTTGTGCCTGGCAGATGCAGATATAAATCCACTATGTAACACACTTCCATAACTCAGTAAACTCGCAAGGGAAAAGAATCCCTATTGAAGATGAGCTCATAGTTAAATTTCAAACCGCATAGAGAAATAATCCACTATGCAAAGATTTATCAGGCATAGTATAATTGCATTTCTAAAACTTTGATTTTTATAGAGTGATCTTTAAAAGATTATAAAGTAAATAGTTTTGAAAAATGATTAAAAGAATGAAAGAAGATAAGATACAGGAATCATATGGAAAGAGTAAGACTCTGTAAAGACAGACCAGGTAGATTGAAAAGGAATCAAATATAACTTAGAGAAATGAAAAACTTTTGTATTGAAATTAAAACCGAATAGGTGGGTTAAATAATAGAAAAATATAGCTTAATGATTGATTAGTGAACTGGAACACAGCTGTAAGGTAACTATCCAAAGGATTGCACAAAAAGAAGAGATAAAGAATATAAAAGAAAAGTTGAATCATGGAGTTAGTATTCAACACACGTCTAATAGGAGTCTCCAGAAGCAGAAAGTAGAAAAAAATGGAGGAAAGAATATTTAAAAAGACAAATTTCCAAGGATTATAAAAAACTTGATTGCTCCGTCTGGGCACGGTGGCTCATGCCTGTAATCCCAGCACTTTGGGAGGCTGAGGGGAGTGGATCACCTGAGGTCGGGAGTTCGAGACCAGCCTGACCAACATAGTGAAACCCCATCTCTACTAAAAATACAAAAATTAGCTGGGCATGGTGGCAGGCACCTATAATCCCAGCTACTCAGGAGGCTGAGGGAGAAGAATCGCTTGAACCCAGGAGGCAGAAGTTGCAGTCAGCTGAGATTGCACCATTGCACTGTAGCCTGTTCAACAAGAGTGAAACGACGTCTCAAAAAAAAAAAAACAAAACAACTTGATTGGTCAAACTGAAGAAAGCTGACTTACGAGGGAATAAATTCTAGCAATCCTTATTTAAACACATTACAGAAAAACTCAAGGACATCAAAGGTAAGGGTTACAAATACAGAAAAAAAGAACAGAGGCCAAAAAACCCCACAAAAACCTGGAATAATATCTTTAAAGTTCTGAGAGGAAATACGCAGGATACTAACATATACCTAGCTAAACTATCATATAAGATGGCAGCTAGGATAGAAACCTTTTCAGACAGTCAAAAGACTGAATGTTCATCATGCAGAGACTCTTTCTGAAATCATTAACAAATGGAGTAATTCAACAAGAAGGAAGTTGGAATCAGAGAAAAACAAATGGAATGCAAGAAACAGTGGTGTTCAAAACAGAGCAGGTCTACTGAGAAAAACAGAGTCAGCCAGCTGGTATTTTAGTTGTGGTCAGAGACTGACAGATTAAGGCTTCATATTTTGGAGGTGGAAGAGTCCTGTATGTTGATAAATTCCATTTAACCTTGAGAGAGGATGATTTAAATAGAATGAGTGGAGTGAGGCTGATTTAATCCCAGAAAATCAAGAAACTTTCAAGCTGAGATATTAAAGGGATCATCAATTGTACCATTCTCCTCCATTATTGCAGATACATTCTCCAATTTTCTCCCAGTGCTGCTTTGAACACTAGAATACTGACCCCTATGAACTGTATTATTGAGGCTTTCTTGCTAGCTGGCTTCATGTTGGATTTGACCAATTGGTGTCACTGGCCAAAAATCAAAATGGAAGATAGAGATTGAAATGTTTCTTTTCTATTATTTCCCTGCTTAAGCATTGCTTCTCTGGTGCCTGTGTCTCTCTGTGACTGAATTTCCTAATGAGTGGCCTCTTTTCCATGCCTCCAGCTCTTACTGGGCTTAGATAACTGTATTTTTTCTTGGATTTTGGCCCTATGAACGGTAACAGATTTTTACCACCACTGGTTTCTAGGTACTATTGAGAGATAATTCTCCATGGGTCTCTCGTGTTTCTGCACATCTTACATGCAAGATACTAATGCCTTTTCAAGGAGGTTTGTATACTAAGTAGCCTTGGAAAATAAAGATAGAGTCTCTGGAGCAAAAGGCAGTCATATTTACTATCTAGTACAAGAAAGATACTGTCTTCCTCTAGAGAAAGGGGCGGACCTATTTAGAGCCTATTACAAAAGATTGGGTTTCCTAAGCTCAGAATTCCCTCTCCTGTAACTCAACCTACCCCACTGCATGTATAGTTGTTATCTGGCTCTTTTCATGTCACTCTCTTCATGGAAATTAGGGCCTGGGAAACTAGAATAAAAGTACTGATGCTGGTGGGGAGCAGTGGCTCTAACGTGTAATCCCAGCACTTTGGGAGGCCGAGGCAGGTGGATCACCTACCTGAGGTCAGGAGTTCAAGACCAGCCTGGCCAACATGGTGAAACCTCGTCTCTACTAAAAATACAAAAATTAGCCAGGTGTGGTGGTGCATGCCTATAATCCCAGCTGCTCAGGAATCTGAGGCAGAAGAAGTGCTTGAACCTGGGAGGTGGAGGTTGCAGTGAGTGGAGATCACACCACTGCACTCCAGCCTGGGTGACAGAGTGAGAATCTGTCTAAAAAAAAAAAAAATGCTGATGCTTTGGCTACTGCTGTTATTATGAGCAATAAACTGTCCTTCATGTTGACCCAGGAGTGTCGTGTCTTCTACCAGCGCCTGTGAAACTAACAGGCTATCTTGTTAACTTTCAAATAAGGTACAATCTCAGATTTTTTACAGTTCTTGACAGGTAACTTGGCACCTCTTGTTTGTTCCTTTAAATCTGAGTGAGACCCTGTCTCAAAAAAAATCTGATGATACCTTTAAAAATAGTTCTTCCATAAAATTCATTTCAGTGAATTCTGTTTCCTGCTATGCCCCTCCCTGATATATCTAGAGAGTTTGAAATCTCAAGGGAATGTGTGATGGTTAATTTTGTATGTCAAGTTGGCTAGGTTATGGTGCCCATTTTTTTGGTCAAACATTAGTCTAGATGTCGCTGTAAAGTTTTTTTTAAAGATGTGATTTTATTTTATTTTTTAGACAAGATCTCATTCTGTTGTCCAGACTGGAGTACAGTAGCACAATCATGGCTCACCATAACCTTAAACTCCGGGGCTCAGGTGATCCTCCCATCTCAGCCTCCCAAATTGCTGGGATTACAGGTGTGAACCATTGGCCTATAATCTTTTTTTTTCCGGCTTTATTAACTAGCTTGCCCCCAATAATGTGGGAGGGCCTTATCCACCTAGTTGAAAGCATGAAGACCAAAGACTGAGGTTGCTCAAAGAAGAAGAAATTCTGCCTCAAGACTGCAGTATACCCATAATCCCAGCTAAGTTCCAGCTAATACCCGTAAGTCCAGGGTGGGAGGATCACTTGAGGCCAAGAATTCAAGACGAGCTTGGGCAACATAGAAAGACTCCAACTCTACAAAAAATTTTTTTAAAATTAGCTAGGTGTGGTGGTGCACGCTTGTAGTCCCAGCTACTCAGGAATGTTGGGAAGATCAACTGAGCCCAGGAGTTCGAGGCTGTAGAGAGCTATGATTATATGACTGCGTTCCAGCCCTGGGTGACAGAGTGAGACCCTGTCTCTATATAAAGAATGATAGAAAAAAAGACTGCAATATAAAAACCCTGCCTGAGTTTCCTGCCTGCTGGCCTACAGATTTCAGACTTGACAGTCTCCACAGTTGTGTGAGCCAATTCCTTAACATAAATATCTCTCTCTGTACATATATATCCTATGGGTTCTGTTTCCCTGGAGAACCCTGATTAACATAGGATGCCACAAAATTTAGTGAGAAACCTGTGCACACAGTGTCAAGGTCCCCAAATAATGAGTGGGAGTTTCTTAGGCGGAGAGTAGGAGACAGCAATAGAATGAAAAAGAGCTATTTACTGAAGATAGTAGGATTTATAGAGTCTAAGAGGAGCATGAGGAACACGCCTCAATGATACCTTCGGGCAACAAAATAGGCAGAGTGCACATGATCTTGCCCCTGACTGTGCATCGAGCCTTGTCACCCATCCCTGTCACTCATGACCTACCCTATTGTCCAACTATCAAAAATATCTTGCTGCTCCTGGAACCCAACTCCATACTATCTTATATCTCCTTGACTTTGTTCTTGTAGTTCCTTCTACTAGGAATTCCCTGTCAATCTCTCTTTCTGTATTTCCTATGTCCCCAGGGCCCTTTACTCTCTCATACTTCTTACCTCCTTCCCTACCTTTTCTTCCTTCTCTCCAGTCTCATTAAAGCAGTCAGGTGCACCATCTTCCTCACTCTTCCAGCACAGACACTATGCTGTAATTGTGTTTCTATGTCTTCCTTCTCACTGGTCCGTGAGCAAGAACTGTGACTCTTTACTCAGTATTATATGTATATAGGATAAGACATATAAAATGTACTCTTCACATGTTTGCTGCATGAATGCATAAATGAATGGGTGAGTGAATAAATGAATTTGACAATGACCGTGTACATGGTTGGAACAGGATTCAGCTAGGATTTTCTTACTCCAAAGCCCAGTCTTCTTCCATATATGATGTGATCCAGTTCCTTAGAAATTCTGCATATAGAATCCACCTTTTATGAAGAAGAATTTCTGTCCGCAGTAGAAGGAAACAACAGATGTGGGGAAATTGATAATGAACGCCCATTTAAAAAAGAATATAACACACCAACACTTGTTTTATTTTTATTTTATTTTGTTTCTTTTTTTTGGTTAGCTGTGCTTTTCTGGTTGCCAACAAGATTCTCAAAGAATTCATCTAAAATATAAGAAGGTATTTAGCATTTTGCTTTGCCACAGACAAGATATGTATTAGAAGTCCTTCTTGTTTCAGAATGAAACCCAGTCCGGAAAGCTTCCAGGCTTACCCATGCTCGGTTTATTCTAATAAGCTTTATTACACACAATGTTGAGTGCGCATCTGCCCATGTGATTTGATTTCGATGTCATATAGGGGAGCTGCTCCATTCCTTAATCTCCCCTGCTGTGGAAGGGGTAAACTTACTTCTAATAATGGGATTCTACATTTAGACATTAATTCCTTTCACTTAAGGCAGATCCTCCTTTCTGTCTAGTGCACCCTCCAATCTATATCTGTATGTCAGGCTTTTTTCCTAACTCCACACCTAAATAGCCATCTGTTCCTGCCCTACAATCACCTCTAATACAACATTTCCAAACAGAACCTAAAGGCCAGACATGGTGCATCACACCCGTAATCCCAGCACTTTGGGAGGCTGAGGCAGGCAGATCACTTGAGGTCAGGAGTTCGAGACCAGCCTGGCCAACGTGGCGAAACTCCATCTCTACTAAAAATACAGAAATTAGCCAGGCGTGGTGGCACGTGCCTGTAATCCCAGCTTCTCAGGAGGCTGAGGTAGGAGAATCGCTTGAACCCCAGAGGTGGAGCCTTCAGTGAGCTGAGACTGTGCCACTGCATTCCAGCCTGGGTGACAGAGCAAGACTCCATCTCAAAAACAAAACAACACAAAACAAAGATAAACAACAAAACAAAAAATCCCGGAACTTATTATCTCCCTTGTATCAAAACTATTTCTTCTTCTAGGTTTCTACATTTTATGAATTATACCACCACTTGCCAAGTTTCTCAAGCTAGGAACCTGAGTAAGAGTCTTCCTGTCACCCACATCCAGCTGACCACTGGCCTTTGGAGTCATTTTCTTTTTTCTTTAGAGACAGGGACCAACTCCATTGTCCAGGCTGGAGTACAGTGGTATGATCATAGCTCACTGCAGCCTAGACCTCTTAGGCTCAAGCGATCCTCCCACCTCAGCCTTCTGAGTAGTTAAGACCACACCATCCTGGCCAACATGGTGAAACCCCATCTCTACTAAAAATACAAAAATTAGCCGGGCATGGTGGCGGGCACCTGTATTCCCAGTTACTCGGGAAGCTGAGGCAGGAGAATTGCTTGAACCCGAGAGGCAGAGGTTGCAGTGAGCCAAGATCGTGCCACTGCACTCCAGCCTGGTGACACAGCAAGACTCCATCTCAAAAAAAAGACCACAGGCCACCATGCCTGGCTAATTAAACTTTTGTTGTTGTTGTTGAACTGACTGGGTCTCACTCTGTTGTCCAGGCTGAAGTGCAGTGGTGTGATCACAGCTCACTGCAGCCTCGACCTTCTAGGCTCAAGTGATCCTCCTGCCTCAGCCTCCTGAGTAGCTGGGATTACAGTCATGTGTCGCCATGCCTGGCCTTCTGTGTCTTTATCGTGAACGTTTCTTGACTCTTGTCCACTGGCCTCTGTGACTGTTGCCACCATCTTGCTTCAGGTCCTTCATCAGTCCTCACTTTAAATGAAGAGTTGAACCTCTCCTCTGTCCCTTTTCCACAATGCAGCCAGGAAGTCTCTTTCAAAGATACAGCCGACTCCTCTTTCTGAACTCTTATAGAATGGCTACTCATTGCCTGTAGGATAAAGTGTACACTCCCATATCATACAAGGTATTAATTTTCTGAGCCTCATCCAGCTCTCCAATATTCATCTTCTTCCCACCCCATTTCTACTGACTTCATAAGTTTCCATGTTTTTTTTCGATCTCCTCATATTCTCTTTATCTTATTACAAGTTACTCCTCTTGTTTGAGAAGCCCTTTCCCCATTTCACCTGGCCAACTAATACACGTTCTTTGAGACTCAGCTCAGTCACTTACATTCTTTCAAAAGTGTTCCCAGACGTTTCTCATCTAAGCTAAATGTTTCCAGCAATGTGCTTCCCAAGGTCCCTATCCTTACCAATATCATGGTACTTATCCATATGGTATTGTCTGCTAATTTACCTCCATGCCTTTCTAAGTAGATTATAATGTCCTTTATGAAGAATCCTTTATGTATCTTTGAAAGCTGGGGACCCACCAGAGAGCTGACATTTGGTTAGTGTTCAATAAAATTTGGTTAAGAAAAGAAAGTTAAATGACACTTAGTGGATAGTCTGAGAGGGTCATGAAAACATATTTTAAGTCTGACAAGGTGGTGCGTGACTTTAGTCTCAGCTACTTGGTAGGCTGAAGTGGGAGGATCCCTTGAGCCTAGGAGTTAGAGGCCAGTCTTGGCAACAGAGTGAGACCCCATCTCTTAAAAAAATGTTTAACACCCTGAATCCCCTTCCTGCAAAAAAAGAAAAAGAAAATAACACATTTTGTCTTCAACATAATTTAAACATTTTTTGGAAAAATATGCATAACATAAAATTTACCTCATTAACCATTTTTAAGTGTAAGTTTAGTGGCACCAAATACATTCAAATCGTTGTCCAACCATTACCACTAATCCTTTCCAGAACTTCGCAATCCCAAACAGAAACTCATATCTGTTAAACGATGACTCTCCAGTGCACCCTTACTTCAGCTCCTAGTAATCTCTATTCTATTTTCTGTTTCTATGAATTTGCCTATTCTTAGTAATATACACATGTAATCATACAATATTTGGATTGGGTCTGGTTATGTGGTTTTTTTTGGGTCTGGTTTACTTCACTTAGCATAGTATTTTGGTTCATCCAGGTTGTAGCATATACCAGAATTTCATTCCTGTTTAAGGATGAGTAATATTCTATTGTATGTATATATTACATTCTATTTATCTATTCATTTATTGATGGACACAGGTTTTTTTTCTACCTCTTGGCTATTGCAAAGAATGCTGCTATGAACACTGATGTACAAGTTACCTGTTTGAGTTTCTGCATTTAGTTCTTTTGTGTATATACCCAGAAATGAAATTGCTGGGTCATGTGATAATGCTAAGTTTCCCTTTTTGAGGAACCACCATACTGTTTTCCATACTGGCTGCACTGTTTTACATTTCTACCAGTCAATGCACAAGGGTTCCAATTTCTCCACTGTCTTGCCAACACTTGTTATTTCCCTTTTGTTTTAAATAATAGCTATTCTTTTTTTTTTTTTTTTTTTTTGAGACGGAGTCTCGCTCTGTCGCCCGGGCTGAAGTGCAGTGGCCGGATCTCAGCTCACTGCAAGCTCCGCCTCCCGGGTTTACGCCATTCTCCTGCCTCAGCCTCCCGAGTAGCTGGGACTACAGGCGACCGCCACCTCACCCGGCTAGTTTTTTGTATTTTTTAGTAGAGACGGGGTTTCACCATGTTAGCCAGGATGGTCTCGATCTTCTGACCTCGTGATCCGCCCGTCTCGGCCTCCCAAAGCGCTGGGATTACAGGCTTGAGCCACCGCGCCCGGCCTGAGATGGAGTCTTGCTCTGTCACCCAGGCTGGAGTGCAGTGGTGCAATCTTGGTTCACTGCAAGCTCCGCCTTCCGGGTTCATACCATTCTCCTGCCTCAGCCTCCTGAGAAGCTGGGACTACAGGCGCCCACCACCACGCCCAGCTAATTTTTTGTATTTTTAGTAGAGATGGGGTTTCACCATGTTAGCCAGGATGGTCTCGATCTCCTGAATTTATTACCATTTAGACCTGCCCCACAAGAAATGAAAAGGGAAGTCCTTTTGGGTCAAAATTAAAGAATGTTAGACGTAACTCAAAGCTTTATGAAGAAATAAAGAGTTCTCCTAAAGGATTTAAAAGAAAAATACATTTAAAAATTATTATAAAGCTGTTTCATTAAACAATGCTGTGAGTTGATTTATGTCCCTTCAAAATTCATATGTTAAAGTCCTAACTCTCAGTACCTCAGAATGTGACCTTATTTGGAAATAAAGCCATTGCAGATACAATTAGTTAAGATGAGGTAATAATAAAGTAGGGTGGTCCCTAATCCAATATCACTGGTGTCCTTTAGGTAATAAATTCTGTTGGCTTTTGTTTATCTGGAAATGTCTTGACTTCTTCCTCATTTTGAAGGAAAGTTTTGCCAGATATATAATTCTTGGTTGATAGTTGTCTTTCACCATTTTAAATGTCATCCCACATCCTTCCTATCTCCAGCATTTCTGATGAAAAATTCAGTGATATTCTCTTTTTTTCTTTTTGTGCTAGTAAAAATCTTACAATTGTGGTGTTTTCATTGAAGATTCCTGACTGAGTTGCATCTCTCTTGCTGTTTTCAAGAGTCTTTCTTTGTCTTTTGATGGATTGATTATAAAGTGTCTTGGTGTGGATCTTTTTGAGCTTATCATACTTGAAGTTTATTTGGCTTTTTGGAGTTGTTGATGTGTGTCTTTTATGAAATTTGAGGTGTTTTCGCCAAGGTTTCTTTAATACCTTTCTTCCCCTTTTTCTCTCTCTTCTCTTTCTGAGATCTCCATAATACATATATTAGGCTGGTTAATGGTAACACATAGTTCCCTCAGACTGTATTCATTTTCCTTCATTCTTTTTTCTTTCTGTTCTTCAGACTTTATAATTCTAATTGTCCTTGTCTCAAGTTTGCTAATTCTTTCTTCTGCTTGTTCAAATTAGCTGTTGAATCTCTGGTGAATATTTATTTCAATTATCATAGTTTTCAACTACAGAATTTCTTTCTTTTTTCTTTTTTTTTTTTTTGAGATGGAGTCTTGCTCTGTTACCCAGACTGGAGTGCAGTGGCACAATCTTGGCTCACTGCAACTTCTGCCTCCTGGGTTCAAGCAATTCTCCTGCCTCAGCCTCCCAAGTAGCTGGGACTACAGGTGTGTACCACCATGCCCAGCTAATTTTTTAATTTTTAGTAGAGATGGGATTTCACCATGTTGGCCAGGCTGGTCTTGAACTCCTGACCTCAAGTGATCTGCCCACCCTGGCCTTCCAAATTGCTGGGATTACAGCCATGAGTCACTGTCCCTGTCCAGAATTTCTGTTTGGTTTCTTTTTATAATTTCTTATTTTTGTTGATATTCTCATTTTGTTTATATGTCATTTGTCTTAGTCTGTTTGGGCTAGTTTAACAAAATACCATGAACTGCATAGCTTATAAACAACAACAACAGAAATTTATTTTTCATAGTTCTGGGAAGTTCAAGATCAAGGAGGTAGGAGATTTGCTGCCTGGTGAGGACCTATTTCCTGGTTCCTTCACAGCCATCTTTTTACTGTGTTTTCATAGGACAGCATGGCTAAGAGGTCTTTTTTTTTTTTTTTTTTTTTTTTTTTTGAGATGGAGTTTTGCTCTTGTTGCCCAGGCTGGAGTACAATGGTGCAATCTTGGCTCACCACAACCTCTGCCTCCCAGGTTCAAACAATTCTCCTGCCTCAGCCTCCCAAGTAGCTAGGATTACAGGCATGTACCACCATGCCCAGCTAATTTTGTATTTTTAGTAGAGATGGGGTTTCTCCATGTTGGTTAGGCTAGTCTCAAATTCCTGACGTCAGGTGATCTGCCCACCTCGGCCTCCCACAGTGCTGGGGTTACAGGCATGAGCCACCATGCCTGGCCAAGAGGCCACTTTTATGAGGAAATTTGTCATAATTACTGAATTACCTCCCAAAGGCCTCCCTTCCTAAGATCTTGGAGGTTAGGATTTCAACATGTGAATTTTGGGTAGACACAAATATTCAAACCAAAGCATTCTTTTCCTGATTTCCTTTACTTCTTTTTCCTTCAGGTTTTTTTTTAAAAAAATCATATAGAGTTTTGTCTAAGCCTGAAGCCTGGGCTTCCTCAGGAATGGCTCCTGTCAATTTATTTTGTTGTTTTGAATGAGTCGTATTTTCCTGTTTCTTTGTATACTTTGTGATTTTTTAAATTGGGCAAATGCCCAATCATTATAATATGGTGACTGGAAAGGACATTCTTCCCTTTGTCCAGGGTTTGCTGTTTTCTTTTTCTTTTTGTTTTTTGGTTGTTGAAGGCTGTAATAGTCTGTTAGTTTTGAGAGTTTTCTTAACTATTTTTGCAGAGGCTATTGTGTTGGATCACTGAAATCTCTGTTCCATTAGCTCATGTTCAGTTAATGCTTTAACAAAGATTAAACAATGATGTTGTTTAAATGCCAGCAGTTTTGTCAGTGTTTGTAGATTGGCCTTATCCAAGGGCATTCTTTTTTTTTTAATTTGAGACAGAGTCTCACTCTGTTGCCCAGGCTGGAGTGCAGTGGTGCGACCTTGGTTCACTGCAACTTCTGCCTCCCAGGTTCAAGCAATTCTTCTGCCTCAGCCTCCCAAGTAGCTGGGACCACAGGCACATGCTACCATGCCCGACTAATTTTTTGTATTTTTAGTAGAGACAGGGTTTCACCATGTTAGCCAGGATGTTCTTGATCTCCTGACCTTGTGATCTGCCCACCTCGGCCTCCCAAAGTGCTGGGATTACAGGCGTGAGCCGCCATGCCCGGCTGGTCCTAGGGCATTCTTTTAACACTTAGCTGAGCTTGTTTTGTGCCTAGGGATCAGCTCAAGGTGGAAGCTTAAGGTCTTCTCAGGTCTTTTCTGAGCATGCATCTTGCATGGACATGCACATGGCTTCCTAAATTCTCTCATATATATGGCTGCTTTTGAGCATCTGAATTACTTAGTTGTACTGCAACTTCTCCTCTGGGGTTTAAATGGTCTGTTATATATCTTCACCCGTAATTTTTTGTCCCAGGAGTCTGTGGATCTGCAGTCGCCTTGCTGGTTTTATGAGTAGTGCCTACTACTTTTTTCACCTGAGTTCTGAGTTAGGCAAAACAGAGACTATCTCTTTGTTTCAGTTTTTCAAGTATCTGCCAGAACAGACATACATAATAATTTGTGAACAAGGTCTGCTATGCTCCTTCTGGTTCCAGAAAGGGTACTGGGAACTAGGCTGTTGCCAGTTCAAGACCAAAACCACATAATGGAGAAGGGTGGGGTAAGAGTGAGTAATAAATAATGTCACAAAACTCTCCTACCATTTTGAAGATGGCTTTTTCTTGATTGGACATTTGCTTAGTGGTTGTCAACTTTGTTTTCCAGAGTTCTGATAAAGTTGGTTCAAACAGTTTCTGCTTGTTTTCCCCTCATATGTGTCTGTGGGGAAATAAAAGCTTCACCCTTCCTAGCCTGCCATTTTGCTGATATCCTTTTCAACATAGTTTTGCCTTAACTTGGACTTTCACCAAAGGGCAGCAGAGGACTCGGCATGTAACCTAAATGAAGGTGTGTGCAATAACAATATAACGGTGGGAACAGAGACACTCTTGGCCACTGTAAAGAAACTTGGAATCCTAACTTGGAGAATTAGGATTTTATAGACGAGGAATCTAGGAGGATATTGAATGACAGTTGAGAACAGAGAAGCTTATAAAATGCAGTTTTGTCCAGGTAGTAAATTGCTCGGGGAGCTTGTGCTTGCTGACAGTAGGGGACAGCTGCAATTACATGCTATGAATGGTTGGGTCTGATTTCTGGTTGCAAATTAATTCTAGCTTATGAAGGGTCCTGAGCAGTGCCAAAAGTGACCAAGTAGAAGAATATGTGAAAAGAATGAGATGACTGGTTCTGGTGTTAAACTAGAGCCTCCCCTCAGGGTTCAGAGAACCTGTCTAATTTACTTCATTCCTTATGGCACCTTTCATATCAGCTTGTTTCACCCTGCCTGTGCTTCCCAGTCGTATCTCAGAAGTGACTAGGGGAGGTAAACCTCTGGTAATGTCTCCATTTCTCCATTACTGCACTGTTTTCCCCGTCAGTATATCCCCTGCTTCTCCTCTTAGTTTTCTTCTTCTTCTACTTATCCTCCTTTGCCTCCTACTTCCTCTGAGGAAATATGCTCCAAATAAATAATCTGCTAAATGAATTCACACTAAGGTGGACATAGTCAATAAAACTTGAGTATAAACCTTCCCAGGGGCTACTTGCATTTTAACAGAAGCTTACATTTCAAGAAAAAAGAACAAAAAGTTCTAATTATGAAACTCCATGTGTTAGCTGTTTCATAGGAAAGAGACTTTTTAGAGGACCTGGTCCCAACTCAGAATATTTTTTCTGTTTTCCAGGTACAATCTAATCCAAAAGGTCAAGATGAGGAAATTCTAAATCAAAAAAGAACTTTAGAAAACCAACATTTTCCTCCCAATATGGAAAGAAGATCTGGGGCTGATTTGAGCTGTGACATCACTGGGTAAGGACCTTTTACACCTTTCTGGCCAAAGACACCAGGGATAAAACCAAGACCTTGCCATATTGAGAAGTTAGGCCAGGGGGATTCTCACCTTGCTACAGAAAAAGAAAGGCTGATGAGCAGGAGTAGAACAGATCTAATTTAGGATCTTGGCTATTTAGAGGATAATAAGCAGCCTCCATATGTTTATACGGTCTTTCTTCCTACTCATTATCAGAAAATCCTCTTTGGGAAACAGTGTACCAAGTGGGGAGGTGCCAATGCTAGAAGAATGGGTACCAGAAAATAAGAGCAATAAGAGCTAAGAGTGGGAAATACATATCACCATGATTGATTTAACCCTTTCCCAGCCTCTGTTCCTTCATCTGTAGTGTGGGAACAACACTATCTACTGAAGACAGTTAGAACCCTTTTTCTTTAATAGAGATGTAGTCTTGCTCTATTGCCCAGGCTGGTCTCGAACTCCCAGCCTCAAGTAGTCCTCCCACCTCGGCCTCCCAAAGTGTTGGGATTACAGGCATGAGCCACCACACCTAGCCTTTCAGAATTTCGAATAATGATTAGGAAGACCTTCCCCATTCCAAGATTATAAGAATCCTCCCATGTTTTCTTCTAATACTTTCATGGTTTCATTTTTACATTTAGATCTTTTTTCCATTTGGATCGTATCCTTGTGTATGGTGGGAGTTGGGGAGTTACCAGTCCGTGGACTCTTTGACCCAGCAATTCTGTTTTTGAGAACTTATACTATCTATTTTTTTTCTTTTTTTTTTCTTTTTGAGACGTAGTCTTACTCTGTTGCCCAGGCTGGAGTGCAGTGGTATGCTCTTGGCTTCACTGCAACCTCTGCCTCCTGGATTCAAGCGATTCTCCTGCCTTAGCCTCCCTAGTAGCTGGGATTAGAGGCACCTGCCACCACGCCCAGCTAATTTTTGTATTTTTAGTAGAGACGGTGTTTCACCGTGTTGGTCAGGCTGGTCTTGAACTCCTGACCTCAAATGATTCGCCCACCTCAGACTCCCAAATTGTTGGGATTACCGGCATGAGCTACTGTGCCCGGCCTAGACCTTTGTTTTTTTGATAGAATTGGAAACAGGAGAGATGTCCATCCATATTGGCTGGTTTAATAAATTTTGGAATGCCCATGCAAATGGAAATAATGAGAACTGTAAAAATAATGGAAGACAGGGCGCGGTGGCTTACGCCTGTAATCCCAGCACTTTGGGAGGTCAAGGTGGGCGGATCACTTGAGGTCAGGAGTTCGGGACCAACCTGACCCACATGGAGAAACCCCGGCTCTACTAAAAATACAAAATTATCTGGGCATGGTGGCGCATGCCTGTAAGCCCAGCTACTCAGGAGGCTGAGGCAGGAAAATAGCTTGTACCTCGGAGGTGGAGGTTGCAGTGAGCTGAGATCGCTCCGTTGCATTCCAGCCTGGGCAACAAGAGCGAAACTCCGTCTCAAAATAAATAAATAAATAAATAAATAAATAAATAAAATAAAATAATGGAAGGCACTCTCCAAGTTGAGGGTGGAAAAATTTCTAAGTGACATTATTAAGTGAAAAAGCAAGGTTGATATCAAAGTGTTGTGTTATCTTTTGCATAACAAAATAAAAATATATTTGTATTTGATTTGCATAAACAAAATCTGGAAGGATAAACAAGAAACTACTAATGAAAATGGTTAAGGGAGGAGTCTGATGTGTACGATGTAGGAACTGGATGGGTAGGTAATGAGATAAGATCAAGACTTGGCAACATCATTTTGGACTCAAATGTTGAGCTGTGTCAACATATTATCTTTTTATAAAATTAATTGAAATAAAAGAAACTTCATTAGCGACCATTTGATTGTTCAGTTCACTAGTCACTCAATACACAGTTATTGAGCATCTACCATGTAGCAGGCGCTGTTCCAGGAACTGTGCCCAGAAGATAGGCACCAGATTATGCAAGTTGTGATCAACATACAGCTCAAGAGTTAGTGTCTTTAATCACACCCTTTGAATGCCACAGATTCCATTATGCCCATCCAATAGTTTCCTCCCATCCCATCCAGTCTCTTATCCATGACCTCACCATGGTAACAATATCCCCCATGGCCATTCACATCTAGTAATAATTTAATGTTTGTCTTTTCTGTGTATGTTTTGTGTGTATATTTTTACATCTTGATTGTCTTTCTCTTTTTGAGCATGTTGTTCCATCTGGTTGGTAGAATATGATATGAAAAGGTCAGGACTTTAATTTTATGGACCATTTAGCTTCATTTGGAATGAGAATAAAGCTCCCATGACCAGAGATTTACCCATCAATCTGAGCCAGAGGCTTAGCAGATGTCGGCATGTCCTTGATCACTGGAGGTCAGAGCAGGAGATCATAGATGGTTTGCTCCCTTCAAACCTATTATCATTACCAGGAATGTCATCAGTAGAACACAACTGTTAGACAGTTTGGCAGAGGTATTATATTCGTAAATAAAAGTAAATATGTGTCTGTGTGGGTGCACTTGTGTGTGCATGTGTAATGTTTTGCAATCTCCTTGAGGGCAGCAGAAACAATGATGAAACCTACAAGCATAAATCCCAGAAATTGACAAAGCACATTTGCTCACATCTTTCATGTCTGCGCTCATATACCATCTTCTCAGAAAGCCTTTCCCTGACCACCACTAGAAAGTAACTTGCCTGAATTTTTGTCTGTTTTGTCTACTCTTGTACTCTCTTCCATTCCAGTTCTTACTGTATTTTTTCCTTTTTTGTAATTGCTTACTAGATGGTGAGCTCCTTAGAGGGAAGTACTGTACATATTTCCTCCATGTCTCCAGTACCCAACACAGTGTCTGACGTTGAGAGGGCTCTTAATAAGTGTTTGTGAAAGATTGATAGAGAAATGCCCTATGAAACAAGAAACTGGATAACATTGTAAATATTTCTTTGGTTTGGTGGAATTGGAGTCTAAAGGGCATGCTTTGTTTTCCGGTTGGGTGGGCTGGTGTACTGCTGGGTGTTTTTGGTAAATGTGAAGATTTCCTCCTGCCTAGTTAGCCTGCATTCTGCATGCATGCCATACACAAGGCAGCTGGCTCACCACAGTGGACTGTGACAGTTCACAGCTCCCTGCCAGCCAGTTAGACTGTCCCATCAATCTGTCCCAGAAGCTCCCACACCCTCTCATCTGACAGTAATTCAATCCTTTCCTTGGATTTCTCTGATCACCCGCCCTGTGTTCTCCTCTCTCCTGTCCCTTGCTGTCTGAGCTGCTCAGACTTCAGCAGCCATATGGACTAAAGCAAAAGTGAGTTCATCCACAGAGCATGTGCTTGGGCAGCCAAGTCCTCCAGGTTTGAATAAAATGACCCAACGCATTTGGTATTCACTGGGCAGTCACACAGGGACATGTCCATTCTAGGATGTCCCTCACAAAGGCCAGATACTGCCTCAGCCAGATTCGCCTAAGTTCTTTGACTGGGACTCCTGGTGGGAGGCATGGGAGGTCAAACTCCTTCCACTTTCCCATCCTATTCACTTCTCCCCCACCCCCGACCAATTCCTCATTCTACCAACCACTGGTTTTGCCTTGATGAATTCCAACAGGAATTCCTATTCCCGGTTCCATTTGGATTCTTCCCAAATTGAAATCCCTCACCTGGTCTATAGCTGCAAACTGAAAAGACTCAAATTATGGCTTTTATAGACAACGTACTACTTTATTTCTTGGGGGCAAAGAACTGGCACTGGCTAATGAGTTCTATTCCAATGTACAATGCCCTCTGATTGTGTATTATATATTAGCACTCTGGGCTTGAAAGAGACAATTGTGTCATGTCTGCCCATTAATCGAGGGTACTCATCTCAGCTGCACTGTGCTGCATGCCAGCCAGACTTGTCATTCTCATACCCAACAGCTTTTAATTGTTGTGTTGCCTTTCATGGCAACCTTTCTCGGAGTGTGGAGAGCAAAACCAGAGTCCTACCTAAATATCAGCTCCTTCCCACTCTGAGAAAAAAAAGAATCCATTTAGATGGAAAAGATTTGGGTTTTCTCATTCCCAGAGACTGACAATGCTTCAGCGATTTCCAGTACCCATCAAGTCTAAGTGCTAGCTATGGGATTGCTGCTTCTAGTGAAGTCAGGAAATGTATCATACAAGAAAAGGGCTCCCATGACCTCACAGTAAGCTGGAGACTAAAATAAAAGAAATGCCTTAAAAATCATTGTCAAGACCCGATTCAATGCAAGTAACAGAAAAATCTAAAGCAAATTGTCTTAGGCAAAAATTTTTATTCACTCAAATACGTGAAAAGACCCGGGATAGTACTGTTTCAGTCTATCTCCATTCAGGGCTTGAAAATATCTTCAAGACTTGGTCCCATCCTTGCCACATGTTTGTTCTTCTGTTGCTGCATAAACCTCTGGTCAGGGGAGCTTTATTCTCTTTCTTGCCCATCTTGTGGCAAGATTGTGGCCGGCAGGTCAGCAGCAGGCTCTGAGCTCTAGTGGAAGTCCCAAGACTGAGTCTCATTGGACTAGTTTGGGTCATGGTTCTCATTCTGAACCAATCACATTGCCCACGGGGAACGGAGCCTGAAAATTGGCCAGACCTAAGTCACTCTTGCCCCTAGACGTGGACGGGCTTCAATCCATCCACCCAAACCACGAAAACTGAAAAGAGAGGTGGTGGCGGTTCTCCAGGAAAATCCATGGGCTGTTACCAGAAAAATGGGGAACAGATGCCGAACAAGCAAGAAGAACAGAGGTACTGTCCCTTCATCTCAGCTTCGGGACTGAAGGTCAAATGTGTTGTAGGTTGGTAATGTAAGTTAATGTCTTCTCCCAGAACCCTGTCCAGAATAAAGCGCACCATCTACTGAGTGCCGGGCCCTGTGCCCAGTGTGGTACATCCTTTCATTTAATCCTTGCACCTGCCCCGCCCTAGGATGGGCTCCCTTTTCTAAATAAGGGAAGGAGGCATAAGGAGATTAAATGGCATGCGTGAAGCCACACAACTGCTAAAGACTGAGTCGTTATTTAACCCTGGTCTGACTGCAGAGCCCATGTTTATTCTCCTTTTGTGTATTTCCCAAACTTGCCTATTCACAAGACTGTCTCGGGGATGTTTGTGAAAAACGCAGGGTCTCAGGCACTCCTCCTGGGAGATTCTGATTCAGAAAGTCTGGGCAGAAGTCTGGGAATCTCTTTTAACAGGTGTGCCCAGTAATCCTTATAATTAGACAAGGTTGAAAATGCATAATATGCTGCCTCCCACAGGTTAAAAAATACCTGACACGGCTATTGCACAAACCTATCCCCCTTTCTCTGCTCTTCCTTACCCCACAGAAGACCTGAGAGGATTGCTAGCATTGCTACAGCTGCCCATCATGTTCACTCCACTCTCTAGAGCAGTGCTCTGCAAAGATGGGGTGCATAAGAGGTCCAACCAGTGTATGGGAGGCAATGTTTCTTTTTTGTCAATTTCTATAATTTTTACCATAAAAGAAAGAAAAATTCAGCTTTTACTTTTACAAAAATTTTAATATCCAAACTAACACTAGTATTCTTTCTTTCTGAGATGGAGTCTTGCTTTCTCACTCAGGCTGGAGTGCAGTGGTGCAATCTTGGCTCACTGCAACCTCCGCCTCCTGGGTTCAAGCAATTCTGTTGTCTCAGCCTCCCGAGTAGCTGGGACTACAGGTGTGCACCACCATGCCAGGCTGATTTTTTTAGCCAGGATGGTCTTGATCTCCTGACTTCATGATCCACTCGCCTCGGCCTCCCAAAGTGCTGGGATTACTGGTGTGAGTCACCGCCCCGGCCAACACTAGTGTTCTTACTCAACCATGAGCCCAGGGCCATATATGGTGCCTGAGGTGTCCTAAGAGAAGAGAATCCCACAATACGGGGGATAATGGTGCGCCTACTCATTTGCTAGCTTCCCGGCAATTGATAATTTATCTGTATGGAAATGAAATGACAGGTTATCCACTCTCCTGTCCCCTGAAGTTGCCAGTCATAGAGACAAGTATGGTTTCAGAGACACGTTTCACAAAATCATCAGCAAACATACAGTCCTTATATAAACTGTTTCAGAGCATAGAAAAGGGGAAAACCTACCCAGATCTTTTTACGAAATTAGTGTAACTGATTCTAAAGCTGACAAGAACGAGAAAATAATCTATTAATCACATCTACATTTTGAATGTAGATGCAAAAATCCTAAATAAAATATTAGCAAATTTAGTTAAGCAGTATATTAAAAATAGTGGTGTAGCAGGACGAGCAGCAGACAAAACCCCTCAGACACGGAGTTAAAGAGGGACGGGCTTTATTCGGCTGGAAGCATCGGCAACACTCACATCTCAAAAACCGAGCTCCCCGAGTGAGCAATTCCTGTCCCTCTTAAGGGCTCACAACTCTAAGGGGGTGCAGGTGAGAGGGTCGTGATCGATTGAGCAAGCAGGAGGTACGTGACTGGGGGCTGCATGCACTGGTAATTAGAATGGAACAGAACAGGACAGGGATTTTCACAGTGCTTTTCCATACAATGTCTGTACTCTATTGATAACACAACCGATTAGGTCAGGGATTGATCTTTAACTACAGGGCCCAGGGTGTGGCACCGGGCTGTCTGCCTGTGGATTTCATTTCTGCCTTTTAGTTTTTACTTCCTCTTTCTTTGGAGGCAGAAATTGGGCATAAGACAATATGAGGGGTGGTCTCCTCCCTTAGTGGGTAGCCAGTACTTTACATAAATAAATAGGATTTATGGGGTATAATCATGAGATAGTATTATTTTTCTCCTGTGATTGCACTTGGGTTTTTTTTGTTTTTTGTTTTCAGATAGAGTCTTGCTCTGTTGCTCAGCCTGGAGTGCAGTGGCGCCATCTCGGCTTGCTACAACTTCTGCTTCCCATGTTCAAGCAATTCTCATGCCTCAGAGAATTGCTCCCGAGTTGCTGGGACTACAGGCCACGACTAATTTTTGTATTTTTAGTACAATTACAGGCGTGAACCACCATGCCTGCCGTACTTGTAAACCGAATGTGGGGCGAGTTCTTTCTTGTCTCTGAATGAAATCTCTGCCAGGTGTCACTGATTTTTCTGGCCACTCCAAATAAAAAGTCCCTTAACCATGAAAACTGGCCTCAGTTCATGGATTAAGATATCTAGGCCAGGCACGGTGGCTCACGCCTGTAATCCCAGCACTTTGGGAGGCTGAGGTGGGTGAATTACTTGAGGTCAGGAGTCTGAGACCAGCCTGGCCAACATGGTGAAACCCCGTCTCTACTAAAAATACAAAAATTAGCTGGGCATGGTGGTGCACACCTGTAATCCCAGCTACTTGGGAGGCTGAGACAGGAGAATCGCTTGAACCTGGGAGGCGGAGCTTGCAGTGAGCTGAGATGGCACCATTGCACTCTATCCTGGGCAACAGAGCAAGACTCCGTCTCAAAAAAAAAAAAAAAAAAAAAAAAAAAAAAAAAAGATGTATGTCCCAGGTAGTAGTCAAAACTTCCAACATCACAAAGCATAAGTTATCTTGGCCCCTACCTGAGCCTGCAGTGGGTGGAGAGCCCGCAATGGGAATGGAGGGTGTGGTACGTGTCTCATCTGTCTTCCTCAGTGGTGTTTTCTCCTCCTACCCATGCACTCTTTAGGTGGCCTCTGACACCTGTAGGTTGAAACAGGGTCACGCCAGTAATCCCAGCACTTTGGGAGGCCGAGGCGGGTGGATCACGAGGTCAGGAGATCGAGACCATCCTGGCTAACACGGTGAAACCCTGTCTCTACTAAAAATACAAAAAATTAGCCGGGCGTGCTGGCATGTGCCTGTAGTCCCCGCTACTTGGGAGGCTGAGGCTGGAGAATCGCTTTAACCAGGAGGTGGAGGTTTCAGGGAGCTGAAATCACACCACTGCACTCCAGCTTGGGCGACAGAGGGAGATTCTGTCTTAAAAAAAAAGAAAGAAAGGCCGGCGTGGTGGCTCAAGCCTGTAATCCTAGCACTTTGGGAGGCCGAGACGGGTGGATCACGAGGTCAGGAGATCAAGACCATCCTGGCTAACACGGTGAAACCCCGTCTCTACTAAAAATACAAAAACTAGCCGGGCGAAGTGGCGGGCGCCTGTAGTCCCAGCTACTCAGGAGGCCGAGGCAGGAGAATGGCATAAACCCGGGAGGCGGAGCTTGCAGTGAGCTGAGATCCGGCCACTGCACTCCAGCCCTGGCGACAGAGTGAGACTGCCTCAAAAAAAAAAAAAAAAAAAGAAAGAAAGGAAAAAAAGAAACAGGGAAGGGGGGAAAGGAAAGGGAGCAACAGGGAAGGTCCTACTTGCACAGCACTGACATGAGCTGGCATTAGAACTCCCTGAGGTGGATAGAAGTTTAAAGTTAACTTTTTGTAGCATGGAGCACTTTGTGAACTTTTTTCGAGATCATGTTCCTCCACCCACCACCTGGCCCCTCCCTTTTTGGGAATCTGTCACCTGTCATTTCATTCTTGCAGGAGAATGCATTCTTTTTAAGTCTTTCCTTAGCAGCTCAGTGTTTAACTCTCATTCTAGTTCCAGTATGTGTGTGTGTGTGTATATATATATATATATATATATATATATATATATATTTTTTTTTTTTTTTTAGATAGGGTCTGGCTCTGTTGCCCAGGCTGAAGTGCAATGGCACAGTCTTGGTTTGCTGCAACCTCCACCTCCTAGGCTTAAACCATCCTCCTATCTCAGCCTCCCTAGTAGGGACTTCAGGCACAGGCCACCATACCTGACTAATTTTTGTATTTTGGGTAGAGACGAGGTTTTGCCATGTTGCCCAGGCTGATCTCAAACTCTTGGCCTCAAGCAATCCTCCTGCCTCAGCATAGCTCTAGTTTTCTAGAAGCTGGTCCTCTTAGCTGAATCGAGGAAACTTTACAAAGGCAAACAGTCTCTTATGGCTCACAACTGGCCCATGGAAGATATCTTCATACTTTGCTCAGATAAACTCTGGGAATGTGGAATTTCCCCAGTGCCTCTCTTTGCTCTGCCCTCAGAGCAACTGCCAGCCAGTCCTCCATCCTTTAGAGTTCTCAAATGTTAGATACTGTTTTCTCTGTCCTTCATGCTCTGGGAGACTCTGAGGAAGAGCAAGAGGCCAAGAAGACTAAATTTCATCTTTAAAAAGAAGATGGTGGGACTTGTTCTATGACGTCATAAGACTTATTTAAACTATAGAAATAAGAACATAGTGGGATGGTGCAAGAATTGGAAAATAAGTCAGTGGAATAGGATAGGAGCCCAGAACATCCTCACACATATCCGGACTCACTATATGATAAAGATAGAATTAAAAATCGACCAGGCATGGTAGCTTATGCTTGTAATCCCAGCACTTTGGGAGGCTGAGGCTGGTGGAACACGAGGTCAGGAGTTCAAGACCAGCCTGGCCAAGATGGTGAAACCACGTCTCTACTAAAAATACAAAATAATTTGCCAGGCATGGTGACGGGCACCTGTAATCCCAGCTACTCGGGAGGCTGAGGCAGAAGAATCACTTGAACCCGGGAGCTGGAGGTTACAGTGAGCTGAGATGGTGCCATTGCACTCTAGCCTGGGTGAAGGACTGAGACTCCATCTCAAAAAATAAAAGAAATAAAAAGAAAAAGGGAGGGCAGTAAAATCTGGGAGATGTCTGCACAGGAAGTCTCAATTATGTTTGCAATGCTTAATTAAAAAAACAAAAATCCTGAAGTAGATCTCTAAATACCATTTCCCTTGGTGAAATGGCTGGTTCCAGGTTTGGGGCAAGATATGCACATGATGAGGGTTGGAGAATGTGTTTTGCCAGGAAGTGAAGAAGCACTCCAAGACTACTTGGGATCATGTCAAAACAGCAGAGGAACCACTTTGAACGGGTTCCCACTGGCTGAAGTGGGGCAATTTGTGCATCAAAAAGGATAGTAATACAATGGATTAAAACCTATCAAATACATAAAAATCATGAGTTCACAATGATACCTAAAAATGATAATAAACTCAAGCAACCCGATGGCTTGTCTTTGGAGGTTAGGGTAATAGTTTATTATTCTGAAAAATGAATACATCATGAGAAAGCATTTATTTTACCTTTCCTATGCCAACTATATTTTAGGATAACTAAGTAGTTGATAAAAGTAGTTCCTGCCTATGTATAATTCCAACTTATCAATGCAGGAGAAATTATAGATTCTTAAAAAATTACCTCCAGTGAAATAATTGATCTAGGGCTGGATGCAGTAGCTCATGCCTGTAATCCTAGCACTTTGGGAGGCCGAGAAGGGAGGATCGCTTGAGGTCAGGAGTTTAAGACCAGCCTGAGCAACATGGCAATGATTTGTTTTTCTAAGACCACCAGAGCGGGCACAAAAGAACCAGCGAGTAGGCAAGTGTAGGAGCAAAACTGCAAGTTTATTTTGGTCACCTAAGGTGTGGGGAAGAGGTCTGTCGGCCTCCTGGCAAAGAAGGCTGACAGAGTCCCCCGGTGGGGCTCTCGGACGGAGTTCCTGCAGTCCTGACATCCCGACAGGAGTGGAGGACTGAGGAAGGCCACGCGTGGCGTCCCTCCGGAGAGGCTTTTCTAGGAGTGGGAGGGCAATAGGCGGGGCATGGGCGTGTCAGGGGGCGTTCCGCAGGTGCGACCAGGTAAATCTTGGTCTCTTCGGATTGACGTCACCTGGCGCATGCCAGTTGGTCTGCACCTTCCCGGGCGCTGGCTGCATTTTTGCGCGTACGGGAAAAGTTGGTGAAGAAGAACCCGGAAGTGCACCATCTTGCCTCCGTTCGTCCAAACAGGCAAAACCTCGTCTCTATGCAAAATATGAAAATTAGTGGGGTATGGTTGCACATGCCTGAAGTCCTTACTAGGGAGGCTGAGATAGGAGGATGGTTTGAGCCTGAGAGGTGGAGGTTGCAGTGGACCAAGATTTTGCCATTGCACTTCAGCCTGGGCAACAGAGTCAGACCTGTCTCAAAAAAAAAGAAAGACTTGATTTAGGCAACAAGGCAACATTCATTAATGGGGCTAATTGGCTGGAGTATTGGTGGGGAACATTATAATGGAAGGGCCAGGCTGACTTCACCTACCTATGATCAACCTAGGATCAATTTTAGCCTCCCTACGAGTACGGCAGCTCAAACACTATGTGCCTCATGGTGTAATGCAACAGGAAGCATCATTTGTACTTTCTTGCCTAAACAATTGAACCTGATTGTACCATCTTTAGAATTTGCTACTACTTTGCAGGAAATATTAGGGACCGAAGAATGACTTAAATGACAAGAATACAGCTAGCTAAATCAAAACGGTGGGACATTCCACTGGAAAGATGACCCAGTTTTTCTCCAGTAATTATGCATTATTCTCCAACCAAGATGGCATTAGAAAAAAAGGGAGGGTGGATTTTTGGGATCAAATAGACTGAGAAGAGATAACGAATGCGACATGACACCCTTTTTTGCATCCCAGTTTGAAAAAATCAACAATAAAAAGACAATTTGAGAAAATCAAGGAAATCTGTGTATGGATTGGTATTAGAAAACATTAAGGAATTATTATTTTTGTTAAGTATGATGAAAGTATAGTGATTATGTTTAAAAAATGTCCTTATCATCTATATAAGGACACATGAGAGTGTAATGAAGAGCCTGGGAAACTTTGCCTCCAAACATGGCACTCTTGCATGCTGATTATTTTAAATTAGAGCTCCTTGAAAGTAAGCAGATACTGAAAGATGTTATGCTCTGATATTCTCTTATCTACTTTAAGATTGGACCCTTGGCTAGGTGCAGTGGCTCACGCCTGAAATCCCAGCCCTTTGGGAGGCTGAGGTGGGAGGATCACTTGAGGTCAGGTGTTTGACACTAACCTGGGCAACATAGTGAGACCACATTTCTACATATATTAAAAAAGGAAAAAGAAAAAGGACTGGACCATCCAAAGAAAACACGATTGCCTTCCATCCCCTCGCTGAAATCTCATTATCTATGGCAGAAAAGAAGACTGAGGAATGCAACCACACCTGGTTAACTTTTTCACAAGATGTCTGCCTCTGTGGCTCATTTGAATTCCAAAAAGAATCATTTACAAGTTAATCTCTGTCTCTGGGGTCCATTCGTTCTCCCTAACCATTGTTTACTACCCCTCAGACGCATGGCCTGCATTCTGCATCTCCCTCCACCTATGAAGAAGGGTGCAGAAGCGTCTGTACCTCACTGGGTTATTGTGTAACCATTCTCCTGCAATCCCCCAGTGTTTATGCATGTTAATAAAATTGTATGCCTTACAGAAGCAAAGGAAAATAACAACAACAACAAAAAATTGTATGCCTTTTTTTCCTCTGTTAATCTGTGTATTTATTTATTTATTTTTAGATGGAGTCTCGCTCTGTCACCCAGGTTGGAGTGCAATAGCGCGATCTCCGCTCTCACTGTAACCTCCGTCTCCCAGGATCAAGCAATTCTCCCACCTCAGCCTCCCGAGTAGCTGGGATTACAGGCGCCCGCCACCAAGCCCAGGTAATTTTTATTTTTTGTAGAGGTGGGGTTTTGCCATATCTGTCAGGTTGGTCTTGAACTCCCGACCTCAGGTGATCCACCTGCCTTGGCTTCCCAAAGTGCTGGTATTACAGGCATGAGCCACCACACCTGGCCAATCTGTGTATTATCAATTCATTTCAACAGACTTAAACGTGAACCATCACGGGAAAGTTTGAACTTCACTGCAGTAACATAGTGTCATACTAGACCCGTATTGACTCCAATAGAGACGGCACCATGTTCAAGAGGCCAAAGAAATGACCTAGCAACAGCAAATGAGACACAGGGTTTATTTGGGGAAACTTACATACAGGGATGGCTTAGTCGCAGTGGGCAGGACAGGAGAACCGCTACTATTGGTAAAAAAGCATGCAGTTTATATAGCATTTTCACATAGCATCCTCCACCTAGCAACCTTCACCTACCAACCTCCATTTAATCCCCCAAAAGGGACTTGATCCCCTGTATTACCTGTGTTCCAAGTGATGGGCCAAAGATTCAGATGTCCTTCGTAGATTAGGAGTGGATCTCCTGGTTGGCTGCTCCTGGATTCCTTAGCTTGGCACTCTGAACATACATTCTTCTTAGACCGCAGAGTCATTCACAAAGTCATGCTTCAGTGAAGTTAATGCTGTCAGGGCTATCTGCAACATGCATGGCGAAATGCCTTTCAAATGGTCTTTTACCCCAACCCTTCAAGGATCCTTAAAGAATGAGAAGTAAAAATGAAAATATAAGCTCCCCAACTGACTGAACAGACCCCGTCTTGGCCAAGGGGACCCCAGACAGACCTTGGAAGCTAAGTTCCTGACCATGATGGGATGGAAGCTCAGAAATGCCTCATTGTATCCCATCCCTGACTAACTACCATTAGGCTTTCTTCCCTAAGGGCTAAACAGAAACCGGCCCTTTCAGAAGAACACTACTGATTTCCACCAACCACTGACTTCTGACCCTCCCTTTTGCAGTTTCAATACAACTGCCTGAACTTTCTTACTGATCAGAGACCAGCAACCACAGAGTGGTTCCGGCCGGTCTATGGAGGTTGTACAGTGAGGGTCTTCATGTCCTCTGCTTCACCTTTGATCAGGGGGCTGAATACTCCATCAGTGGATCATGGTAATGCCACCATGTTTTGAACATGGGTCCTGTGGAGAGGCATGAAGCTCAACTGTGCATGTGCATGTTTCTCCTTTCATGAATATTCCTATAGCTTATTGAATATGTATATGTGGCCATTCAGCATAAATCCGTGTTTTGTATTTCTGACCCTTGAAGTTCCTGTTTCTTTTTTGAGACGGAGTCTTGCTCTGTCTCCCAGGCTGGAGTGCAGTGGCACCATCTCGGCTCACTGCAACCTCTGTCTCCCAGGTTCCAGTGATTCTTCCACTTCAGCCTCCCGAGTAGCAGGGATTACAGGTGCCCACCACCACGCCCAGCCAATTTTTTGTATTTTTAGTAGAAACTGGGTTTCATCATGTTGGCCAGGCTGATCTCAAACTCTTGACCTCAAGTGATTTGCCCACCTTGGCCTCCCAAAGTGCTGGGATTACAGGTGTGAGCCATCATGCCCAGGACAGTGCCTGTTTCTGGCCTCTGGATGGAGGCTGTGCTTCCCGGCCCGTTCGAATGGTCACCCTGCAGACCACAACCTTTTATGAGAAATGCAGCTCTCCTTCCCCAAGTTTATGAACCTTATCATTCTTCAGTTTTCATGAACTACATAAACTGTCCAGATGCTTCACTCAAGGGTCTATAATATGAGCATCTCAGTTGGTCCTGCTGGGCGCCACAGCCTAAGAATGTAATACAAACTAGGAGGAGCAGATTCCCTACTTTCAGTGAGGTGGGTGCTGGCGCAGCGCACTGGGGCAGCGCACTGGAGCACACCAGTGTTTGTGGGGCTTAGAGGAGGGCACCAATGGGTGCAGCCGTGTGAAGGGCAGTATCCTGGGGACCCTTGGAGACAGGCTCCAGCAACCTTCCAGAGCACCCGTGGGGTGGCCAGGGGCTCCTGGAACCAGAAAGGCAGGGTATGAAGAAGGCTTCTACCGATGAGGGCTGAGCCCTGGGACTTTTCTGTTAGGGTCACCACCCCAGGCTGATGCGGCTTGAGGACATCAGGCCTACACTCACAGAGTGTACATTGGGCATTTTACATACAAGCACAACAATCCAAACCCTGGGTCACCCCTATTTTACAGTTAGGGAAATAAAGGCAGAAAACCATTTAGCTTTTGACCTCTTCCAAAGGGTGGGCGAGAACTATCTCATGCCTCCAGGCTGCTCTCTCACCCCCACCATCCAGTAAATCTTTCTGATTTTCTGCACACCTTTGTCTAACATGCTGAAAGACTGTCGAAGGACTTGCAGGGTTCGGTCCAAGAGGTGTTAATAGCTACTATCTTCTTTCTGAAGCGTTTATCAGGAACTGCTGTTCTCACAAATCAAACTGTGAGAACATTTGCCAGGAATTTCCCTGGAGCCCAGGCTTCACTCTTCCTGCAGCATCAGAACGGGCATGTTTAGTAGTGGCGATTGCATTGCTTGAGGCCTGTGGCCACTACCAAGCCTGAGTCCATTCTGTCCTTAGAAGCTCTGCTGTTTCCATTTGATGGCCATGTCTCTGATGGAGCCCAGGAGAGGAGAGGGTGGCAACGTTTCTGTGGCACTTTGCCAGCGGCAGGAAGGCTAGGCTTGCCCTGGAATTTCCATTTGTAGGCTGTGAATCAAGTCCAGGGAGCTACTTGCCATGGAAATCCTGGTGGTGGTTTGGCTAGAGGAGACAGGTATACTTGCAGGCAGCTATTTTGCTGGCCCTGCCAGCTGAACTGACGAAGCACCTGTGATGGATTTGTTTCTCACATTCCCACGATTTGGCAATTTCTTTTGATAAAAGTTTCCTCCTTGCCACGTCCATGGACTCAAATCTGGCAATTATGTTTGATGTTGAAAGACTTTTGCATTTTAGACTTGTTTAGACCATGTCTGCCTTGTTTATAGAGTGGGGCATCTTCTGGTTTGGCGCAGTGGCTCACGCGCCAAACTCCCAGGACTTTGGGAGGCTGAGGTGGGTTGATCACTTGAGGTCAGGAGTTTGAGACAAGCCTGGCCAACATGATGAAATGCTGTCTCTACTAAAAATACGAAAATTAGCCAGGCTGGTGACAGGCGCCTGTAATCCCAGCTACTTGGGAGGCTGAGGCAGGAGAATTGCTTGAACCTAGGAGGCAAAGGTTGCAGTGAACCGGGATCCAGCCACTCACGGCACTCCAGCCTGGGTGACAGAGCGAGACTCCACCTCAACAGCAGCAACAACAACAACAACAACAACAACAAACAACAACAGAGTAGGGCATCTTCCTATCATAAGTATACGTTCATCTCTACTCTCTATAAAGACAAGAAATTAAGAAGGGGTTAATAAGAAGAGGATAAAACAAAGTAGGGTATTTTTCCTGGTCTTCTTGAAGGTAATCCCATGATATGTGTACCGGATACTGAAACCAACCAAACCAGATATCAGTATCATGCAGAATGGTATAGAATAAAGAGCTCTACATTAGGAGATGAGCACTGTGGCCTTTTCAAGATGTTCATCCACATTAGCCTTGGTTGGCTCCTCTGTAAAATAAGACTAAATAATGACTAACTGAAGTAAAGGCAAGAGGTTCAACCTGATCAACATCTGGAGTGACTTTCCTTTTCTTTAAATCTGGGCAATACTGACAATCGAACCATCCATTCACTCACTCACTATTGCTTTATGTACTCATTGATTTGTACATTCGTTCACTCAACAAGTTTTCGTTGAGGGCATATTGCATTTTCTATGAAAAGAGCCAAACTCTGTAAAATATTTGACGAGATTTATTCTGAGCCAACTATGAGTGACCGGGCCCTGAGACACAGTTTCAAGAGGTCCTGAGAACATGTGCCCAAGGTGGTTGGGCACAGCTTGGTTTTATACATTTTAGGGAGACATGAGACATCAATCAATACATGTGAGGTATATATTGGTTTGGTCTGGAAAAGCAGGACAACTTGAAGTGGGGTGGGGCTTATAGGTCATAGGTGGATTCAAAGATTTTCTGATTGGCACAAAAAATACAAAAATTAGCTGGCCATGGTGTCACACACTTGTAGTCTCCACTGTTCAGGAGGCTGAGGTGGGAGGATTTCTTGAGCATGGGAGGTCAAGGTTGCAGTGAGCCAAGATGGCGCTGCTGCACTCCAGCTTGAGAAATAGAGTGAGACCCTGTCTCAAAAAAAAAAAAAAAAAAAGAAAGGAAGAAAACATTCAGTTCCAGTAATCTGGGAAAGCATTAGGAAAGAGGTGACCAAGAAAATAAAATACAGTCTGTCTATGGATGCTCACAGGTAGGGAACCAGAAAGCAACAGGAGGTGGGTGGTTTGGAGCTAAAGGTCTTTGTAGCAGTGAATTTTGTCAGCATAAGCTGCCAGCCAGTTGTCTTGGTAGGGGCTGTCAAACTCAGTTTAGCAAGTTCCCACACAACCCACCTTGTTGGCCTCTGCAGTCTGCTTTTCTACTTGGGTAGAAACCATCAGTTTCTGGGGAAGGACTGTTGGCAGATGAGCTCGATGAGTCAGGGAATGAAGCTAGACCTAGGTAGTCTCCCAAGGGCAGGATTTTGACAAGACTGAAGTTTGACAATGAAGCTGATGCAAATGCAGACAGGTGGTGCCCCCTGTGCCCTTTGTGTTGCCTTCCTGTGCTTCTCACTTGGTGTGACTTGTTCAAAATCCCTCCTACTACTTCACCAAGACCAGCTTTCCACCCTCTGAAATGGATTTCTCTCTGTGGTCTGTTAGGCCACTGTGCGGTTTCCCCTACGGGATTCCTTTTTGTGGTTGGAGGTCAAACCCTTTCTTGCCTGCTGCTTCCAGGAATGTGTGGTGTGTGTCTCAGTGTGCTACACAGGAGGGTTTTATTTCACCTCCCTTGAATGGAATGGCAGTTATCCAGCAGGTCTGGGTGCATGTATAAATAGAGGGATGCGTAAGCCTGCATTTAATATCTAGAACATAAACCAGCCACCACTGCGTGCTACACAGTCATGTTTTGATTAAAGGCTGCTGACAGCACCAGAGACCAAGCTGTGGGGCCCAGCAAACCACCTAATCCCACTGCTTGATCCCAGGCATAGATGGGGCAGATTTCATTGCCAGGAACAATTTCTTTCCAGCCACCAGCAGCTCTGAGTTTTCTGCTGCTTTTCCTGCTTCAGCTGCTCATGCTGATGACTCTGGGTCAGACAGGCCAGAGTGAACATGGAAGACTGAAGTGGACAGCTAATCCCCAAGTTGTAGTCTTTTTTTTTTTTTAAAGCCAGAATATTTAGATTCATTACCCTGTGAATACTTTTGACTACAGACCTGATGTCAGAAGAGCTGGTTGATTTTTTTTTTCTGTTTTCTTTTTTCTTTTTTTTTTGTTCTTGGCCATGAACCAAGAAGGGCCGTTAAAAGTTCAGCATTTCAGCCAGGCTCAATGGCTCATGCCTGTACTCCCAGCATTTTGGGAGGCCAAGGCAGGCAGATTGCTTGAGCCCAGGACTTTGAGACCAGCCTGTGCAACATGGTAAAACTCCACCTCTACAAAAAGTACAAAAATTAGCTGGGCGTGGTGGCATGTACCTGCAGTCCCAGCTACGCCAGAGGCTGAGGCCTTAGGATCACTTGAGCCTGGTTAGTTGAAGCTGCAGTGAACTATGATCGGACCACTGCACTCCAGCCAGGGCAACAGAGCAAGACTCGATTAAAAAGAGACAAACAAACAAACAAACAAAAAACAATCAGTTGTTCAGCATTTCTGTATCTTTGCCCAGCTTCCTACAATGTGCCATGTGAGAGCGTCACTTCCTAGTCTATACTAGATAAAGTATGAATTCCTGCTTCTGCTATTCAGATTGGTCACACTGTAGTCCCAAACTACCTTTCTTTTTCTTTTTTTTTGAGACAGGATCTTGCTCTGTTGCTCAGGCTGGAGTGCAGTGGTGCAATCATGGCTTATGGCAGCCTCCACCTCCCTAGGCTCAGGTGATCCTCCCACCTCAGCCTTCCAAGTAGCTGGGACTACAGGTGCACGCTATCACACCCAGCTACTTTTGTATTTTTTTGTAGAGATTGGGTTTCACCATGTTGCCCAGGGTGTTCTCAAACTCTTAGGCTCAAGGCATCCACCCGCCTTGACCCTCCAAAGTGTTGAGGTTACAGATGAGAGCCACCACGCCCAGCCTCCAGACTTTTTGATCTTATAACCACTATACCCCTACTTCAACTTCTATGTAAGTGGATTGGCCTACTGTCCGTTTTCCAATGCCCCTTGTACCTATTTGTCATTATTGTAATGGTCTCTTCCCCTAGACTGGCTCCCATTCTCTCTGCCTAGTGAAAGCCTGTCTGTCTGTTAGGGCTGAGTTTGATTCTAGGGCCTCCACAATGACGCTCATCCACAGGTGTCTTTCTATAGCATGCATTATTTCTACTACTCAGTCAACAAGGAATTGTATCATAATCCATACTTTATTGTTGTGTATACTGACTACAACTGAAAGATTTTAGATCGGAATTCTAGATTCTAGTCTCCCCTAGATTGGAAACCCCATGAAATCAGGGGTCATGCATGTGCTATGCGCTTGGTAACTCCTACAGTGTCAAGTGTTATGTTCTACACATGAGAGGGGTTGGAAAGTGCTTGCTGATTGAATTAATCATAATCCACTCTTGAAAAAGCAGAGTTGGCAGTATTTATTAGTGAAACAAGTGACCTTTCAAGGACATTCTCTGACTAAGCACTGGAAAAATGACTGTGAAGTAGTAATTAAACTTCTCAGGTCTAGAAGGGAATATTAATCTCCTGACATCCCCTGGAGCCATCCAGAATGTCAGTTTAACTGATCTTACAGGTTGGGTTACTTCCAAAACTTTAGGTTTCTTGGGATTCTATGCTACGGACTTAGAAGACCTGATTTTTACAATTATCATCCCTCAATAAGTAGTTGATAATTTATATTAAGGAAGGAACAACTGTGTCCAACTTTCTGCTAGATATTGTGGAGAATGCCTGGGATTTTTTTATTTTCTTTTAAACAGAGTCTTACTCTGTCACCCAGGCTGGAGTACAGTGGTGTGATCTCAGCTCACTGCAGCCTTGACCTCCCATGCTCAAGAGATCCTCCCACCTAAGCCTGCCATGTAGCTGGGACTACAGGCATTTGCCACCATGCCTGGCTATTTTTTTGTATTTTTTGCAGAGACTGAGTTTTGCTGTGTTGCCCAGGCTGGTCTTGAACTCCTGGGCTCAAGCAATCCACCCCACTTGGCCACCCAAAGTGTTGGGATTACAGGCATGAGCCACCATGCCTGGCATACCTGGGATATTTGTATAAGATGTAAATGCTTTTTATACAAAATTTTGGTTTTGAACAATGCCTTTGGAATTCTCTAAGTAACTGGAACATATAGTCAGTGGCTGCAAACCTTTTTTTTTAAAAAAAGACAACAATGAATTTGACTTTTATAGACATCTAAATATCATTTTAGCTATATCTGATTAATAAAATTGAGATTCAGATACAATACAATAATATCATTTTAGCAAAAGCAAGAAACAGGCCAGGTGCAGCGGCTCACACCTGTAATCCCAGCACTTTGGGAGGGTGAGGCGGGCAGATCACTTGAGGTCAGGAGTTCGAGACCAGCCTGACCAACATGGTGAAACCCCATCTCTACTAAAAATACAAAATTAGCCAGATGTGGTGGCACGTGCCTGTAATCCCAGCCACTCTGAAGGCTGAGACGGGAGAATCTCTGGAACCTGGGAGGCTGATTTTGCAGTGAGCTGAGATGGTGCCACTGCACTCCAGCCTAGGTGACAGAGTGACACTCTGTCTTAAAAAAAGCAAGAAACACATGTACACACACAAAACTCATGATTTTTGCATGTGGCTTATAAAAGGGTTTGACGGTAATTTCAAAAGATAGCTTTCAGAAATGTATTGAATTTTAGAAGCGTTACTCTAATAATAGTGGCTTTCACTGACTGAACATTTGTCGTGAGTCCTTAAGCACTCGATATTTAAAATCTCACGTAATCCTAAAAGTAACTCTGTGAAGAGGTTTTTTGACGAGCTACATTTTCGATGCCTGGAAGCTAATGGTTAGGATGGTTATCCAAGATGTGAACTCAGATTTCTCACACTCCAAGGTCCATGCACCACTGTGACGCCCATCTTGAAAGATAAACACCAACTGGTTGTGTTCAACTTACTATCGTTAAGGCCACTTAGGGCTGTTCATTGTACGACCCCAGGAGGTGTCACTCATCTCCTGCTCGTAGCATATTTGGATAGTTTTTATGACAAATTTCTAGCAGATGACAGTGAAGTGTCTTGAGGACGGGGAAGTCTTTAATTCACAGTTGCTCAAAAGTTGAAGGTTGGTCTCAGTGTGCCACGGTCACATGTAGAAGGCAGAGCCCTGAAACTGGAGGGATTCAAAACCTCGAGGAGCTTTTATTTTATTGATTTATTTTTCTGACATGGAGTTTCGCTCGTGTTGCCTAGGCTGGCGTGGAGTGGCATGATCTCGGCTCACTGCAAATTTTGCCTCCTGGGTTCAAGTGATTCTCTTGCCTCAGCCTCCCCAGTAGCTGGGACTACAGGTGTGTCACCACGCCTGGCTAATTTTTGTATTTTTAGTAGAGACGGGGTCTCACCATGTTGGTCAGGCTGGTCATGAACTTCTGACCTCAGGTGATCCGTCCACCCCAGCCTCCCAAAGTGCTGGGATTAGAGGCGTGAGCGACCTCACCCAGCCTTGAGAAGCTTTTAGATGAGCCACGTGAGCCAAGGAACTGACAAATGAGAGTTCTTTTTTTTTTCTTTTTTTTTTTCTCTTGAGATGGAGTCTCTCTCTGTTGCTTGGGCTAGAGTGCAGTTGTGCGATCTCCGCTCGCTGCAACCTCTGCCTTCCGCATTCACGCGATTCTCCTGCCTCAGCCTCCCAAGTAGCTGGGATTACAGACACCTGCCACCATGCCCGGCTAATTTTTTGTATTTTTAGTAGAGACGGGGTTTCACCACGTTGGTCAGACTGCTCTTGAACTCCTGACCTCAGGTGATCCGCCCACCTTGGCCTTCCAAAGGGCTGGGATTACAGGAGTGAGTCACCTCACTCGGTCTTTTCTGTTTTTTTTTGTTTTTAAGACAGGGTCTCCCACTGTTACCTAGGCTGGAGCACAGTGGCACCATCACAGCTCACTGCAACCTCAATCTCCTGGGGCTCAAGCAATCCTCCTACCTCAGCCTCCTGAGTAGCTGGAACCACAGGTGCTCACCATCACACCTGGCTAGGTTTTAAAAAAATGTTTTTATTTTGTAGAGATGGGATCTCCCTATGTTGCCCAGGCTGGAGACTTTGTATTACTTAGGATCTGACACAATATCTCACTTGCCTTCTTTCTGTCTTTAGAGTGAACTATATTTTCCCCTAATCTTAGATGTTAATTTAGTTTCACGGAACAAGCAATGTACAGTATTAATAATCGATTGTATGGGAGATGCTGTGGTAGGCCCCCGGCAGGAGGAATGAGGATGGGGAATGAGAAGGATCAGGGGTAGGCATGGAGTGACAAGGTGGTGGTGGGAGCTCAAGAGAGATGCAAACATGAGTAAGACGTGGGCTTGACCTCAATGTGTAAACCGTGGAGGAGACCCAACTATGAAGGCTGTCCATAAGTGTTGTAATGGTGGGGGAGGAAGGCATAAACAAAATCCTCTGGGTACACAGCAGAGAGAGAAATAAATTCTGTCTGGAAGAGGTGGAGAAGACTTCATACAGAATGTAACATCTGAGCTAACTCTTGAAGGATGGGTAGTAGGCCCCAGACAAACAGAGAAGAAAGGAACAGTAGCAGGAAAGCCATGAGGTGACGGTGGTCTACGGCCTAACCTGAGAGTGAGCTACACGTGTTGGGGTGGGTAGGAACTGTGGCAGGAAAAGCAAAGAACCTTGAATGACCTCTTAAAGACTGTAGATTTTCTATGGGCAATGGGAGTCACTGAAGGTTTTCGAGCAGAGGAGTGGCATCTTTCGATCTTTTGATTTTCCAGGAATGGCTCCTTTGGTGTGTGTGGTTATTTGGCAGCGTCGGCCATATTATGTGGTGCAAGACTGTGCTTTTATTTTTCCTTTCCAGGGGAGCCCTCTCAAGGAAAAGAACCTTATTGTGCTTTTATCCCCTTTTGTCCAGTCGTAGTTTGATCGTCTGTTTGCCATTTCCCCTCTCTTCCCTTTGATGTTCTTGGCAAGGAAGAGTTATGCCATTGATATCTTCCCATTGATATCTTCCCATTGACATCTTCCCATTGACATCTTCCTATTGACATCTGTGTCAGGTATTTGATTCCTAACACCACGTGATTATTCTTTTTGATGAATCAATGGGCGAGGGAATAAGTTGCTCTCACTGTCCATGGGTTGGAAACCCAGGAAAGTTTAGGAATAACAGAGTCGAAGAAAGCAGCACACAGACAGAGAGGTGGGACGTGCATCGGAGCAGAGGACAGCTCACCGTGGTCGGAGGAGGTCTCAGAATAGAAAGTGCTTCTCTTGGGATTCACACCACGCGCCTTGGCAGGCAGCCCACCCTTATCGTCATTAATTTCCTGAGTTCAGAATTGGGCACCACATCCTGGTGTTAAGCTGTTAACCTCCAGCATCAAGGTCACAGTCGCTGGGAAGAATTCCTTTCTCAAGCTGTGGCCTTGTCAGAGTTGTCCTCTGAACACGCCACAAAGGGTGAATGTTCCATCCAGTCCCACGATTCTGGAATTCTATGTATACTATGTACCTCCCACGCCTTTCCTCCAGGACACGCACACACAGAGCAAAGCCTTCCTGTAGTGGGCCAGGATGCTGCAATTGCAAAGTATGTATATGTATGTGTAGGTGTAGGTGTGTGTATATTTGTAAAAACAGAAGTGCATGCATACGTGTGTGTGTGCGTGTGCATATGCATTTGTACAAGGGCATGCGTGTGCATGTGCACACAAAAATATGTAAGCTTTCAATGCATAGAACATGACTTTCCTTTCAGACCTTTTTTTCTTCTATTGCCTGAAAGTATAAAACCTGAAATAATGTGGATGGTTTGAGGAAATCAAGGATGTTTCTAGAGCCTGGTTTTTCATAGGCTTTAGAAACAGAGCTGTGTCTGCTCTAGGTTTCGAGACTGGTTACAGCTGTCAGATCCAGGAGTTCTTTAGACTTCACCCAGTTTTCCTTGCTATGTGCTGTGAAATTATAGCCATGCCATCAGTAGAGGGCTCCCTCAACCTTAGAAGCTGGTGAGAACGCTTGAAGGCCACGCAATGTAAACGCGAGAAAAATGCGGATCTGACTGTGAATTTAAAATCCAATGCCCCAAAGTACATTTGTAGGGAAGAAACCCTAACCCATCCTGAAAACAGACCATTTCAGCAAGAAGGTATTTGTAGTGTTTACATTACATGACACTGTTTAAATTCCTGGATCAAGGTCAGCATAATGTTTATGCTTAGCGTTACACATAGCTAAGTTATTCTTCAAAGAACGCAAGAAGCAGGGCAACTCCCTGACCAATGGTTTAATTGTTTCTGGACGCATCACTCGTGTTCCTAAACTCAGGGGTTCCTAACTATCCAATCACAGAACCATCAGTCACCTTCAGTCCCAGGCCTGGGCCAAAGCTTTGCAGATGCCAGATCTCAGTTTGGCATTTACCCAGATTTGTGCCAGCTAAACGTCGAGTGTCTGGCTGATAAAGCACCATGTCCATGTGTTGAATGCCTCTGTCTGCTCAGGTGATTGCAGCTGGCCAGCTGCTCTGTGTTAACATTGAGAAGGCTGTGTGGTGGATATGCAGGCAGGGGAAGGAAGCTGGACACTGCTGAATCAGTATTTATCTATTGGTTGATATCTCTCTTTTTTATAATTTTTGAGACAGGGTCTTACTCTTTCACCCAGGATTGTGCAGTGGCACAATACTGGCTCACTGCAGCCTCCACCTCCTGGGCTCAAGCAATCCTCTTGCCTCAGCCTCTCGAGTAGCTGGGCCTACAGTGCATGCCACCACATCTAGCTAAGTTTTTTGAATTTTTGTGGAGATGTGGTTTTGCCATGTTGCCCAGGCTGGTCTCGAATTCCTGGGCTCAAGCCATCCTCCCACCTCAGCCTCCCAAAGTGCATGAGCCACTGCACCTGGCCTAAAGTTAGTATCTCATGAGGGTATTCTGATTTTCCACTCTGAAGACAAAGTGGTCTAGGATCCAAAAGCACGTGCAAGTCAGAATTGGAGTGTTCTTTCCCTCGAAATGTGCTAGATAACCACTGTCCCGGTTTTAGGATTGAACTCCTTTCCTTCTCAGCTCTAGGCAGCCAAGCACACTCCATTATTATAACGTCATCTGAGACATGTTACAATGAATGATGCCACCACTTGCTTGGCCTCGAGGATGTGTCCCTGTGGAAACTGCAGGAGCACACCCCAAATTCCTTGACTACATTTGGGAGGTATCTTGGGCTTTTAATTGGGGGTGGTAAGGAGATACCTGGGCGGTGGGTGAGGCTTCCTGATGTTTTCACATTCTGGGGAAAAGGAGACACCATACTGTGACCAGAATCTACCTCTGACCCATCTGCTATCAAAATGTATCAACCACAGCAACAAAGCCAAAGAACCACCTGCAGACTGGGGCGTGGAAGGGCTTGGGGACTGGAGGGAAAGCGGAGTTCGTGAGGCCAGGGTCCATCATCGTGAACTGGATAGGTTTCCAAGAAGCAGCACGAGTCCTCTTTGTGATAGAAAGGTAAATGCACACAAGTAGAAGTCTTGGGGAAGCCACTCCAGCCCACTGCAGTGGGAAACTTAGTGATTTCTGTTTGTCCTGGCTTCCTCCATTCAGATGTTTCTCATCAGTTACGTTCAGATTGATTCCATTTGCAAAACTCTCCTGGCAGTCTCAGCGGAGCAGGCTTGGTGGCAAAATCTCTGGCATTTTCTGATCCTGTCCAGGCTCTGCTCTTCTTATGTAGTTTCTTGACGCTTTGGCTCCCAAGCAGAAACTGGCTAAACAGAGGCTGCTGCTGAACAAAGCCAAATGTAAAACAGAACATTGGAACGCCAAGCGGAGTGGTTTTGCTAAATGTGGGGGCTGGGAATGGGCAGAGGACAGTGAAGGATCAGGAAAGGGAGGGACCTCCTTAGAATCGGGCTGAATTATGCCCTGGTGAAAGTCTGTCACGGCCCCGTCATGTCCGCATCCTCACTCATTGTGCAAGATCAAAGGTTGCATCCTTTCGCTCTCTAGTCTCACTAATGAACACAATATTTGGGTTGCACCCATTTCCTGGTCGTGAAAGTGTATGATCCTCAAGGCCCTGACACCTCTCTTCCTTCTCATTATCCATCAGCTCGTCCTCGCAGTCTCTTGTCAGTTTCCTTCTTGGCATCCCCCTCCCCAGCTGCACTGTTCCACACCTGCCCCATCTTTCCCTTGTCCACTTGATGCTAACATTTCCTGTACTGTTCTGGAGGGTCCTCATCCTCCCTCTCCTTACACTGCCACAGCAGGGCGAGGAGGTCCAGTTGGAGAAACTGCCAGTTCCTCCCTTCCACTGTAAGGAGTGGGAGAAGGATGCTGCTGTCACGGCCCCTTGGTTCTCTTTTGCAGGAGCTGACAGCACGCGTTCTGTTACTCTGGTCCTTCATCTTGCTGTCTGGATTTAACTTCCCCACGAGCAGGTCACACAGTCTGAGCTTCCAGTAGATACCTGAGTATCAGGAAGCAGGGAGCCCACTGGCTTTAAGTCCAAGATGTTTATCGAGTTCAATAAAGTGGATTCACGCACACATGCACAGGCACATGCATGCACACAATAACAGTCTTATGGTCACACAGTTCAAAATTCAAAAGGTGCACAGAGGCAGAGAGTGAATGGTCTCCCCTTTGTTTTTCCCTAGCTTCTTAGTTCTCCTCAGCAGAGGCACCTGTGTTTAAGCATCTCTCCTTCTGGGCGTGTTTTATACACATTCAGACAAATATGTACTTACACTCACATATTTCATCCACAATCGGTAGCGTACCATAGCTATGGTTCAACACCTTGCTGTTTTTCACTTTTTAAAATGGCTGCATAGTATTTTTTTTCTTTTTTTGAGATGGAGTTTTGCTCTTGTTGCCCATGTTGAAGTGCAATGGTGCATTCTTGGCTCACTGCAACCTCTGCCTCCGGGTTCAGGAAAATCAAGAGATTCTCCTGCCTCAGCCTTCCCAGTAGCTGAGATTACAGGCACACGCCACCATGCCCAGCTAATTTTTTTTGTAGTTTTAGTAGAGTTGGGGTTTCACCATGTTGGCCTGGCTGGTCTTGAACTCCTGACCTCAGATGATCCACCCACCTTGGCCTCCCAAAGTGCTGGGATTAGAGGCGTGAGCCACTGCGCCCAGCCATGGCTGCATAGTGTTTTGTTGAGTGAATTTCCGTAATTTATCTAACTAGTCCCGTACAGATGGGCATCAGGTTGTTTCCAGTCTTTTGCTATTATAAAAAATAAACCTGATATTTTGATCCTCACATCTTGTGTTTATTTCCCAAAGGCTCAGGACTCAGAGGAGAGAGGAGTGTGGTCTACACTTCACATCTCTGCCAAGCCTGGCACTGGATTTGAAGTTCCACACCACTGAGCCAAACACATCCAGGTCTGCTTTTTTGTTCCCCTTAATTCCCTCCAACTTGCCAGCATACACAGAATTTATGCTACCAATTTTGGTGTTCACTAAATTAGGTAATTTTATGCTTTTCTTTCTCTTTCTCTGCCTAGACCCTCTTCCAACCCGGGGATCTGGTGGTAAGCAAAATGCTATTCCAGCAAGTGATGCCCCTAATCTCCTAAGGATATAAGGTATTGAATTTCCTACATTCATGTAGTGTGTTGTAATTTGCAAACCACCATCACATAGCATTCTTTCACTTGATTTTTGCACACATTTTTGAGGTTGGTAGGACATCTTCTAGATGAAGAAACTGAGGCTCAGAGGAACTGACTTGCCCAAGGTCACCGAATTGGTGAATGGCAAAGACAAAACTCAAAATCAGTCCATCTAACTCTCTGCCTGCTGCTTTTCTAATATGTGCTGACCCTTTAGCACACATATGACATCAAAGTCAGCTCTCAATTTGCAATGTGGTGGGAGGCTGAAGTTCTAGCAAATTCCCCTCCAGATTTTATTTTCATCACCAGACAGAATGAGGCTATTGGGAATTATGGACCCATATATCCACAGCGAGCCACTGGGATAGTGCACAACCTAATCAGGGCAATGCCAGTTGTCCAGGGAGCAGGAGAAAGTGTGCGGGAGAGGAGGGCCAGGACTGGAAGCCTCTGACCCAAAAGCACATGCTTGATGTGGAGGCCAAGGCATAGGTTTACAAGCCGGGCAACAGGGAGAGAGGAAAGGAATGCACATTTACAGAGTCCACTATGGGCCGTGCTGACCCATTAATCACTCCCAGAACTTGGGAAGGACACTCACAGAGGTAGGCCAAGGCTGTGCCGGTTCACAACAGGTCTTGTGCTGCTCTGCTCAGCAGATGGGGGACATTCTCGAGGGTGGGCAAGGGGCTTCGTAAGTGGTGATGCCCAGTGCTGAGGGATAGGTTCCGGGCTCATCTCAGAGCAGCCTCTTCTCTCCAGAGACTCAGGTCTAGCTCCGTGTGTGTGTGGCTCTGCCCTTTGTCAGAACGAGGTTTCTTTTCTGCAGCTTCTCAGCTCTGGGAGCACATGTTTCTGGCAGTTTTCTGCATCTGTTCACTCTGATGCTTGGATGTACTACTCAGGCTGCAGAGAGCGTGCTTCGAGGGAGCTGTGGACGAGGTTCAGTGGTGCCAGTGCTGCAGACAGCAGAGCAGACCCCTGGGAGGCAGAGGCTATTGAACAGGCATGAACTCTGGGCACGCTCCTGAAAGAGAAAGCCATCCTTTCCAGGGGCACTGCTGAGTAACCCCAGGGTAGCCCGGGGCTGGGTTATCACAGGCCCAGATGCTGAGCTGAGGACTTTAGAACTTCTTCTACAGGCAGTGGGAATTATTGAAAACCCTTGAGGAAAGAAGTGACAAGTTTAGACATACATTTTAGAAACACTTCTTTGTCAGTGATTCACTCATTTTTTTCTTGGAACACTGAGATCATTAGCTATGGACTGATTTGTGTCTCCTCAAAATTCATATGTTGAAGCCCTGACTCCCAATGTGACAGTATTTGCAGCTGGGGCCTTTGGGAGATAATTAGGTTTAATGAGATCCTGAGGGTGGGGCCCTTGGGATGGGATTAGTGCCCTTATAAGAAGAAACTATAGAGAGCTCCCTATCTCTTGTCCACACACATGCATGGAGGAAAGGCCGTGTGAGCACACGGTGAGAAGGTGGCCATCGGCAGTCCAGGAAGAGAGCGCTCACCAGAACTCAGCCATACAGACTCCCTGAGCTCAAACTTCCAGCCCCCAGAACTGTGAAAATACATTTCTGTTGTTTAGGCCATGCAGTCGGTGGCATTTTGTTACAGCAGCCCAAGCTAACTGAGACAATGCATTACCACATGGCCAACACTAGGTTGGCTCCAAATATCCAGCAGTGAACAAAGAGTCCTTGCCCTTATGGAGCTAGCAGTCTGGTGGGGTGCAGGGGGAAGCATTAAATGAACAGTAGTAATCCCAACACTCTGGGAGGACGAGGCGGGCGCATCATCTGAGGTCAGGAGTTTGAGACCAGCTTGGCCAACATGGCGAAACCCTGTCCCTACTAAAAATACAAAAATTAGCCAGGGGTGCTGGCACATGCCTGTAATCCCAGCTACACGGGAGGCTGAGGCAGGAGAATCACTTGAACCCGGGAGACACAGGTTGTAGTGAGCCAAGGCTGCATCATTGCACTCTAGCCTGGGTAACAAGAACAAAACTCTATCTCAAAACAAACAAACAAACAAACAAACAAACAAACAAACAAACAGAACAGTCGACGTGAGATACATAGAATTGTTAATTATGAGAGTTAAAGGGACCTCATTTAGATTGGAGGAGATAGGAGAGGACTTTCTTAGCCTGAGACCGTCAACCTGAGACCCTAAGGATGAGTTGGGAAAACTGGGGGAAGCAGGGGAGAGAGCATCATAGGCTTGGGACTGGCATGTGGGAATCTGCTAAGTGAGAAGGGGCTTGGTGAGCAAGTGACAAAAGAAAAAGTGTCACCAGAGGGATAGAGTGACGTAAAATGACTGGGAGCTAGTAGGTGGCAGTCCACAGAGGAACTTGTAGGACTTGTTTAGAGGTTTGGAGTTTTTAAAAAAATTCTTAGTGCATTTGGAAACCATTAAAGGGTTTCAAAGGGTTTTCAATGGAGAAGTGAAATGATCCAATTTTCTTTTCTTTTTTTTTTTTTGAGACAGAGTCTCACTCTGTCAGCCAGGCTGGAGTGCAGTGGCATGATCCCAGCTCACCGCAACCTCCGCCTCCCTGGCTCTAGCAATTCTCCTGCCTCAGCCTCCCAAGTAGCTGTGATTACAGGCGTGCGCCACCATGCCTGGCTAATTTTTGTATTTTTAGTAGAGATGGGGTTTTACCATGTTGGCCAGTCTGGTCTCGAACTCCCGACCTCAGGTAATCTGCCTGCCTCGGCTTCCCAAAGTGCTGGGATTACAGGCGTGAGCCACCACGCCTGGCCCCAATTTTCATGTTTAAAAGATCACTGAGTAATATGAGGATGGGATTAGAGGGAATGTGAAGTGAAATGGGAGAGGGCTGTTGAAGCCATGCTAGGTAAGGGGATGGAGGGTCCCCACGGAAACAGCAGCAATGGAGATGGAGGGAGGAGTTTGCATTTGAGGGCCAGTGGATAGGAGGGGTGGAGAAGAGGGGGAAACAGAAGACAGGTCCTGGCCAGGCACAGTGGCTCATGGCTGAAATCCTAGCACTTTGGAAGGCTGAGGCAGGAGCATCACTTGAGCCTAGGAGTTGCAGTGAGCTATGATTGCACCACCACACTTCAGCCTAGGTGACAGAGCAAAGACTCTGTCTCTAAAAACAACAACAACAACAACAACAACAAAAAGATAGGTTATAGGTGTAACAGCTGGGAGGAAGAGAGTGAGTTTGACTTTGAGCAAATTGAGTCAGGTGGGAAGTTGGAAACATAGCCTGTGCAGAAAGGAGTTATCACAGCAGGCCTGACACTGTTGTTCATAGAAACACCTGTCTGCAAGGTTGGCCCTTGGCTGGCGTCTGGGAACTTGGCTCTCAGAGCATCCCTAGTTAACAGTTAACTGATCAGGTGGTTCCCCATGGCTAGACTGTCTGTGCAGACAACATAATTTATGCCAAACACCTACTTTTTATCTGAGAGTCTAGAATTTTGCTAGGCAGAGAGTACCAATGTGACCAGCCCCCAGTTAAGACCTTTGGGCACTAAGTCTCTACTGGGCTTCCCCGCACAGAAATGTCACACGTGTGTTGCTGCATTTTTGTGGAGGGACAGTGGGCTCTGTGGGACCCTGGTGGGACGGAAAGAGCATAAGGAAAGTCTCACATGGGTTCCTCTAGACCCTGCCTGTGCCTTGACCCCTTATGATCCAGCCATGTGTCCCCACCACAGCAAAAGGATAAAGCCTCACCATGGGCCCAGCTATGTGCTGAGTCCCAGGAGCCCTTCCAGAGAACCTCCAAACATGAGGTGGGCATGGGGGCCCCTGACACACAGCCTCCGGATTTAAATTTGGGAGTAATCAGCAGATAGGAAAAAATGGAAACCATGGGGGTGGATGGGATCAGCCAGGAAGAGTGAACAGAACCCAGAGGAACTCAACAACTTAGGTAGGGATAACCAGAGGGAGAGGGCATGCAGAGGAGGCCGGGATGCAGGCACAGGATTGAGGCAGGTCTGTTGGACTTTGAGGGTTTCTTTGAGGGCATGACCTTTAATCTGTGACCTGAAGAATAAGTAGGAGTGTGTTAAAGTGGGGAGAGAAGAAAGAGGAAAAGGAACATTTTCAGAAGAGGAAAGAGTATATGTGATGTTTGGAGAGAGAAGCTGTGTGCTTTGGAAGAGCAGCAGGAACTCAGGGAGCGAGGGGAGAGCGGAGAGACATGGCTGTGAAATGCGGGAGTGAGAAGACGCAGCACCTGCGAACACTGATGGGGAGCTGTCAGCAGAGAGGGAGGGGCTGAGTCTTTGGGAAGGGAGGGATTGTGGAGGGGCTGAGTGCCTTGAGAGGGTGGAGGGCTGCAGTATTGAGAAGGGATTAGTTTTGACAGTGGGAAAATACCTCATTATGTAACAGAAACAGAAGGAGAAAGGATAGATTTTAAAAAGGATGGATATACAGATGGTTCTCAATTTATGATGGTTCAGTTTACAATCAATTGTTTGACTGTTTGATGGGTTTATCCCAATGTAACCTGATTGTAAGTGGAGGAGTGTCTGGGCTCAGGACGATTCAACTTACACATTTTTGACTTTACAATGGATTTATTGGGATATTAAACGCATTTTATTCTTATGATATTTTCGACGTACGATGGGTTTATCGGGGATGTAATTCTGCACAAATTAAGGCGCATCTGTAGCTACAAGCAAGACTTCAGGATTGGTGATGAGAAATGAACAGGGTTTTTTAAATGATGATTTCATTTTCTTGTGGGTTTTTTTTTTTTCCTCACCCTGTCCTGCTTCCTGAGATCTGGCACATTTGTAGGCTAGGCTTTTGGTAATGTAACTCCAGATGGAGAAGAGGGAGACATTTTTTCACATCCTTACACACCAGAGACAGGCTAGCAGGCCACAGTTAGCACTGTGCAAAGCCTACTCTCTTAGGTATACTGTCCTTGGTCCTGTCCCTGTGAGGGCTTTCCCCTCTTCCCCTCACCCACCTTTGGGATCTGAAGAGCCATCTCCATCTAACAGTGGAGCTAGAAAGAACTGAGGGAATGACAGACCATGTCAGGGCCATGCGCAGGACTCCGAGCAGTAGTGGAAACTGAGGGGCCGACAAGGAGGATGAGGTAGAGAAGCCGGGCCATGAGGGAGCCTGGGCACGTATTTATTTATTTATTTACTTTTGAGAAGGGGTCTGGCTCTGTCGCCCAGGCTGAAGTGCAGTGGTAGGATCACGGCTCACTGCAGCCTCGGCCTCCCCAGGCTCAGGTGATCCACCTACCTCAGCCTCCTGGGTAGCTGGAACAGCCCTGGCTAAGTTTTTTATATTTTTTGTAGAAACGAGGTCTCACCATGTTGTCCAGGCTGGTCTCGAACTCTTGGCCTTAAGTTATTTGCCTGCCTCAGCCTCCCCAAATGCTGGGATTCCAGGCATGAGTCACTGCGCCTGGCATTTTTTTTTTTTTTTAGACCTAGGTGTTTAAACCTGATGATGCACTGTACCCTTCAGAGAGCTGGAGGATTAATTTAATCAGGGGGAGGGGTTATCTTCTGAGTCTTCACTCTCCTATGGATTTGGCAGAGATTGGAACATGCCTGTTGAATCCAAAATGAGGGAGAGTTATATTCCTCTAGATTCGTGTCTATACGTGGCCTGTTAACAGTGAGCTGGTGTCCCCTCTCCCTTCCATGATAAGGGATACGGTACTGGGCTCCACTTAGCAGTGGAGGTGAATTTGTTTACTCACAGTGAAGTGTAGCAGGGTGACGACCTGGAGGAGCGTGGGAAGCACAGAATAGTTCTGTGGGCGACCAGTGGTAAAGCTGAGAAGGGAGTCTGCTTGGGTTGCTGGACAGTTTCCATCAAGCGCTGTAACTTTATGGTGGCACCAGTGTGCTCAGGGCTGGGATTCCCCTGGGGTGTGGATCTGCTTGCTAGCAGGATGACATGAGAGGTGTGGAGAGGGGAATGGGTGCCATGTGAAGCTCTGCCTGCTGAGCAGCACAGAGAATCGGTGGGGCAAGGGCACTGAGAACGCTGGCAAGATTGAGGTGGAGGCGCTGAGCGTGGAGTCCAAGCAGCTCAGGGAAAAAGCTGGAGACAGAGGAGCAGGAAAGACGATGGGGAAGGACATGTGTGGGGGGGGGGTCAGGGCATGGGGAAGGATGCTCTTATGGGAAAGATCTGGGAAGATGGGAGGTTGTGGTTGGGGAGGAGGAGATTTGATGCAGGTCTTCAGAGGTGGAGCAGTTCTCAGTAATGAGCAGCTTCAGGATGTGGCCTCAGGGCAACCTCATTGAGCCTTGTCACCAATGGGACCCTCTCTTCCATCCCATGTCCACACAGCCTCTCTCCTTGCAGCCTCTGAGGCACCTCCCCTCCTAGCTACGCTTTTCCTATTTTCTGGTCCAGCAAGAGGAACTCACAGCATCTTTTCTTACTTCCGGAGAAATTCATTCCACATGTGTCTGATTCATTCTCGTTTACAGAAACTTGAAATCTCCAGTGTCCAAAAACGCTTTCAACTATTTTTTTTTTCTTCCCTTTCTTAGAAACAGGAAGTTGTGTTTGGCTACGGACAAACTATTTCAGTGCCCCTGGGACTTACAAGATGTTTGGAATGAGGAACGGTGAGGTCTGGGGAAGGCTTCTTTCCTCTCTCCTTTCCTGGGGCGATTCACATCTGCCAGGGCTGGGCTGGGCAGCTCCAGGGGCTAGAAGGACAGCCGGAACCTTCCTGTCTCTTTCCACTGAGCCCTAGGCCTGAGGGAAAGTATGTTCTAAAGAGACAGGTGGCTTTCTTGCTCCCTGCTTGTCATTATGGTTCAGAATGCACTTGTGCACTGGTGTCATGTCTCTTCCCAATACTTGAGCAGTGGCTGTGACGAGTCCCTTGATCTATTTCGGGGGATGTGGGCTGGCCGGCACTCAGTTTCAAGCAAGGCCTGCTCTTTCCAAAGTGGAAGGTCAGAGAAGCTCCTCACCTGAAGAAGAACGAGCCAGGGAGGTGTGGTACCAGCTGTTTAGGAGCACACCTATTGGCTACGTCTGGCCAGGTCATTCTGCAGTGTTAACCTGGAGAGCACACAGGGGCTAAGGAGGGGCTGGTGAGGGGCAGGGAAAGTGTGGGAGTCACAGCCCACCCACTCCGTTCGCGGGACACTCCAGCTTTTACTGTTGCTCTTTGTGTTATCCTGTACTGTTGAGAATGTTGTCATACATACAGTCAGTACAACCACAGTATTGTTGCATTAGTGATCAACGACATTGAGCCAATGAAGACATCGGCTTAGATGGGTGACTTCTTTTGCACATTCCACATGCAGCTCTCCCAAGACGGTGAGCTCAGCGGAGGCCCCCAGAAAAACATGCTATGCGGGAGGAGAGTTTTCCCCATAAGACAGACTGTCCTTCAGCCCCGGCCACCAAAGAGGAGCAACCTGGGCCTGCTGTTCTCCGGGACTGAATGCGGCTGCATCCTTCCCTTCCTCTGCTTCCTGCTCCGGTACTTACTGATGGTGCATACGTGGGGCCTGGGGAAGCTGGGTACCTAACCGACAGTGCAGCTACGGATGGGAAATTCTGGGCAGGGACGAGCCTGTCTTCCCCTGGGGAATTCCCTCCCATATCGCACAGGGCAGAGTGGGAGTGGAGGAGGGCAGAGGACATGTCTCAGGGCCAGGACATTTCTAGGCTTACAGAAGACGTCATCACTGTCCTCATGATGTTCACCCTGTCTCCTGTTTTTGGGGGCCATGTATTCCGAAATGTATCTTCAACTCATCATAGGGGCAAAAGGAAGTGATGAGTCTGTGGCAGCAGAAATCTGGGAATCCAAGGGTCATGCTACATCTAGTCCTCTTTGGTAAATTCTGCCTTCCTGTTCACACTTTTCGAGAAACCATTTTGAATTCCCAAACAGCAAAGGAAATGCTGCAGGTTCCTGGAGGGACCTGGTGATCTGGGGCAGAGCACACGGAGTCAAGATTGCTGCGGGGTTCACGGGCCTCCCCTCCCGGGACCAGGGGCACCTGGGCAGGGGAGTCTGCACCATGCGGGAAAGCCCAGTACATACAGCTGCTCACCACTGCAGACTCCACAGTGCAGGGCTGACAAGGCCTCCCTCTTTATCTGCCCTGGACCACAAGTGGAAAAGATCAAGACAAAGCAAAAGCCAACATCCCTTAAGAACTTTCCAATTGTTCTTGTCATTTGTAGTTTTGTGTTTTGGGGGGTGTGGGGAGGGAGGGGTGGTTTGAAACAACTCCGAAGTGCACTCCAGAGGAAAGCAGGAAGGGTGACATGTTTGGACACCTGAAAAGAGGAAGAGTCCTCATGAAGACGGTCACTTGGTTAAAAAGTTCAAGCACAAAGGATATAGAACCAGGTGGATATAATCAGAGAACAAGATGCAGATCTAGTGAGAGGGGTCCTGCCACCCCTGGAATATGTTCCTGGGAGAGGGGCTGGTCTGCTACAGTGGGCTGGGAATGGTAATACTGTATACTTTCGTAAATTCACAAAACCCTCTGGTCAGCAACAGAGGAATAAAGGGCAGAGAATAAACCCCAGACAAAGATTCACTTATCTTAAAAATGAAAGGTTGGAAATTAACTTTATGATACTGTACCACCTTTGAAGTATTTCTGGCAGGTGCCTGAAGGATTCAGATTAATCACCAAATTACCTGCCGAGTCAGGGCCTCCCATTAGAAGGGAGTACCAGTTTCCATTAGGAGCACTAGCCGGAAAATACAATCTTTCAGCAGAGGACATACAGTCTTCTTTCCTTCTCTGGGTTAACAGAGTGGTCGTGGTTGGCTGGGGCAGATAATGGTGTGGTCTTCCTCTGCGGATCTGTTTTCTGAGTCCCTGGGCTGCAGCTGTTGAATTTCCAGACACAAACAAGTATGCATTCTGAGAGCCTCGCCGAGCCCACACAGCCGGGAGAGCCAAGCTGGATTCCATTCTGCTTTGCACATCAGCAGCTCTGCTGCCAGCTGAACTCCAGGGCAAAAGCTGTGCCTGGTAATGATGCAGGCAGCAGGGATGGCACAGCTGGCCTGGCCTAGGCCATTAAGGGGGACACACTTGGCCTTATTTGGGGGAGAGCGAGAAATGGAAGGCCATGAAGAGATGTGGAAACATACATCAGCCTCCACAAAACTGGTGCACAGCAGGGAAACAATCTGGTTTTGCTAGTCATCAACAACATGCCTGTGTGTGTGCCTGTTTATGCTTAGGTAAGCCCAGCCTCCCACTCGCTGAAAAGAGTAGGCAGACAGGAAGGCGTGACCAACTCTGTGTCAGCCATCATCGTGTAGAGAGCAGCTAAGGGGAACAGTGGGGCTGGAATCCCATGGCCTCGCCTAGTGCCGCTACAGCATCCTCTCTGCCCATGGTGCCAGATATCTGAATGGGAGGACAAAGGGGGCACAGGTGGTGAAAAAAACCAAGATGCACATTTGGGTATTTTCCTTCTTTTGCTAGAATGTCATTTCTTGATGTCCGTTTCTTGTCACTCATTTGTGATCAAGGACTGAGTAAGTTCCCTCTGCACCAGACCAGGTGGAAGACCGAGCCAGAGTCCTCTGAGCCACGGGAGAGATGATGAGCCATGGAGCGGAGTAGGGGCTTTTGGCAGCTCTCAGGTGATTTCAGATGCTTGGCAGGAATGATACTGTGGATAAAAGGGTTCACTGGGACAGTTGCAAGTTGCTCCGGCCAAAGGAATTGTGAGATGCGGATGAGATTTGGTGTGGGTGGGGGTGGAGACAGGTGCTGAGGTCATTGGGACGATGGTACTTAGATGCAGGTTTAGAATTCCTGCGAGCCTAAGAGAATCTGGTGCCCCAGGTAAACTAAAAGGGGGCAGGCAGCGTGTAAGAGGATGATGGGGTGGCTCAGAGAGGAAGGGGATATTCTTTCTCAAGAATGATGAGCCCAAAGGCATCGCATAACAATTGTGATCTCCCAGCTGGAAGTTTCCTCTAGCACAGGCGTCCACAGTGTGGTTCCCAAACCAGCAGCCTCCATGTCAGTCACTGGGAACTTGTTAGAAACGCAGATTCTCAGGCCATCCCAACCATGAGATCAGAAACTCTAGGGATGGGGCCCCACAGTCTGTCTTGTCTTTCCTTCTCTCTCTCTCTCTCCCTCCCTCTCTCCCTCCCTCCCTCCCTCCCTCCCTCCCTCCCTCCTCCCTTCCTTCCTTCCTTCCTTCCTTCCTTCCTTCCTTCCTTCCTTCCTTCCTTCCTTCCTCTTTCTTTCTCTCTCTCTCTCTCTTTTTTTCTCTCTCTCTCTCTTTTTCTTTCTTCTCTCTCTCTCTCTTTTTTTCGACAGGGTCTCACTCTGTCATCCAGGCTGGAGTGCAGTGGCACAAAAATGGCTCACTGCAGCCTCAACCTCCTGGGCTCAAGTGACCCTCCCACCTCAGCCTCCTGAGTAGCTGGGACTATAGGCCTGCATTACCATGTCCGACTGATTCTATTTTTTTTATTTTTTGTAGAAACAGGGTCTTGCCATGTTGTCGCGGCTCGTCTTGAACTCCTGGGCTCAAGCAATCCTCCTGCCTCGGCCTCCCAAAATGCTGGGATGACAGGTGTGAGCCACCGTGCCCAACCTCACAGTCTGTTTTTACCAGCCCTCTAGATGATCATAATGAAAGCTTGAGAACCACTGGTCTAGATCGTGCAAATGAAAGTTGCCTGAATGAGTTGGATTCTGCAGTCTTGTGAGGACCCAGAGCAGGCAGGGAGCCAGCTGCCCAGCACGAGTTCAAGATGAGCTGACCTGGTTTCAGCCTCCATCCCTGGGTTCTAGGTCCCTGCCCTTTCCAAAGAAACAATGAACCAGACCAGACCACTGCATTGGCATAAGATCACACTTTAGTTCAGAGACACATTTGCATAAATACTTGAAATGGATCCACCCCTGCAGGTGGCAGCCTGAGAACATGTGGCTCTCCACAACCCTGTGACACTGCGGCCCTTTAGGTGATGGATTTTAACACTGAAGACAGTCGTGGTCATTCTTGAAGACAGCCTGGGGTGCAGCTTTGGAGCCTGCTTTGACATTCACCATTGACTCCCTGCCCCACGCCTCTCTTGTACTAATGGTTTCCCCTCTGAGGTAGATTATTTATCGGGGAAACCAGATAGAATTTTTTTTTCATTTAACTTTGCTAGTCCTTTGCAAACAGACTGACGCTGAGTGTCCTGTCTGAGTCAATAAGTGCACTTTTACTTTTTAACCTATGCCCTCTACTTGAACCCGAGCAAGGTCCAGTCCACTGGACAGTTGATGATAGGGTCTGTTGCCCCATCCCCTCTCCTCTTCCCCCTTAGGAATTCGTGCAGTACTGGAGGGGTTGCAGCAATGGGAGGCCTGGGTGGGCCATGCTGCCTTGATATATAGAGTCACCACAGTGGAGATCCTTGTCTGCACCTCAGTACCCCAAGTCTAGGAGCATGAGACTGACGCCTTCCCCCCGAATCACAGGGGGCACAGCTGGCTTTCACAGGGCTTGGCATCCTCGGGTTTCAGAGCCTTGTTGCAGGTGGCAGAGGCCTGGCCGGAGGGGTCCCTGCACTCTACAGTTCGCCGCTGCCAGCCGGGCCCGCAGGTGCTGGAGCACTCAGACCAGTCCCCCAGCACCCACTGTGCATGGAGCAGTGGCTGGATGATGTTGGTTGTTGCTCTCTCTTTGCTGCTCTGCATGCTGAAGTCCACGTCATTAGGAACAAAGAAGGTGTATTTGACTTTCGGGGGGAAGACCTCGCCAGGGACTGTAAGGAGCTGCACTGTCAGAGGCTCTGGCAAGGGCCGGAAGCTCTGCAGGCGCTCCAGGGTGGCGATGGAGCCACTGTACTTCAGGATGGTCCCCTTCACCAAGATGTCCTGCTCTACGGCAGAGATGGCCAGGTGGCCATTTAACAGGTACTGCCCGTCAGCCGTCTTCAGCGCCAGGTAGTTCCCATCGTTTTGCACACCTGGGTGGCTCCGCTGCTTCACGTCAATATTAGTGGCACCAGCTGGGATGGTGACAATGTCATTGTAGCCATAACTATGATAGAAACAGAAAGACACCCTCAGACCAGTGGCTGCCCAGCCCTGGTCACAATGATGCCTTGGAGACTGAAGTGTGGGCACCCCAGGTGGCAGACAAGAAAAACCAAAGCAAGTATTAAGCAAGTTGCCTCAAAGTTCTCAATAAATTAGCTGTTCAGGCAGACAGAAATGTCTTGTACATTGGGATTTTTCAAGGGTTTTTGCTTCATCTGGCAACTCTATTTCAAATGCGTGGTTGAGGAGTTGAGGTATGTGGGTCTTGAGAACAGCATAGAGAGGAGGTGAACCCAGAAGGATTTGGAAAGCTGCACTGGTGTAGCCAAACCTGGCACCTGTCAAATGAGATCTCGAATACCTCTAGTTCCTTGCACTGGTATACAACTTTGCTTGGCCACCTCCATACCCAGAGCTCAAACCCACATGGAAAAAAACTGTTCTGCACACCCCTTCCAGGACGTGAACAGGAGGAAATTTCACACCGCCTCTTTGAGTCAGTCGGCTCCTAGTATTTGATGAATATGGCCCTAGGGTGGGATCAGGGTGGGGTTGGGAGTTGGGGGTTCAAGCCTGCTTCTTTGAAGCCACCTTCTGGGAGTGCCCAGGCACCATGAGCACTGTGCTTCTGGAATGACAGAATGCTGTTTTGGGAAACTGTTTCCAGTCCGTTATAGGCTTAGGGCTTTAGGTAGGATGAAGAAAGATTAGTTGTTTGTTCTTTTCTGGAAATCTGAGTTCCATAGGCTGGGGAGAAAGTGAGGCAAATGGTCAGGCGGGCTCTTTGCTCTTCTTGCCATATGTCCAGCTGGGGCTAGCTGCTTAGTCTCAGACTCTGAGAGTGTCCACAGGCCCATCTGTCTAAAGCCTGAGGGAAAGTGGCCAAGGGCCCCAGTATCTGAATAGCGTCTGCTTCTTTTTTTCTACGTCCTTTGAGCTTAAATGTAAAAAGAGTTCCAAGGCAGGGCGCAGTGGCTCATACCCATAATCACAGCACTTTGGGAGGCCAAGGCGGGTGGATCACTTGAGGCCAACAGTTCAAGACCAGCCTGGCCAACGTGATAAAAGCCCGTCTCTACTAAAAATACAAAAATTAGCTGGGTGTGGTGGTGCACGCCTGTAATTCCAGATACTTGGGAAGCTGAGGCAGGAGAATTGCTTGAACCTGGGAAGCAGAGGTTGCAGTGAGCCAAGGTCGTGCCACTGCACTCCAGCCTGGGCGACAGAGTGAGACTCTGTCTCAAAAAAATAAAAATAAATTTAAAAAAATGAAAACAGTCCCAAGTTGCCTGCTATAGGCTGATTCTGTTCTCTCAGACTGATGAGATGAGAGATGTAGAGATAGATACACACACACACACACACACAGAATGGGACAGGGTTTGCAAGCTTCACTAAGTAGAATACAATACAGTGAACACTTCTCAAAAATTCTGAGACCGTGAGTGGGGGAAGTGGTTGGACAGAGGATGCTCACGTAACCCCCAGAAGGATACATTGATGTACTGGAGGCAGAGAGGCAGAGTGTGGTCCATATAAAACACCTGACCTTGCCCTTACTCTCCAGGAAGTACATGGAATGGGAGACAAAAGTCATCCAGGACTTAGGAAAACTACATTCTCTTCTGGCTGTCATTAACTATCAATGTGACCTTAAAAAGTCATTTAATCTTTTTGTGTCTTAATTTCTTCCTCTGCAAAACGAAGAATAGTATTGGCCTTGCTCACCTCATGGATTTATTTTACAAATCAAACAAGACCATGGAAATGAAAGCGCTTTGGAAAATCCTTGGAGTTTTATGAATGTGGGGCATTAGGATGTGAACAAAGTGTCTTGAGTTCCCAGATTCATGAAAGCCCTGGGGCTGCCAGGGCCCCTTTTTGGTAACCCCCTTCTCTGAAGATCCCTCTGCAGAAAAGGCAGGGCTTGCCAGGCTTAGGGTGAGACGTCCTTCCCAAAACAGGCCTGGGAGAGCTGCTTTCTGGCAGAGGTCCAGGTTACTCAGTGTGGCTCGACTGACTCAGAGATGACAGCTCCCTATCCACATGGCCTCCAGCCCTTGTAAAAGTCACGGCTGTCCTGTGTTCTGTCTTTTCTATGAGCTTGACACTGCCAAGTGCACATCCCATCCCAGGAAATCCTTACGGCGACTCTGAGATAGAGATACTGCTGACATTTTGTAAAGAAACTGAAGCTCGGAGAGTTTAAATAACTCGGCCAACCCTCATAGCTATTAAGTAGCAGCCACAATTCAAATTTGGGCCTATCAGAGCGCAAAGCCCGTTATGCTCGTCTCCCAGGCAAGGTCCAGAACTCCTGGGGAGACTCACCTGGTGGGGGTGAGGGACCCGGAGACCTTCCTGCAGGAGTTGCCTTTGCCCCCACACACCCCGCATTTGTCCAGCTTCCGGGGCGAGTCCACCACATGGTCACAGCCGGCCTTGACACACTGGCCACGGACACAGATGGCCAGCGTCTCTGGCCCACACAGGGTGCCATCAATCACCTGCAACAGGGAAAGGGAAGGTGCGGGAGGGCGTGTTGAGCACAGAAGCAGCCTGTGGGAGGGGTGGGGACAGGCGACCTTCCTCCCCATCTCTGGATCTGAGTCCCAGGGTGATTCTCACCTTGGCCTCGAACACTTTGAACTCACTCCTCCCCCGGGCTCGGCAGAACAACTTGCAGCGGTCCCGGGGGGACACCCCGGCATACTTGGGGACCCACTGCAGGAGATTCCCATCCATGTCAGTGTAATTGTAGGCATTATACTTCTCACACTGCTGTTCCCTGAAGCTTTTCCCTAGAAAGAGGAAGAAACGGCATGGAGGTGACACCCATGCGCAAGCAGGAGGTCCCGGTGGAGAAATCCCGAATTCACAGCATTTTTCTTCTTTCTTTTGGTTTTGGACTCAACCCAGGGACCCAGGCAGGGCCAGTGTCTTCTGGGCACAGCATTCCTAGACCCATGTGTGACCCTTACTCAAAAGGGCAAGGAAAGGAGCCCTCCAGCCTCATGCTGGGCTTTCTAGGATAAATGCCCTTTCCATTAGGGAAAGAGATTCATTGTACTTTACAGATGAATGAACTCAGGGAGCAACAGGGAACAATTCAGTAAGCCTGGAAGGCACAGAATGGCACGTGGAGCTATATTCTCAGGACACTGCTAATTGTGCAGTGTCGATTTCCTCAGTGACACTGGACATGACTCCAAAGACTCCTAAATCTACACGTCTAGCTCCGATCTTGCCCCTACACCCATATTCTGCAATGCTGGCTGTCTCTGGGGAGCTCTGTTTATATGTACTATGATTACCTTCAACTCAGCATGGCCAAGCTCCCGAGGGTCCTTCCACAAACTGTTTGATTTTCATTTGCTGGTCTTACCACGCTCAAGTCTGAGACTGGCATCCTGGTATCTCCCGAACATTTGAGCATCTCTATTTGCTATTTCCAAACGGTCACAGAGACCTACACTATATTCAGGACAGTCTGTGATTTCAAACAATGGCATCCCACCCTCACCACTGCAAGCCCAGGGCTGCTGGCTTCATGGGGACCTGTGCCTGCCTCCTCTCCGTCCTGCCGTGCGCCGCTGCCGGACCAATCCATCTGAAGTTAGACGTGGGTTGCTTTCCACCCCCAAATCCTAAAATTAAAGCTGTTTTTCCTGCCAAGGTTCCCCGCCCAAACTGTGCATCTGAATGCCTGGGGAGACTTTGCCAAGGCAGATGCCACACTGCACGCCTGAGACTCTGAGTCAGTACAGCTGAGGGGGTCTGGGCTGTGTCTGCAGGAGCTTCCAGGTGACTTGATGGGACAGGTGGCACAGATAACCCCCAGATACTGTGTCAGCCTTCGAGGACCTCTGTGGTCTGGCCTTGACATAGTGGTGTGCTTTGCTTGATTCCACCTAAGCGAATGAGGGCCCTTCTCACACCTTTCCCCATCCTGGCAGGTCCCCTCACACCTCACCCCATCTCAGTCCTCCAGACTCTGCTCAGTCCTAACTCCCTTCAAAGCTTCTGCTCACCCAGCCTTTCCTTTCTCTGAGCCTCTCACCAACCTAGGGTCTGTGACTCATCCATTGAAACTTAATGGCTGTGTTAAAGGGATTTGGGTCTCTAATTGGACTGCAAGCTCCTTAAGGACGGAGACCATGCCTTTTACATTTTCATACATTTTTATAGTCCTAGACACACAAAAAGTACTAAAAAATACTCGACAGTAATGGCAGACTTTGGTGCGTCTGAAATCATGACATCATTTTTCATCCATGCCTACCTTGCACCCTATATTCATTCCTGTCCTCCCCCTTTCCCGGCAATGTCTCACCCGTATGCCAGGCAAACTCTCACACAATTCCAGCACAAAGTTTCTAGAGCCTCAAGCCATTGGGGATCCTTCTTGTCTTGTGAAACTGCAAAGCCTACAGATTCTCCTATGAGACATCAACCCGGTGCCAGTGCCCTTTCCCGTGGCTGGATCTCTCCTAAGGCTCTGCCTGATTTTTCATGCCTGCCAGTCCTTCCTGGAGCCGCACACTGGGCAGCTGGATGGGATGGTGGGGAAAAACCTCGTAATGATTTCCCTCTCATGAGTTTGCTGCTGCCCCTTTACTGCCTCTGAGTTAATGTGTGTGGTTTCTAGCAGGTACTGGGGATAGGAATATGCCAAGGGGAGGGAGAGGTAGTATTGCTTCCTGGGAAGGTTCTGTCAAACAGTTGCCATGGCCCCAAGGGAAGATGGAATGTGAGCGGGAATCAGATTCAGAAATCCTCCCTCTGCCCTGGGCTGAATTTTGGCTAGAAAGACCTTGGAGGTTTGGCTGTGACACTTGCTTTGGAAAATGCTTCCATTCTGCACACAGATGAGGGTTCTGATGCCTCCAGGAGGATTAGTTTCCTAGACACCAGCCCCTCTCCAGAGGCTCCTCCCCAATAAGTTTGGTTGGGAGTGATGTCCTCCTCTCCACATCTTGGAAGATGAGGGTAATTTCTCTCGTTGACTTTGCCAGGCTCTCTAAACACTATGAGAGCTGTCCCGGGTCCCTGAGAGCTGCCCCTGGGCTTGGAGCCTTGCAGAGCCCATTTAGGTGCAGATCACAGGCAAAACTCTATATTCCAGGACACCCACTTTACTCCCACTTTACACATCCTCTGGGGATGTGTCACAGCGATGATAGTAGCTGCTCTGGCAGGGGCGGCCCTGAGTGGCAATTACCGTCAGGGGGGCATTCCTCCGTGTGGCATGACTGGTACTTGGCTCTCCGACCCAGGCAGTATCTTCCTCCATTCTGAGGCTCGGGGTCCTCGCACTCACGGTGTGAAAACTGCACTCCTCCTCCACAGGTCCGAGAACATTCTCCCCAGGGTCCCCACGGTGCCCAGCCTCCATCTACCACGGGCTGCAACATACAATGGCACACTGAATGAGGAGCAAAGGCCAGGAGGCTTCAGTGTCTGTGCCACCGGGTGGCCAAAGCCCTGGCTTCCTCATCTAGTCATTCTCATCTTGGTGTATGGAGCACTGTAAACTGCCTCAATCATTTGTTTAAGGACTGTGTGGCCTTCATGGCTTTGTGAGCACAGAGACGAGGCTGGACTCATTCACTACTGACTCCCCAGTGTCTTAAACAGTGCTTTATGTTTAGTAAGGTGCTCAGTAGACTGCTGAATGAATGAATGACACTCTTTTATGGGAATAAGGTTGCATATAATGCAGTGGTTCTCCATTGGGGCGAATTTTGCCCTCCAGAGGACATTTGGCAATGTCTGGAGATATTCCGGTGGCTACAGCTGGGGAAGGTGTATGTTACCGCATTTAGTAGGTAGAGGCCAGGGATGCTGCTCAACATCCAGCAATGCACAGGCCCCACAGTAACAATTATCCTGCCCCAAGTGTCCCTAGTGCCAAGGTAGAGGAACTCTGGTCTAAAGGAAGCAGCCCTGGGAGGTGTTGCCAGAGTCTACCAGCCACTGGTTCCAGTGATAGGATAATGCCTGGGAAAGAAACAGAATTGCTTTTTTTTTGTTTGTTTTTTTGAGACAGAGTTTTGCTCTGTCACCCAGGCTGGAGTGCAATGGTGTGAATTCGGCTCAGTGCAACCTCTGCCTCCCGGGTTCAAGTGATTCTTGTGCCTCGGCCTCTTGAATAGCTGGGATTACAGGCACACACCACCATGCCTGGGTAAATTTTGTATTTTTAGTAGGCCGGAGTGCAGTGGTGTGATCTTGGCTCACTGCAACTGCTGCCTCCTGGGTTCAAGTGATTCTCCTGCCTCAGCCTTCTGAGTAGCTGGGATTACAGGCGCCCACCACCACACTTGGCTAATTTTTGTGCTTTTAGTAGAGACAGGGTTTCACTATGTTGGTGAAGCTGGTCTCGAACTCCTGACCTCAGGTGATCGACCCATCTCAGCCTCCCAAAGTGCTGGGATTACAGGCATGAGCCACTGTGCCAGGGCTGATTCTATGAATATGTATGTTCTGATCTGACTGTTCTTAAAAATAGAGGCCGCACATCATTCCATGATCATTTCACGTCAACCTCTCCCTGCACTTAGTTCGGCTCTGCCTCTGGGGGTCGGTGGCAGATCCTTCTCCTCAATAACATGTGATGAGAAGGAACAGGGTGAATGGGACGTGGCTGAGGATCAATCCATGAATCCTGTGCCAGTTGAGGCTTAGGACAAGAGTATGGAGCTTACCTGGTGCAGGCAGGCTCAGAAGGCTCAGAAGCCTCAGAAGGCTCGGTGCAAAAGACATGTACTGAGGAGTGCTTGGACTACCCCGGCAATTCAGCGCTGGCAGGGACCGGGCTGTGAAACCCAGTGGATGCTGTTTCATAGTGATGGCTCCATGACTCACCGTAAGAGAAATGTGATCAGCCTCACGGTTTGGATGTATTAAGAGCAGGGCAAAGAAGTGAATCATTTAAAAACCCTCACTGGCACTGCCTTGGTTTTTCTTGTGAGTTTACTCTATCCTGGGCCAAGTTTTTTTTCTGCCTGGCCAGAGGCAGCTCTGATTCTCTCTCCTCTCCTCCTCTTTGAGTACGGAATTCCCACAACTGCTCTCATTCTCCCAACCTCTAATTATGCATTCAGTTCAAGCACAGGCAGGCTGTGAACACTTTTCACTCAATTCTTGATGGAATTTATTCCACGTGTCTCTCTGTGTTCATGATGGAATCGACAGTGGCTCCAGTCTGTTGTGTGCCCACCTTCCTGTTTCCACACCTCTCACCAATCTGCATCTGCACCAGCCCTGAGTCAGTCCCAAAGCAGCTCCCTAATGTCTGGAGCCATGGCAGTGTCAACCCACTGAGTGAGGGTGAGCCTCCACGGGCTCCTCACTGTGAGGATAAATATACTTGGTTTGTTTGTTAAAAAATGAGTGATTTTACCTAGAAGTCCTGTGTTGCAGCCTGGCCCAAAGTTTGTTTTTTTGGAGACAGGGTCTCCCTCTGCTGCCCAGGCTAGAGTGCAGTGGCATGATCATGGCTCACTGCAGCCTCAAACTCCTGAGATCAAGTGATCCCCTGCCTCAGTCTCCCGAGTAGCTGGGACTACAAGTGTGAGTCACCAGGCCTGGCTTATTTTTTAATTTTTTGTAGAGACAGGATCTCACTATGTTGCCCAGGCTGGTCTCGGTTCAAGTGATCCTTCTGCCTCAACTTCCCAAAGTGCTGGGATTCTGGTGTGAGCCGCTCTGCCTGGCTGTCTCTCGGTTCATGACTCTCAAGTGTGGTCCCCCCTCGAGAACAGCCCTCAGTCCTCCCCATTTCCTTTTGTTTCTCCTTTCTCCTTCCCAGTATCCTCAGGGGCTGTCCCTCACCTTGGGCCTCTCCACTTCCTCCTCAGGTAGACAGCTGCCTTCTGAGCAGAGGTGCCCAGGCCCGCACGGCGTGCCGTCAGCCCAGGGCAGGCTGCCATTCTTCGTGTGGCACAGGGGCTCGGCCCCATCAGTGTGGCACCAAAGCTGGGCGCAGACGTCCTGAGCAGAAGTGTTGGGGCAGTGGTGGAAATCCGGCCCAAAGATCTGCCTGCACTGCTGGTCCAGCTGGTACAGGGCCATGCGGCCCGGAAGGCCTGTGGGGAGGGGCAGGGCCGCGGCAGGGGCGTCCAGGAGACAGTCTCCTGGGAAAAGAGGAAGCAGGGGCATAAGAACGCACGCAGGGGCGCCACTCTCTCAGCTCTTCATGGCCTGCGATGGATGGCACTGAAGGTCTAGGCGTCACGACTTCTTGACCTGCCACTAAAAGCTGTCACCACTCGATGATCTCGTGAGAGCATGCCTATCGGTTGCAAAGGTTTTTCAGGACCGACTTTCTTTTGCTGTCCTGAACATGTAGGAAGCATTGCTCCCGACATTCAGTGTATATCCAGTGAATACCAGCTAACGCAATATTCACCCACATCACAATCTAACCGTGCTCCTCAAAGTCACAATATGCAAATGAAGACCAACTAATGCTGCCTGGATAATCTTATTTTTGCATCATACATGTCCCTGTCTCCCTTAGTAAGAAGAATTTAGAATATTTCATGGCTTTACCAACAACTCCAACCAATTAAAATTGTTTTTTCTTTAATCCCCTCTTCTGAGAAGCAATTTTTTTTTTTTTTTTGAGACAAAGTCTAGCTCTGTTGCCCAGGCTGGAGTGCAGTGGCTCGACCTTGGCTCACTGCACCCTCCGCCTCCTGGGTTCAAGTGATTCTTCTGCCTCAGCCTTCTGAGTAGCTGAGACTACAGGCATGTGCCACCACGCCTGGCTAATTTTTTGTATTTTTGGTAGAGACGGGGTTTCACCATGTTGGGCAGGCTGGTCTTGAACTCCTGACCTTGTGATTCACCTGCCTCAGCCTCCCAAAGTGCTGGGATTACAGGCGTGAGCCACTGCACCCGGCTTCCTTCCTTCCTTCCTTCCTTCCTTCCTTCCTTCCTTCCTTCCTTCCTTCCTTCCTTCCTTCCTCCCTCCCTCCCTCCCTCCCTCCCTCCCTCCCTCCCTCCCTTCCTTCCTTCCTTCCTTCCGTCGTCTCTTTTGGTCACCCAGGCTGGAGTCAGTGGCGTGATCACGGCTTACTGGCAGCCTTGATCTCCTAGGCTCAAGTGATCCTCCTGCCTCAGCCTCAGCCTCCCGAGTATCTGGGACCACAAGTGCACGCCCCACGCCTGGCTCCAATCCTTTGAACCAGCCCCCCGCCCTCTTGCTCTCACAGGACGCAGTCATTGCCTCTGCCATGCCTGAGCTGTTGTAGGTTCGTCTCTCCTCTGTGCTATGTGCTTCTATTCCTTCAAGCGCTGCTCAAACCCTCCTCCTTCAGACAACCTTCTCAGATGACTTCCCCCTGCTTTGTGACTCATCTAAATTAGCCCAGAACTGCTGCTGGAAGATGGCATGGCCGGGAAGAGCAGACTTCGGGGGTGGTGTGAATGCCCCAGCATGGGAGGCTGGCTGGGACTCAGCTCCAAGGGCCCTGTGAGGAAGCACTGCTGGAGGGGTCCCTGCGCCAGCAGCAGTGGAAGGAGGCCCACGGGGACAAGCGGGGCGGGGTTGCCAGTGCCTACCGTGCCCGCCGTCCAGGAGCTCCGTGAGGTACATGGCGCTGCAGGGGGACCAGGGCAGCGTCTGGTTCAGGTGGACGAACAGCGGCGCCATCATGTGGTGCTTGCCCATGGGCCCGAAGAGCCGCGTGCAGGGCTTGGAGTCGTCGTGCGGCATGCTGAGGACGTGCCCTGGGAAGAGAGGCCTGGTCCACTCTGCCCTGTCCTGTCTGAGGGCGCCTCACCCGGCCCAGTTAGGGACAGAGATGGAGCTCCTCAGGGTAGTAGCCACCCCCTCACCCTCAGAAGATTTCTGCGTTGGGCTTTCCCCTGCGCTTTGCTCTTCCAGGACGCCTTCTCAGATGACTGAGAAACACGGATACCCCTTTATTTTCTGCCTCAGCCTGTCCTAAATTTGGATCTAGCTCTATTATTTGCTCTCTTACATGACAGTCCCTGGACCATTGTTCTTCCCCCAGATCCTATGGCTTAGCTTGTGCACAGCGCCGCGCCTCCACCCCAGCACCCGTCTGGTGTCCTGGCATTCATCGGGTGACCTGTGATCATCATGTATTTTGGCCATGTGCTCGGGGTGGGAGTGGAGTTTGTTCAGCACCGTCAAGCGCGGTATCTGTTTGTATACAGCCACCCTGTCAAAATCACGAGGAGCCATTCCTAAGCGAGGGCCACATACTCCTTAGGAGCTACGCGACCTTGGCTCTGGAAGTACAGTTCCTGCTGATGTGGTGAAGTGGGCTTTGGCAAGGCAACTCTTACCTAGTTCATGGGCCAGGGTGTGGGCTGCCTGGAGCCCCTCATCCTCGATCACGGAGCAGCTTTTGTTGGGGTCACAAATGGTCCCGATGTCTGCCACACCCAGGGTGTCACACAGCCCCTCCTGCCCACAGAAGTTCTGCTTGGTGGGGAGAGAGCAAGAGAGTGCATCAGTGTGTGTGTGTGGTGTGCTGCAGGCCTCCGGGGACAGGGGTGGCCAGTGTGCACGTGGGAGTGGACCACCGAGCATCCCATAACATGCTTGCTGGCCTGTGCATCACCTGTGTTTATTGAGCTTTTAAATTAATGAAATTATTATTATTATTTTTTGAGATGGAGTCTTGCTCTGTTGCCCAGGCTGAAGTGCAGTGGCATGATCTCAGCTCACTGCAACCTCTGCTTCCAGGGTTGAGGCTATTCTCTTACCTTAGCCTCCCGAGTAGCTGGGACTACAGGCGTGCACCATCACACCTGGCTAATTTTTGTATTTTTAGTAGTGATGGGGTTTCACCATGTTGTCCAGGCTAGTCTCAAACTCCTGACCTCAGGCAATCTGGCCTCTGGCCTCCCAAAGTGCTGGGATTATAGGCGTGAGCCACCACGCCCAGCCTAAATTAAATTTTAGAGACGAGGTCTGGCTATGTTGCCCAGGCTGGAATGCAGTGGCTATTCACAGGAGTAATTGTAGCTCACTTAGCCTCAAACTCCTGGGCACCAGTGATTCTCTCACCTCAGCCTCCCAAGTAGCTGGGACTACAGGTGCTTGCCATGTGCCCGGCTGAACTTTTTTAAGGAGGGCGAAGCAACAGCAGGTTCAACGTGTCTGGATATCCCACCTAGTGGCCTTGCTTTATTGGTTCTTTTTGTGTTTATGGTCAAGACAGTTCACCCCCCCATCTTTCTAAATTGGAGAGTAACCTGTGAAATTTTGTTTTGTTAAAAAATAAAAACAGCCTATAATCTTTGCATTTTGAGAGGCCAAGGCAGGTGGATTGCTTGAGTCCAGGAGTTGGAGACAAGCCTGGGCAATATAGTGAGAACCTGTCTCTACAAAAAGTAAAAAAAAAAAAAAAAAAAAAAAAAAAAAATTAGTTGGGTGAGGTGGCTTGTGCTTGTGGTCCCAGCTACTCAGGAGGCTGAGGTGGAAGGATCATTTGGACCTAGCAGGCAGAGGCTGCAGCGAGCTGTGATTGTGCCACTGCACTCCAGCCTGCGTGACAGAGCGAGACCTCGTCTCAAACAAAACAAAACAAAACAAAATTAAAAACAAAAAAGAATATGAAATACAGAGGCTATCAAGATGGATTTCTGAGTGACAAGATCAGGAAATCTCCATCTGTCTTCACATCAGCCACTCATGTAAGGGAGCCTGTTCTGTGTTCTAAGCTGGCTGCATCCTGAGGCTGGCTGGGACTTCAGAGGCTTTTTGTGGTGACAGGACAGCATAGTCGTTCAGAACATGACCCTATAGCAGCACTGTCTTGGCTGGCCTATGGGCACTGCCACTATGTGGCAAGAGAGGTGTGTGGCCACTCTGCACCTCAGTTTCTTCTGTTACAAAATGGGGATAACACCAGGACCGGCCCGGTGGGACCATTATGAGACTGAAGGAGCAGACGGGGCCTGGCACACATGATCACTCTCTTGCTTTCAGGAAGCTGTCTGTTTAAATCATGCCATGTAGGTGGGCAGCCCTCCCGCTGTGGGCAAATCTTGAGGGGACCCCCTGGCTACCTGCCCCATGTTTTACAACCACTGCAGCTAGAACTACTCCCTTCATTCTAAACCCAGATCTCTCACTCGGCAGCTCGAGCCCATTTCTTCTTGTTATGTGTGACCTCAGGAGACAGCTGGTCACAAACTTTTGGAAGACAGCCCTTACAAGATTCTTCTCCTTCCCTTGCAAATACCTCACACTTGTCCTCATGACCTCCTCCTCATCATTCCGGGCATGAGGCTCTGGCGTCCAGCTGGGGCCAGCAGGGAGACGTTTCCCATGTTTGGGCAGGCCTCGTGGTCCTCCCTTTGATCTGCCCATCCCGTCTCCCTTCCTCCCCAGGGCTTCCGGAGCCAGGCACGGACCTGTCTGGTGAGCAGGATGGCCGTGTCGTAGTGCTCCGGGTGGCGGTCGCTGGGCTGGTTGAAACGCCGCTGCCAGTTGCAGAAGTTGCGCAGTGTAAGCCCCCCGTTGTCGGACACCTCTGGGCCCCCTTTTTCATCTTCTACAATCAGCACTTTTACCACCATCAGGTTGATGGAATTCTTGATGCTGGGGTGCTTGTAGATTCGGGCTGCCACAGACATTAATGTGAGGATGTGGTTCTGTCAGGAGGGAGGAGACAAGAGGCAGAGTGAAGGGTTAAGTCTCAGGGCCCTCGGCCTGGCCTGTCCGCTGCCATCACCTCTTTTTATGCGGCTGAGCATCAGATTCTTACCAAAGCCTCACAATACCCCCGAGGCCTCCGCGTTACTCCCTTCATTTTGCATGTGAGAAAACAGGCTCAAGAACCTGCCCAAGGTCACAAAGCTGATGCATGAACAGCAGCCTTTGAACCCCAGACCTGCCTCGCTCCGAACCTGTGCGTCTAACATTCAGACCAGCTTCATGGGATGACCTACATCCAAATTCATTAAAACCCAAAACCCGAAATTTATAGTGCATTTCAAGTGCGTCAATAGTCATATATGGCTCGTGGCTACTGTACTGGAATGTGCAGATAGAAAGTTCTACTGGACGGCATGGCTTATTCTGCCTGAATCCTGACACTGTCTCCCTGCCAACCACCCCCACCCATCCCTGGCCTCAGCCCAGAAACAAAGTTCTGAGCGCTCAAGCTTAGTAGAGTTCCCTCTTAGAATCCAGCTGAGCATTTTCATGCTGCCGTTGGGGTAACTCTACTCTTCAGGGTGGGAATTGTTAACACTGAAAACTTTGTTGTGATAATCACTCCTAACAACAGTTACTCTGCCACATTACCTCAAAGAATTCTCACAGTCACTTCATGAAGAAGGTGCTGCAATTCCATTTCCCGAATGAGGAAAGTCATGCAAATTAGCTCGTCGAAGGTCGCACAGCTATTGAAACCAGGAGGCCAGCCCAGGTGTGCCTGTCTCTGAGGTCCACCGCACTCTCATCAGGTTTCCCAGGGCTTGGCTTCCTGGTGTCTGCCTGGACAGCCCCGAAGGGTTCATTCCCTCCTGACTGGGGCTTGAGAGGCTCCCGTGGGCCTCAGCGGACCCACGTGCTTAGGATCTCACCTGCTCTCCCTTCCACCCAGGCTGGCCAACAGAACGTACATCACTGCTTGGCCTCTGTCTTGTCCCTGGGCTGCCAACTGCTCCCCCACTGGATTCCAAGGCTTGGAGAAGAGGCCAGATGGGAACTCGCTCTCCTGCCTCGGTGACCCCTTGAAGTGGCCCTCTTTGAGCATTTTGTGGAAGGGGAGACACAGGGGCAGAGGTGGGTGTTCCTTGAGCCTGGAGTGTGGTCAGCTGGGCAGCACCTGCTTGCCCTGCCTCTCTGATCCCTAGATCACCACCTCTCGGGAGCCCCTCTTCCGCTTCTCCTGTGGTCTGGAAGGTGGGAGTGGAAGGAGGAGGAAGGAAAGGGTAGAGAGGGACATTCCATTGGGTGAGGCCATGTGTGGGCGTTCCTGATGAATCCCATTATTTGTGAATGGGATCTGTCTGTTCACCTCGCAGGCAATGAGCCAGGTATTTTGTTAGCCCTACAAGCAGGGGTTGGCAGGTTACTTGGTGTGTCAAGCACTCCAGCAGTGTTTAGGCTGATGTAAACATCTTATCAACAAGGCTGAAACTTGGCACTTGCTCCTGGAGTTGGATTCTGGAGGGAAAAAAAGCAATCACATCATTATGCAACTGGGGGTGAGCACTGAGGAATGGTAGCTTGCCGAGACGAACTCCTGGCTGGGTCTTTGCTGTTTCCAGGAGGCCAACAGTATCCTGATCTCTCGAAGAAGGACCAGGGTCTGATGGGCCAGGGACCAACCCCTGGAATTTCTTCTGAGGCAAACTGCGACCATCATCACAAGATTTCTTCCCATTGAGTCCAGTTTCACAATCTCAAATTGGGGGAGATGAGGTCGTACAAGGAAGGTGTGAAGCTAAGGAACACCAGCTGCTAAGCTTTGGGACTGAGACAGCTCAGTACCAGGAGCTAAAGATGGGAGGTTGGGGCAAGTCTGTGTGCCCACGTTGAGCAGATTGGAGGGAGGCTGAGTGAGAGACGAGGCAGTGCTCACGTCCTCAGTGAAGACCGGAGGAAGGCAAGGGTTAACCCCTGATCTTCCTGCAGGATAAACCACTGCTTGAAGATCAGGGCCAGACAGCACAAGGAGCTTCCTGGCCCTCAGGTCCCCAGAGAGCTCCTTCTCTGCAGCTCAGGTTGCTCATATCATTGTCTTCTCCAGACGGTGCCTAGCTGTCAGGCAGGGCCGGCTTCAGAGCCATTTAGCTTCAAGGGGTGGGCTGGACTTGAGGACGTCTGAAGGTCCTTCTGGCCGTTGTCTCAGAAGATACTTTTCATTTTCAAGAAGGCTAGGAGGATTCCATGACCCAGGGTTCCCTTCCAAATCCCAGCTCCCGATCCCACCGACCTCTCCTTATCTCTTGTTCTACTGACTTTTTGATTTTCCCCTCCCAGTCCGCTCTTCTGATAAATGACCACAGGAACGCCTCACATATGCGGTGCGTCTCACAGTTCCCTAGGGAGAAGGACCACTGAGGCTGGGTGAGGTGGGTGACCTCAGGGCTGTGAGCCTTTGGTTCTGCCCCGATCCCCTAGGCTCAAAGGACAGGCCTGACTTAGAGTCCCGTGGGGATCAGGCCTGCGGCTGGTCAAGGAGGAAGTCAGATGCCTTGCTCCACCTCCTGGTGCCGATTTATACCTCCCTGCTCCCCACACCAGTGCAGGCTGCGTGTGAAAAATGTGAACGGGGTCCTGGCCCCCCTGAGGAGGAGAGGCCTCAGCACAGCATACAACGCCCCAAAACCATGACAGGTCGGTGGGAGCCCACAGTCAGCCCGGCCAGGGTGTCAAATGATCTGCGCTTGAATGACTTGGGGATCCCATACTCTTAACTTTTGTTAAGGAGAGGCGGCGTTTTTTAGGGAGTCTGCTCCTGCATGAGTGACCCCAGGGCCTGGAATAGAGATGAACATCAGGCCAGTCAGGGTGGCTCATGTCTGTAACCCCAGTACTTTGGAAGGCCAAAGTGGGAGAATCACTTGAGACCAGCCTGGGAAACACAGTGAGATCCTGTCTCTGTTAAAAAAAAAAAAAATGGATTTAAAAAAATAATAGTAATAACACCCTGGCCTGTTGGGTGGGCCAGAGCACCTTTTGGTTATTTGAGATACGAACAAGGAGATTCCTTCCTCAGAGCTCCCATGGTAGCCGAGGCCAGCTGCGGTGGGTGATGGGGACAGGCCGGCCTCCTCTCGCCCGATGTTGTCATTACACCGAGCCGGTTTGCGCTTCACCTGCAGCTCCACTGCTTTCTCTTGTGGCACGCCCAGTGGGAGGCCAGGAGAGGAAAAGTGGCCCTGGGAAGCCCTTGCGTCAGCATCTGGTGCAATGCCTCTTCCTTCCTGACGTCTCTAGGGCCTGAGACTGAGCTGGGGGTATGGAGATGAAGAAGCAAAGGGAGAGGAAAGAAGTGAGAGGAGAAAAGAATGACCTGCACCATATCCTTCATCTCCTCTTGTTCTCCAAACAGCAAAGGGCAATGTCGCCTCTTCAAAGCACACATGCTGAACTATAAGTCAGCCTTCACTGCTGAGCCTGGGCAAACTGAAAGAGAAGATTCCTCTGCCATGTGGAACAGCAAAGCTGAAACAGTGGTGGCCGGCACTCTGATGTCATGGGTTAGCCCATCCTCCCCACTTTAACAAATGGTTTCCATCACTGAAGGCAACGCTAGCAATAGCCACACCTTGCTGAGTATCTCCTCTAAACCAGGCAGCAGGTCAGGTGCAGTCCATATTTTGTTTCATCCCCAAGACAAGGCTAGGATGTTGGTATAACTGCTCCTACCTGAAATAATCGAGGTACAGAGAAATAGGTGACTTGCTCAAGGACACTACGTTATTTCTATTTCGTTCCAAAGTCTATGTTCTTAGTCTCTGCACTGACTGCCACCCATCTTTGCTGCTGTAAGGAAAACTGCAGCCTAGCCAAAGCAAACCCAAGGCTTGCAAGCAGCAAGTCCGCCTGTCATTGCCTATGCACACCCCACCTCCTGGGGGATGGGGAGGGGCGATCTTTGGACACTGAAACATTTTCTTTGGGAAATACTCCATATCTTTGATCATTCTGACTACAGCAGACATAAGGGATGGAAAAGATGCATTCTTTTGCCAATGGGAAAGGAAAACGCACATGTAACACTTGTCTTTCTCCCTGGTAGCTACAGAGCGGAGGGTGTGGGGACATGAATCTGTCTCTGTTGTCATCCAAACCAGGATACCCTTGAGAGGGAAAGACGGTAGGATTAGTAATGATGCCAGAACAGGTAGAAACTGGGACGCTGCTGGACAACCTGGGCTCCATGCCCACTTTAGTATCTAGTGTCTTGTGGAAGACATTTTCCCCAGAGCACGCAGATAAGGGGGCATGGAGATGGCTGTGACATTCTGGGGACCCTGAAGTCAGTTCCCAGAATCTGACCTCCTGCGAGTGTTCTGCTGGGCCTTTGGGAAGATGAGCGCCACTTTTCAGACCCTCTCTGCTAAGAAGAGGGCTCAAAAACTCTGCTCACTACAGAAGCACTGACGGGACAGTCGTTCCAGGCTGGTGAGAGTGGGTACTGCCACGCTGCCCCTCCATCCCACCCCGGGTTCACACAGGGGACAGTGAGCAGCAGCCGGATGTAGACGGAGCTAATGGAGTCTTCCCAGGTGGTCCCTCCTTTCAGAAAGGCCCCTCTGTCTGAGCTCCTTAACTCTGAAACCAGATAAGAAGGTGGGAGGCCGGGGCCCCTTTTGTCCTGGGATTAAGTGAACTCAATTGACAGAGTTCTGGAAAACTTCATTGTCGCTTAACAGTGAGACCAGCCTCGGCAATGGTGCATTCTTTCTCTCAGCCTCCATGGTGGTTTCTCCGCGGGATAGGACCTCACAGCGGGCCTGGACGGCTTTGAACTGCTGGATTTAAGGACCCACTCCCACAACACCCTCGTCCTGAGAAAGAGGCTGCCTGGTGGGATAAGAGTGCTCAGGAATCAGCTTTGGGAGATGGGCTGCAGGCCCAGCCCTGCCACCTCCTGATCCTGATCAGTGCTGTCTGATCCTGAGGAAGCCACATGTCCCCTGTGGGCCGTGCAGTCTCCCTCTGCCCCGGTCACAGGTATTTTCATGGAGGTGACGTGTGTGCAGTCACACTGTGAATTGAACATGCTCAGAGAGTGGCTAAACCTTCCAGAAGACTAGCTCATCATGAAGCAGCCACACAGGCGCTGAGACCGGGATTGGTCACCTAGTCCAGGTGTCTTGCTTCACAGATGAGGAACTCTAAGCCCTAGAGGGGTAAAGGCTCTTCTCATCCTCACACACCCCTGATTACCAAGATACCCCAGAGTGCCTTCCCTCTGTGTGAATGAGGTCTCTACATAAAGGACTGGCTTCCATTTGCAGTAGGTGGGTGTGGGCAGGCAAGGTCTTGAGGCACGGGAACTTGATTTTCATTCTTTCTCTCAGCTGGGCTCATGGACCTGTTTTCAGAAGCCCAGGGGACTGAGCTGAGACAGGCACACCTGTCCTGCAGCATCTCCGAGGCTGCTCAGCTCATCACAGCGGAGGGGCCCGAGGGTGGTCCTGGACACAGCTGTACCTCAGTCCCTCCCCCACCCGCCACGGTGGCAGCAGGAGTGCAGGTGGGCTGGGACATGAGACCCAAGGTGGAGGTGGCGGGGCTGGTCTCCCTGAGGGAAGACTTTCCTTCCAGGTGGGACTCAGAAGTCAACCCCCTACGGAGAGGAGTTTGGTCTTCAGAGGCACCTGATGCCTGGTTTGCTGTGCTGTCCTGGTCCAGGTGGGCTGGCTGGGTGTGCAGGTGCCAATGTGCAGCTGGGAAAGGTCCAGAAATGTATGTTTGTGGGGCATGGGGAGCGGGTCAAGCAGGGGCCAGATCGCCCGGTCAGGAGTCTCATGAGGATGGCAATGCCTGGGTGTCTCCGACACAGGGAAAGCCGACTTGTCTGGGGCAGCAAACCTGGACTTTAAGATGAAGGGAACAAAACCGGGTGCAAACCCCAGCAGAGTGTCCTGCTTCAGCAGCCGGGGCATCCTGGGGCCGGGCCTCAGACCATGTCTGCCTCTAGATAGCTAGAATGTCTGGAGATGTGAGTATGTCCCTGAGGCAAATACTCAGTTATCTCCAGCATCCAGGTGATCAGCTCAGAGAGTGAGACAGTCTGGCCCTGAAGGCTGAAAAATGGACTTTCTCTGCTGGCAGAGTTCTTGTTGGCTTTCCTATGTTTTGGTTCTCAGGCAAATGTCAGAATCTGTTCCGTGTGTGGAAATAGAGGGGCACAGCACCCCACTCTGGGTTTGCAGTGGGTGCATCTTAGCTTCTTTCTGGTGGAGCCCGCTAGGAGTCAGGTGTGGGGGTCCTAAAGAGATGGAAGAAGCCCTCTTCTTGCCCCTCTCCTGCCACACTCTCTAGTACTTGCTTAAAGAAAGGAGTCAGAGGAGAGGGCTGGTGCTCCCACTGCTCCCTGCTCTCAGGGCAGGCAGGGAAACAGATATTAAATCAGCGTGACCCAAAGCTCATGAGGCAGACTGCCTTGGCGGGCCGGAGCTGCTCTGCTGTGCTTTGCGGGAAGCAAATACCACAAGGGCTTGCATGGGCGCCTGTCTGGGGTGTAATCAGCACCTGCAGTAGCCAGAGGAGCAGCCATGTGGACTCTCACCCACAGCCCTTCCCATCCTATGCGTCTGTTTCTCCCTGGGTCTTTCCTACCCTGCCTTTCCCAGTGATAGAGGGTGGGAAAGATGGGGGTGAGAAACAGAAGGCCTCCTTGTCTGGACTATTCTGTACAGGCGATGCCTATGCCCTTGGGGCCCCCAGCAGTCAGGCACAGGCTGAGCCTAGTATGGGGTCCAGGCCAAGAAAGCCATCACCACAAAGTGTCAGCTTAGCTGCCGCATTGCCAGGATCCCTGTTTCAGGGAACTATGACCTAGGCAGGTCAGTTCTTCCTTCCCTGGCACATCTCTGGTTTTGTGCTCCTTAGGGGCCAAGAGCACCCCTCTCCTGGAAACCTTACCCTCCTTTCCTCTTGAAAAAGCCTTCACTTGGTCTTTAGGGGAGAAACTGGGGTTTAGGACAACATAGACACCTCTTGCTGAGTCAGCACCATCTTTGCATCTAGTTAGAAAGGGTCTGGTTAGGTATCCCTTCCCTGGACTCTGTTTTTCTCCCCTGTTTAGGTAAGAGCTGTGTCTGGGCAAAGGGCAGCTGGGTGGACCAAGTGTGGGTCTGGCTTTACCAGAGACACTCACCCAACGAGCTCCTCCCAGCCCCTGCTCCCCTCGCGTTTCCACCAAAGCTTCAGTTCCTGGGCTGAGCCCCTGGGCAGGAGTTCTCTGCCCCTCCCTCTTGTGCTGGCTGCTGGCACTGCCAAGTTCTGCTGAGGCTGAGTGCCAGGTTGGCAAGGTAGTTCATGCCCCATTGATCACAACCAGCTGGCTGCACAGAAGTTGGGCAGCCCCTCTCCAGGTTCAGCTCCTTTCAAACAATGTCTTTTGCTTATGGCGACCTCCATACCCAAGGGAATCGGACAGCCATCTCTTTCCATCCCATCTGCCTTTCCCTGGGAGCCTCTCAGATCTGAGGCAGTAGAGGACTGAGAGGTGGGAGTGGGAGCTATTCCTAAACGCTCAATTTTCGTCTGCTGGGAGAGGCAGGTGCAGGGGAGTGCGTTGATACCCACTTTCGGGTCAGTGTGCCACGTGCCGCGGGAGATTCGGATGAGAGGGATGAGCGTCTGCAGCCCCCTCTAAACTGGAAGGGACCCGGGGGTGGGGGCGCAGGGAGCTAGGGTGGCAGAAGTTCAGAAAAGAGTTACTGCTCTTTCTCAGAAAGGAGAGAGTCTCGTTTGGGGTCAGGCTGGAAATGATGAGCGGGAAGGGTTTTTTGGAAGGGGAGATTTTAGAGACGCTGGGAGGCGTCTGGGGGGCCTCCGGGCACTGCGGCTGGAGGAGGCTCTCAGTCCTACCTGCAGGTCGGCCCCGTAGAAGGCAGCCATGGACGCATCGGCCACCAGCAGCGTCTCCACGAAGCGCGCCTCCGACACAAACCGCTTGGTCCTACTCGTGGCCCCCAGGGGCGGTGGCAGCTCGCTAGCGCCTTCTGCCTCCTCTTCTTGGCTCTCCTCCTCGCTGTGCTCCTCGTTGTCTCCTCTCTCCTGCCTCTGACCCGCTCCCGTCTCCACCGCCCACTCGGGTCCTCGCGGGAGGGGGCGGGCTCCGGCGGGACCCCAGCGCTGCAGGCGGTGCGGCTGACCCAGGGAGCCCCCCGCGCCCTGCGGCTGGATGGTGAACTCCTCGCCGTCCAGCAGGAAGGAGCCGCTCAGCCCGCGGCACAGGCTGACCGCCGCCAGCGACTCGGGCTCCCCATTCACGGTGCCGGAGAAGAAGCAGCCGCGCAGCCCCCGCTCGCCCCCGGTAGACCGGCCCGAGCCCCCGAGGCGCTCGATCTTGAACTCGGGCGCCAGGAAGCTGTCGTCGGGCGCCAGGCGCAGCACGAAGCCCTTGCCGAAGGCGGACAGGTGGAGCGCGAGCTCGCCCGCGCTGCCGGGCAACCGCGTGGGCACCACCAGCTCCGAGGCCTGCCCCCCAGCTGCGGGCCGGGCCGGGGCGCCGCGGGCCAGCGGCGGCAGCAGCAGCAGCAGCAGGAGCGGAGGCCACCGGGGGGCGGCGGGGGCGGGGAGCATGGGGGCTGCGGCGGTGACTGCGCGCAGGAGAGGGAAGAAGCCCGCCCGGCGCGGGCAGGTGCTGGCTGGCCGAGCGCGGCCCGGCCGCTCTCTCCAGGAAAAGCGGAATCAGTCAGATGCAAGGCCGACTCGGCCCGCAGGGCCCGGCGGCGGGAGCGCTCCCCCGGCGGCCCCTCTGGCTGGCGCAGCCCGCTCCTCCCGAGCCGCCGCCCCCGAGCCGAGCGCGAGCAGCTGGCCCCGGCCCGCGTGCGCCCGTCCTCCGCCCCTGCCCGCGCCAGCCCCGCGCAGCCGCCTCCTGCCTCCTCCCCGCCCCGGGAAGCACCGAGTGGGCTGCCGAGCCCTTCTTATTTATACTTCCTTCCCGGCTTGACATAAGAGGTTTATTTTTGATCTCTCACTATTCCCGTTTCCCCTCCCCTGGGATCAGAGAGAGAAACTGAAAAGAGGGAGAGAGCGGAGAAAAAAAAATTGGGATGAAATGCAAAACCAATCAGGCAGCGAGACCCGTCCGCCACCCTCCCCCTTGAAGTGTCAACTCCAACTTCTTTCCTTCCCTTTACGCGCCGACCCACGTTAACCCCTACCGTGCTGGACTGACCCTTTAGAAAGAGTCCTTGGGAGACCCCAACCGCTTCCTCCTCTGCGGCCAAGAGTCCGGGATGCATCCTCCGAAGAGGCTCGTGCACTGGTCTCAGCGACCCTGTTCGGATCCCTGCAGAGTCCGACTGCAGAGCCCCACTCTGTTCGGATCCCTGAAGATCCCTCCGGAGATCCGACTGTGTGGGGAGAAGGTTCCAGACCTTTTCATTGTAAAGCACAACAGAGAGAGGGGGAAAAGTTCATGCTAAAATCATGTCCTCCTCTCATCACTACTGCACAGCCTTCCTAACTTTTACTCCAAACTAAAGATCGGGAAAACAAACACGAAGCAAAAAACAACCCACCTGGGTTACCCTAAGAGGGACTCTCACGCCATGTTAGAGGGCAAGTGGGGCAGAGGCCAGCACAGTGGTAGGTTACCAGCAGTGAGGTTGGGAAGTCAGCATTTCCCCAGGCGGGAAACAGACCTCCAGTCCCTGAAAACGGTCTTCTCTACTGGATACTGCTAGTTGCCCGGGACTTCATGTAAGGTCCTTTCACTGCATTGCCCACAGCCCCAGGTACAAATGTGTAAGAGGTGAATTCATTCTGTCACATGTCACCGCTGCCCCCTGGGGAAGGGGGTAGTACTCAGGAAGAGAGGGATGACCTGGTCTCAAGACCACAAAACTCCATCCAACCCCAGTCTCAATGACACAGGTCTGGATTGGGTGGAGGGTCCTGTTCTCTGCCCACAAACTCTAGACTCAACCACCAACTGTGTCTTTCTCTGAGTTGTCAATGTGGGTGATGCATCAGGAACCACTGGGATCAGGGTCTTTAAATCCTTTGCCAATTCACCTGCCCCCAGGTACCCAGCTCTGTGCTTATGCTGGGGATGTTGACAGTCGAGGTTATCGCTGCTTGTTTTCAGCCCATCTGACCCCTTTCTGCAGCTGTGGTGGTTCAGCATGCATCTGAGACTCTCAGGGCTTGTTACCTCCAAAGAGGAGGCTCTTGCCCTGGGGAAAGTGCTGCCAAGTTCCCTCTAAGTATCCCCCCTCTCTTTGCTTTCTCAGAAACACAGAGGGACAGCTGTGAATTAGATGAAATGATGAACTTCCCACCCTAGCATGTGCAGAACCTCCTTTCCTGCATAACATATAGGATAGGAAGGACTTGAGTCTAGAATGTTTTGGGGAAACACTTCTAGGTGCAGGAGAATGGAAAGAATGGTCTCGTCAACCCTTTTCTCAAAACAAGCAAAACGCTTCATCCTAGCACAGTGCACAGTGCTCGGGACATCCTGTACAGTGCTTGGGACAGTCTGACCTGGGCAAGCAATGAATACAATTCTGTGTTGCCTCAGGGCTGTTGTAACAGTTCAAGGACTAGTTTTTACCTCCTTGAAGCCCCTTATTTGCTATTTGCCAGAGTACAACTCCTGATTTTTTTTTTTTGAGTCTCACTTTGTTGCCCAGGCTGGAGTGCAATGGTGCGATCTTGGCTCATAGCAACTTCTGCCTCTCAGGTTCAAGAGATTATCCTGCCTCAGCCTCCCAAGTAGCTGAGACTACAGGCGGGCACCACCACACCTGGCTAACTTTTGTATTATTAGTAGAGACAGGGTTTCGCCATTTTGGACAGGCTAGTCTCCAACTCCTGACCTCAGGTGATCTGCCCGCCTCAGCCTCCCAAAGTGCTGGGATTATAGGTGTGAGCTACTGCGCCAGCTAACTCCTGATTTTCAGTAGCAGTTAGGTCCTGTAGGTTTTCCTTCTTTCTCGAGTGTAAGCACCTGGGAGGAGTGGGATTGAGGAGCATGCCCCGTTTCCCTTTCTCCTGCCTGGATGCTAAGGGCCAGAAGTGGGAGATTTAACTGGACCAAGGAAAGTCCTGAGTATCCATGGAGCCTTCAGTTGTGAAGGCTCTGGAAGTTGCTGCTTAATTTTTATTTTATTTTTAAATTTTCTTGAGATGGCGTTTCACTCTTGTTGCCCAGGCTGGAGTGCAATGGCGAGATCTTGGCTCACTGGAACCTCCGCCTCCCGGGTTCAAGTGATTCTTTTGCCTCAGCCTCCCAAGTAGCTGGGATTACAGGCTCCCACCACCATGCCCTGCTGATGTTTGTTTTTTTGGTAGAGACGGGGTTTCACCATGTTGGTCAGGCTGGTCTTGAACTCCTGACCGCAGGTGATTTGCCCACCTCGGCCTCCCAAAGTACTGGGATTACAGGCGTGAGTCACCGAGCCCAGCCACTGCTGCTTCATTTTTTTAAATAGGATGAAGTGCCCCCATGGGTAGCATTTTGGAAGTTCTCTATGGAGAGAGAAGTCAGTGAGTTCTGGATTTTATCCTTCCTCATTTTAACAACAACGACATCACCAACACCGCCACCACCCGCCGCCGCCGCCACCACCACCATCACCACCACCACCGCCACCACCGCCACCACCACCACCACCCCCTGCTGACTGGTTGATTGACTGGCTGGGCAGCCCGCTCTCCCTCCTGAATTTCCCCTTCCGCAGATGTGCAGTGCTGCTGACTTCCAAGGTAGCTCCTGCCGTTCGCAATGCAACCACAAGGTGTCAGGCTTACCTTGGCTATGTTAAACCCAGGACCCTTGCCACAGGGAGAGAAAGGGTGGGGAGTTTGTAGTGGAAGCTCTTAGAGGAATGGCAGATGAAAACAGTACAGCAAAACAAACATCCACAAATCAACCCGTGAAAATCCCACAACGGCATTCTGCCAATTCCGGATTTCTTACATTACTACTTTATTTCCCAAAATATATAATTACAGCAGGGTTGCCAAACTACGGCCCGTGGGCTAATTGCTGCACACTGCTTGTTTTTTTTTGTACTCTACAAGCTAAGAATAGTTTTTATATTTTTAAGTGGTAAATTAAAAAAATTAGAAAGAATATTAAAATTTCTTGACACTTGAAAATGGTATGAAGTTCAAATTTGTGTCCATAAAGTTTATTGGAATGCAGCCACAGCCAGCCACAGCCGTTCATGTACGCATTCTTTGCTCTCGAGCTGCGAGGGAAGGGTTGAGTAAGCCTAAAATATTTACTATCTGGCTCTTTGCAGAAAAGTTTGCTGACTCCTGAATGTAAAATAGCATCAATTTGGATTCCTCAAATTTGGAATCTGGGATTACTTAAGCTCACTATATACCATTCTTACGGAATAAGAAGCTCAAAATAATTTCTTGCTCTGGATATGAAAAGGAAATTATATAAAAAATGAAAACATCTTTGTTTTGTCTTTAATTCTGTATCTAGTAGTTACTTGTTATTTAATTCATCCTTAAATAATTAAAATATTTTTATGTTTATGGAGTCTTATACTGTAGGCCTATTGTGGTTCTCATGTTTTCAGTCAACTTACATTATTAGTGACTGGTTATTTCTTAGTTTATAACTAGAGTTTTATATGGTATATATGATACATTTTTAGTGTATATAAGTTCCAGTATTCTTTAGAATTCCAGACTCCTTAAAATGGGAAGAAACATTGGTGATCATCTAATCCACTGCCACTCACATTTTGCAGAGAAGAAACAGAAATTCAGAAGTTTCAGTGACTTACCCAAAATGACATAACTAGTGATGAATTGTTTTTTCCAAATTACTCTCGTATCCCCTACATGAAGATTAAAAAATTGTTTTGCTTTAGAACTTCATTTGCAATTCGTACATTTTCATTAAAGTTTAGTGTTTACTATGGGCCTGGGCATTGTTCTGAGGATTTTTTTTTTTTTTTTTGAGACGGAGTCTCCCTCTGTTGCCAGGCTGGAGTGCAATGGTGCGATCTCGGTTCACTGCAACCTCTGCCTCCCGGGTTCAAGTGATTCTCCTGCCTCAGCCTCCCGAGTAGCTGGGACTACAGGCATGCATCACCATGGCCAGCTAATTTTTGTATTTTTAGTAAAGACGGGGTTTCACCATATTGGCCAGGATGGTCTCAATCTCTTGACCTTGTGATCTGCCCACCTCAGCCTCCCAAAGTGCTGGGGTTACAGGCGTGAGCCACTGCACCTGGCCGCACTTATTTTAATTTAATTTACTTTTCATTCAATCCTCAGTAATAATAGCTTCCATCTTTTGAGTGCTTGCCGTGCACTAGGCACTGTGCTGAGCAGCTCATTTAATCATCATGCCAATCCTCTGAAAAAGACATCTTACAGACAGGTAAAGAAATAGGTTTGAGAGGTTAGAGAACTTGCTTATGCTAATAAGCAGCAGAGACAGGATTCTTAACCAAGGTGGAATTCATAAACTGGGAATTAAATATAACAGTTTTCTGGTGAGACTGCGGTGCACCGAATTAGTGTTCCTTTGAGTAGAACCAAAGATTGAATCGTTATATTACAAAGCTGGAAGAGACTCCAGGTGTTCATTGGGCCTGTTGTTGGAGATCTTGGGAGAATGGCACTGCTTTAAAAATCTCAAAGAAGGGAATAAACAGCTTCTCTCAAAAGCCTGTGCTAGCACTTAAATAAAAACAGAGTTCTTTCTTTCTAAATCAAGTAATACCATTTTTGCTACAATTCATGTCAATTTTCTGTAAGTTTGGCTATTGTGCAATGGCTGTGACTCCACATTGCCTGTAATAAAGGATTTCCTTGTCCTCATCCATCATATCACTGAGCACACGTCCCAGGCAGGCAATGTCTGATTCTTGGCATCACTTTTGTGCTGACAGTTGCCTTGTATTCCCTTTGGCATTCAGGTTTCTGTGATTGCCACCTGCATGTATGGAAGCGTTCTGTGCTCTTAATTCTTCCTTAGTCCTAGATAGTCTCTCTTTTTGGAAACTTTAAAGTTTTTCAGTATTTATAATTTTTTTCTTTTTTTTGAGACAGAGTCTCACTCTGTCACCGAGGCTGGAGTGCAATGGCATGGTCTTGGCTCACTGCAATCTCCGCCTCCCAGGTTCAAGCAGTTCTCCTGCCTCAGCCTCCTGAGTAGCTGGGATTATAGGCACCCACCACTATGCCTGGCTAATTTTTGTAATTTTAGTTGAGATGGAGTTTCACCATGTTGACCAGGCTGGTCTTGAACTCCTGCCCTCGGCCTCCCAAAGTGCTAGGATTACAGATGTGAGTCAGCCACCATGCCTGGCTGGAAATCATTAAATCATATCCCTGAGGCCACTTTAAGTTCAGTCTCCTGTAAAGTGCTAGCCACTCTGATTATTTTTCCTGCCATCATCTGGTGTTCACAGCCTCAATGGACATGCTCCCGATTCTGTGATCTATATCAGGGTAAACCAGATCTAGCAGAAACTCTACTGCAATATTGACATTGTCTTGCTTGCTAATAAGATTTTAATTGATTTTAATACACCGAGAAACAAATTCACAAACAATCCTTTCTGTTCCTGCCATTTGTATTTTTAGTGACTAACTGCCAAGTACTGGGTTCCCAAAGTTGCAGAAGAGATAGTCCCTGTTCTCCCAAGATACAGTCTTGTGGAGGAGTCTAGCAAGACACTCGTAAAAGGTTGCCAAAGATTCCATGTGTGATGCGTCCATGATTATAATCTGTGGTTACTATAGTACCTGGCCAGTAAGAGTTACTTGCACATTTTAATATTATATGCAGTAACAATTGCCACCGTGAGAACCGAGACATAGGTCATGCCTGTCTCACCACATTACGGCCAGAAGGTGGCACTGTTGGAACTTTCTGTCGCTCGCTCGCTCGCTCGGTCTCTGTCTCGCAACTTTCTAAAAAATTAGGCATCACTACGGTGTCATGCCAGTCTAGAACAACAGTCCTTCAACATTGTTCAGAAAATCTAAGCACACAGCAATTTCTCATAGCCAGTCACCGGAGCCAGTTGAAGGAGGCGCTGTCCTGTTCCTTTGTTGACCGTGAGTCGTGCGTCTTTCCTTCCTATTCTTCTTTCTTCACTTTGATTTCTGCTCTTCATGACACCAGTGACTCTAATTATTTCACAGGCTGGGAGAGCTGACAAAGCTGAGATGTCTCCAGGGCCGGGGACCACCTTAATCATAAGGACTGCTTGGTTTCTGTACACCCCAATTAATTAATGCAAACGTACATTTCTCCCAAATCCTCACTATTGATTCTAGCCACCAGGTGGGAGTCTTGGCATATTTACCTTTTATAAGTCCCATAAGAAGAGGGTCTGAAAACTCCCTCAACAATGGATCTCACTAGCTACTTCACCGCTTCTCAGTTTATATATATATATATGTAATATGTGTAAATGTATTATGCAAACTTGCAAAACTACACCCGTTTATCTTTGTTTCAGAAGGAAAGGAAAGAGAAATGCAGGAAAGAAGCCAGGATCTTCAGGATCTGCGGTGATTTCTCCGAGCAGCTAAGCTGCTTATTGAAAGTCATTGTAACAAGTCCCAATATAAGTCCCATTGTAACAAGTCCCTTTTACGAGGGACTTGGAAAAACCACCCAGTTCTTATAAATGTGCTTACAATGCTTTAGAGTTGAAGTGCTGAGAAGCCTACTTGGCAGGCAGTAGGCATGTTTATTTTTTTCTGTCATCATCATCCTATCCTCATCATATATATTCCCATCTGGTCTGGCGGAATAGTGGTAAAATATTTAAAATGTATCTTGTCACCTTTCCCCTCATCCTCAGGGTCTCTTGTTTTAAAATCACCTAGGGCTCTCCTCTGACCTTCTGTTCTCATGAACAGGGGGGAGCCAATAAGCCATGAACACTTTGTTTTGATAGCAAATACTACTAGAAAAGTTTGAATTTTAAGAGACCCGAGGAAAGGGAAGCAAAATAAATAAACGACTAATAGTAGAATTTCAGACACTGTGGCTCTAGCCTGAGGGAGCAATATGGGGGCCAGTGACACATGCCAGGGCCCCAAAGTAACTATGCTACCCGTCCCTGCTTGCATGGCTGCAGAACTTTGCACAGGGAGGTATTTCCCATTCCTGGAAGTGTTGAAGCAATGACATGCGTGCCTGCAGGGTGATAAAAGAGAATTCCTGGACTGGGCAGGAGGTTATAGGACCTTGAAGGACCCATCCCTTCTAATTTAAAAATATTCTTTAAAATTTAAAAATATATTAAAATTTTTTCTTGATTTAAAGAAAAGGTCTTGCTGTGTTGCTCTGGCTGGTCTTGACTTCCTGGGCTCAAGTGATCCTCCTGCCTCAGCCTACAGACACTGGGAGTAGCTGGGACTACAGGCACATGCCACCTTGCTGGGCCTAATTTTCAAATAGTCTTGAGCAATGGAAGATTATTTGGATTCTGGGTAAGAAACACAGAGTTTTGTTTTTGTTTTGACTTTTAGATATCTACGCCCAGTGCAAATTGTGCAGCTGTTGATCCCACTTCCTGAAGTTATAGGAGTTCTTTCTTTTTGTCAGAACATTCTCTCTGGCAGGCCGCTCTGTCTGGAGTCTCCTCATGCTCATTGGCATTGGAGAACTTTAAAGAGAGACATAGACTAGTAGAAGGGAATGGAACTTAGGAGATCCCTGTCTCTAACCTCTTTCTTTTCTGATGGGGAAACTGAGACCTATTTGGTCAAATGTCATTTGACCAAAGTCACACAGCTGGTTGGCAGGAGATTCAGGGGCAGAATGTACTGTTCTCTTTATGTCACATCGAATGCCACTGTCTCCTGAAGAGCAGGATCTGGGCACGACATGACCAAGTCCTGGGGTTGTCTGGAGGCAGGGCTGACAGTTCAATCTGGGTCCATGGAGCGGGGTGGGACGTGCTGATACAGTTCAGCATCCTCCCTAACCCAGTGGACCATGTTATCTTCATTCAGACTGCTCTCTTTTGGGATGTTTGGTTTTTTTTTTCTTCACGAAAACAGCCTTCTATTCTGGAGGAATTCAAAATGTCTATAATTTAGCCATATTTAGTGACTTACAAAGGAGTGTTTTACCCTGTGTAAAACTATTTAAGCATGTGAAGGTATCCTCTGATTCCCTCAAAAGATGATGTTGAAAGTAAGAAGGCCTGAGGACTTAGGAAGAGAGTGAGGTTTAGAGCAGCCACGTGATGGGAGAGGAAGAGGGAGAGGGTGGGGATAGATGTTGCCTTGTGCACTTACATGGAAAGCATTTTAATGAGCATTGAAGCTTCAGATGTTGAAAGCTTTTTTTTTCACAGCTTGCCTCGTGTGTATGTATGGACACCAACTCACATCCAAACCTGCCCACCCACCTACACACATGTGCACACACACGTATTTTGGTGGTGCTGGGAGAAGTGGTACACCTTTCTGTTTCTCCTCTTTCTCATTTTTCCTCTTTTGCTGCCATCTCTGGGCTCCCATCCTACTCTTCTCCTTGGACTTTACCAGATTTTCTTCTTTCCTCCTTTCCTTCCTCAGCTCCCCATTCCCTGTATCTTCACTTTCAGTAAGTAATTCCATTAACCTACTCTATGCCACAAATGGTGCTACACACCAGAGGCAAAGAAATGCAAAAGGTAGTTCCCGTGTTCTGATCACCTCTTTCATCAAGACAGCTCCCTGTCTGGCAAAAGAAAAAGTTAAATAGCCAAATAAATATAATGCAATGCTGCAAGCACAAGAATAAAGCTATGGCCACAAAACGTGGTACACAGAGTAGTAGTTCAGTAGACATCTATTGTTGGAAGTAATACATTATGAAAACCCAGAGAAAGTAGTGATAGTTGTGTTTTGATGGGCAGGCAGCAAGTTGGGAAAGATTCCATTTGAGTGACATTTTTGTTGGACTTTAATGAATGAGTAGGAGTTCACCAGGCATTGGAGGGAGAAAATACACACACACACACACACACAGACACACACACACAGACACACACACACAGACACACAAACACACACAAAGACATTAAAGAGTCTGCCATGTTTGAGAAAGTGAGGAGTTCCCTGAGTCTGCAGTGTAAGCGGCCGCTGAGGCACGGCAGGACTTGGAGCTGGAACAGTGAGCAGGGCCAGTATGTGAAGGAGTGTATTCATCACCGTGGGGACTTCGGGCTTTCTCCCAGAGGGCAATGCAGATTCACTGAAGCCTTGTACTCAGGGAAGTGACCTGACTGTATTTGTCTTTGGAAAGACAGCTCTAGCAATTATGTAGAGTGAGGATTGCATTAGTGGAGAGATTGGATAATGGAGACCTGTCAGGACATGACTTCAGGAGATGGTGGGAGCCTGAGTTAAGAAGTGGCGGCAGGGAGGAGCGTGGGGGCCATGGAGAGAGAGGTGAGTCTGCCTAGTGGAGGCCTGAGGTGAAGAGAGATTCCACTGGCCTAGCTGGGAAAACAGCGGGGAAGAGGTGTAGGTGGATATGTGCATTGCTTTGGGTGTGTGTGTGGGGGAGGAAGAAGTCTGGGTACAATTTTGAAAGAGGGAAACAAAGACAATCCCAAATTTCACAAATATTCATACAGCTATGTGCCTGCCTTTCTTTTTTTCTTTTCTTTCTCTTTCTTTCCCTTTCTTTCTTTCCTTCCTTCCTTCCTTCCTTCCTTCCTTCCTTCCTTCCTTCCTTCCTTCCTTCCTTCCTTCTTTTTCTTTCTTTTTTTTGACGGAGTCTCACTCCGTCGCCAGGCTGAAGTGCAGTGGTGTGATCTTGACTCACTGCAACCTCTGCCTCCCGAGTTCAAGCAATTCTCCTGCCTCAGCTTCCCGAGTAACTGGGACTACAGGTCTGTGCCACCACGCCCAGCTAAATTTTATATTTTTAGTAGCTACAGGGTTTCAGCATGTTGGCCAGGCTGGTCTTGGATCCCTGACCTCAAGTGATCCACCTGCCTTGGCCTCCCAAAGTGCTGGGATTATAGGGGTGAGTCACCACATCTGGCCGAGCAATGTGCTTTCACTTCCACTTCAACTGCACACGTCTGCACCTGACTCCCAAATCTGCCTTTCTGGCCCCCATCACTGCCTGAGCTTCATCACACATATGTATTGCCACCTTGATATCCAGAGGGTCCTTACCTAGCCTGAAACAGAATTTTCCCCCATTCCTCCATTTCTCTTCTTTTCCACATTTCCTAGAGCACAGGTGACATCTGCCTGTCAGTTACCCTTCTTGCTGTCTCCTCTCCCTCCACAGCTGGGGCCTTTCCAGAAGCAGGAAGCACTCCTGGTTTTCCTTTGCTGATTGCAGTGACTTTTACCCAGTTGGGTTCTGTGGTCAAGTGTCTTCCAGTTGGCCTGCTGGCTGATTCAAAGTGTCAAGGTGGGAGGTACCGATGTGAAGGAGGCGGTTCCTGGCTAGTTCAGGGAGAAAAAGGAGAGGGAGGGGGGAATCTTCACTTGGAGTGACTTGACTTTTGGAGTCTCACCAACCACAGCTTGAAAGCATTGGGCAAGTTGCTGGGCCGCTCTTGCCAGCTTGGCTAAGAAGTGACATTACTGGATCCTATCACCTCTTGGCTCTCAACGATGACAAGAGAGGCTGCACAGAGGTGCAGAGAGGAGAGAGTGAGGGGAAGCATGATGTGGAAGGCCTTTATGGAGGAGACAATATCTGTTTCCTCAGTGGAGCACTGGGGAACCCATGGTGGGAGAACAGTAGGGTCTGCTGGGCGCCTCAGGCTCTGCTCTGGGAACTGTGTGCAGGTGGGAGGTGGGCCTGAGCCAGGGCAGCCGGAAGCAGCTTTTCTTCTATGACTGGCCAGGCTCAAACACTAGTTTTATGTTCTTCTTTAGTTAAATACCAGAGTTGTCTGCCCTTTAATTTCCAATGTCCTTGAGGATCAGAGAAAACTCACATCTATAAGCCTCGTGCATATCAGGTTCCTGGAGGCTCAGTTGTAAATTGTACCTGCCTCTTGGGCCCATGCTGTCTCGTTGACTGTCCGTGATGCTCACTCCCATTGCCTACTCACCTCCCACTTCTAGAGTGAAACACATTCCATCTGAAGTGAGATGATGTGCATTGACCATTAGTAAAAGAGAGGACCAGATGAGCTAAGCGTTCCACACAACACTTTTTTTTTTTTGAGATGGAGTCTCGCTCTGTCGCCCAGGCTGGAGTGCAGTGGCCGGATCTTGGCTCACTGCAAGCTCCGCCTCCCAGGTTCATGCCATTTTCCTGCCTCAGCCTCTTGAGTAGCTGGGACTACAGGTGCCCACCACCACGTCTGGCTAATTTTTTGTATTTTTAGTAGACACAGGGTTTCACCGTGTTAGCCAGGATGGTCTCGATCTCCTGACCTTGTGATCTGCCTGCCTCAGCCTCCCAAAGTGTTGGGATTACAGGCGTGAGCCACCGCACCCGGCCCCACACAACATTTCTAAATGAGATGCCAGATGAAACATTTGAGGTTGAGAGCTTGCTAAATGGAAGTTCTCCCATCCTGGCTCTGTTGGGCTCAGAAAGAAGACTGGTGGATGAGAGCAGGGTAAGTACACGAAATCCATTGCTGTGCATGCACTTTTTATCAGCTTCTTTCACCTTAGGATAAATGAAGACACTGGTAGCAAATTTTGAGAGATGGGAGTGAGGATGCATGAGAAGAATTAGAGAGAGCAGCAGAAAGCATGGCATCAGGGAGGCCAGACAGGGACTGGAGAGGGTACAGGGGAGAGGGGCGTGCTGGGGGAGAGAATTGACAGTAGGGTGTAAACCACAAGGGGCTGCTGCCTCTGGGTTTCCACAGGCTACTTGCCTACCCCCTAAATTCACCTAGATGAAGAAAGTAAGAGTCTGCAGCTCCCCTCAGTTTTTCTTGGCGGAACAAATCAAATAAATTGCAGGCTCCTGCAATAGGAACTGTATCATACTTTCTGATTACAAGAGTCCTAAATAATGTTATTCACTCTGTGGGCTTGATGTGTCATTACTAATGATAATGAGACTATTCTGTCTCTTCTGTGAGTAGGGGATTCAGAACTCTAACCAGCACCCCAAAATAAAGCAACCTCAAATAGGGCTGGGACTGGGCCCTGGTTTGCTGACCTGCAATTCTGGCAGTGAGTTAGACTGATCCTTGCTCTTGACCTCTCAGTCATATAAGGGCTGGTATGTTAGGCTCAGGTCCTGGCATGGTCTTTTTCATTTTCAGGCATTTTCACAACTTACTTCTAGTGGGAGAATAAACTTTTCCTCCTCTTTGGGCATGGGCAGGTCTTTCTTTCTTTCTTTTTTATATTATACTTTAAGTTCTAGGGTACATGTGTCCAACGTGCAGATTTGTTACATATGTATACTTGTGCCATGTTGGTGTGCTGCACTCATCAACTCGTCAGCACCCATCGACTCATCATTTACATCAGGTATAACTCCCAATGCCATCCCTCCCCATAATGGGCCCCGGTGTGTGATGTTCCCCTTCTGGAGTCCAAGTGATCTCATTGTTCAATTCCCACCTATGAGTGAGAACATGTGGTGTTTGCAATAGTTTGCTGAGAATGATGGTTTCCAGCTGCATCCATGTCCCTACAAAGAACATGAACTCATCCTTTTTTATGGCTGCATAGTATTCCATGATGTATATGTGCCACATTTTCTTAATCCAGTCTGTCACTGATGGACATTTGGGTTGATTCCAAGTCTTTGCTATTGTGAATAGTGCCACAATAAACATACATGTGCATGTGTCTTTATAGCAGCATGATTTATAATCCTTTGGGTATATACCCAGTAATGGGATGGCTGGGTCATATGGTATTTCTAGTTCTAGATCCTTGAGGAATTGCCATACTGTTTTCCACAATGGTTGAACCAGTTTACAATCCCACCAACAGTATAAAAGTGTTCCTATTTCTCCACATCCTCTCCAACACCTGTTGTTTCCTGATTTTTTAATGATTGCCGTTCTAACTGGTGTGAGATGGTATCTCATTGTGGTTTTGATTTGCATTTCTCTGATGGCCAGTGATGACGAGCATTTTTTCATGTGTCTGTTTTTCCTGTATGCATGTCTTCTTTTGAGAAATGTTTGTTCATATCCTTTGCCCACTTTCTGATGGGGTTGTTTGTTTTTTTCTCGTAAATTTGTTTGAGTTCTTTGTAGGTTCTGGATATTAGCCCTTTGTCAGATGAGTAGATTGCAAAAATTTTCTCCCATTCTGTAGGTTGCCTGTTCACTCTGATGGTAGTTTCTTTTGCTGTGTAGAAGCTCTTTCAGTTTAATTAGATCCCATTTGTCAATTTTGGCTTTTGTTGATGGGCAGGTCTTTCTAAGCTTCTAGGAGTTAAAGAACAAAATTCCGAGAGGCTGCAAATCTCCCAAAATTGTGGGCAGAATTTCATATGTACATGTGCCTGGGTGTTTGTCAGGGATGAGGTTTCACAATGTTTATGGCATTCTCCAAGGACCCAGATGGTTAAGGATTGCTGCATTAGAGCCCATGTGATCTATGTTGATATCCAGTGAGTTGAGTTCCTTTAGTGTCTGTATTAGTCTGTTCTCTCATTGCTATAAAGAAATACCTGAGACTGGGTAATTTATAAAGAAAAAGAGGTTTAATTGGCTCATGGCTCCACAGAACATACAGGAAGTATGATGCTGGCATCTGCTTCGCTTCTGGGGAGGCCTCAGAAAACTTACACTCATGGTGGAATGTGAAAGGGAAGCACATACATCATGTGGCCAGAGCAGGAGCAAGAGAGAGAGAAGAGGGAGGTGCCAGGCACTTTTAAACAACCAGATCTCACAGGAACTCACTCACTATCACAAGATCAGCATCACCTGGGAAATCCGCCCGCATGGTTCAATCACCTCCTGCCAGGCCCCACCTGCAACATTGGGAATTACAATTTGACGTGAGATTTGGGTGGGGACACAGATCCAAACCATATCCATGCCCTAGTGCACAGGCAGCAAAGCAAAAATGAATGCAGTGGGAAAAATGCTCCATTGGTGTTTTCTGTGGCTTCTTATTGATGCTCCAAAGACAGTGGGTCAAGTCACTTTAGGGCCATTAAGCTAACTGTTGACCCACAGTAGGCTCAGCTTAAAGGCAATTCATTGGATTCTCATGAATTCTATTTCAACTAGCTTATGAGCATGTGTTCGAAGAGTGTGAGGAGCATGTGTATGGGAGGAAAATGGGGAAGAGCTGAGTGTGGCTGGAAGTGTATGATACTGGGGTGCACCCATGGTATGAGTCAGAATGGGAAAATGAAAATGGAAAAAGGATGGTCTTACCAGAAGAAAGGCAGCTGAGGTCAGAGGAGTCAACAGGGCTGGAATTTAACAGGGGAGGAGTGTTTCAGTCATACATCTGCTGCTCAGTGATGAGGTGATCTTTGTCGAGTCACTCAAACTCTGAGTCTTAGTTCTTCTTACTCAAAAAGGAGATGTTAATAACTCCTGTCCCATCGCTCCCCTCTGCAAGTAGTTTTGTAAGGATGGAATGATAATATATATCAACTTATTTACTAATCATATGGTATTTTGTATATGTCAAGTATTTTTATTAGGAGGGAGGATGAGCTAATGGAAGAAACCATGCTACCTGGGAGAGCAATGAATTTCGTATTGGGACCTCGTCTGGCATGCAGGAGCCTGGAGGTGGTCCTTTGCTGGAGATGGGGCGGGGGCCTGAGGCTCAAGGTCAGGCTCAATCTTGAAGCTACTCTTCGTTGATGGTGGTGGGAAAAGGGGCATACTAGGAAGAGTAGAGGAGATAGAAGCTTTTTGGCAGGAAAAACTAATTGCTTTCTAAATCCCTAGACAGGAGTTGAGGATTTAGCATCCATCTCATCTCCATTTTAGGCATTCTCCTTCAACCAGCCTAAAGGCTAAAGGTGCAGCTATACACAGAATAGCCAAGAGTTCCCGAGTAATTTGCACTGGGGCGTGTGTGTAAATCGATACAATAAATGATTGAATCAGGGAGCCTGAGATTTGAGGAGGGGCGGTGGCTGTTATTTAAGACTGCCTAAGGGGGATTCAGGGTGAAAGGAGGCAGCCTGGAACTATTGTTTGTTGAGTTTGTCCAAGCCAAATCAAGACTCTTTGCTCTAATTTCCTAGCATCTAAGGGAACAAATACAGGAGTTAGCACCAGAGAGACTTCTACTTAAACGCTTAGCCCCAGAGTCAAAAACAGAGTGGGTGGCTGAGAGGGAAAAAACAGAGTTAAATATTTCCTCTGAGTAATGAAGAATGAACCCAGGCCAGAGCTATAATTCATGGGGCCTTAGATGAATCTCCAGCTGCTTCAGCCGTCTCTGCATCTGGGAGAAGACCAGCCAAGAGCTCCAGCAGTTGTGGGAGCCAGTGGATGATGGCAGCTCAGTCATTTAACACTCACTGGGCCTTCCAGGGGGCTTCCTGAAGCCGGTGCCTTTCTATACTTTGCCTGCTTTGCCCACCTCTGTGGCACAGATTCCAAGAGGAGCAGATTAAACACATCTGGGATTTTTAGGGATCTTTGGTAAAGAATGATTAAGTCCTAAAGCTCAAAACATGATAAATTTGTACATCTGTTTTCATGCTGCTGTGTAAAACCCGATTTAAGTCCTAACATGGTAGGCCAATGATTTAGAATAGCTAATCAGGAGAATTGGGAGACTCTGCTAAGTCATTTCCCTGCCCAGTAAAATCTTGCCTAGATCATAGTGCTTGTCCTTCCACCCCGTTTTTCTCCTTAATTATTTTCTCCTGTTTTGAAGAGATCCTCCAGGATGCCCAATTTCACAGGTAGGCAGAAGTGATCCTTGGTCCAGATGATGGTGGATAATCAGGATCTGGAAGAAGTGAAATCCACCGTGCATGATGGCTCAGGCCTGTAATCCCAGCACTTTGGGAGGCCAAGGTGGGTGGATCACAAGGTTAGGAGTTCGAGACCTGCCTGGCCAAGATGGTAAAACCCCGTCTCTACTAAAAATACAGAAATTAGATGGGCATGGTGATGGGCACCTGTAATCCCAGCTACTTGAGAGGCTGAGGCAGAAGAATCGCTTGAACCTGGGAGGCGGAGGTTGCAGTGAGCCGAGATCGCGCCACTGCACTCTAGCCTGGGTCACAGAGCAAGACTCCATCTCAAAAAAAAAAAAAAAAAAGAAGTGAAATCCAAACCTAATCCTTGTGGCTGCCTCCTTCTGGCCTCAGTGAGTTACCTTTTTGGGCTGATCTTCTGCCTGGAACCTGCTGCATCCAGCTGGCTCGACCAGGAAGTTAACACTTCCTCTGGGGACTGTCGTGGAGACTGGTATAATAGGAAAGGAAGCCCTGCTTTTGATGAGTTTCCAGGCAAGTGTGGCTGCAGCCCAGTCTCGGGAAAAGGGATGAACACACAATTAGCAAAGGGCAAGCAAGTTCAAATGGACTCTGCCTATGCTGGAAATGGAATGCGTATATGCCAGAGGAACTAACAATAAAAGAGCAACCAGAGCCGTGTGAGTTAAATCAAGGGGCTTCCTATTGGAGGTGAGGGTTATATAGACAGGCATGGATGAGGCTGAGAGGGCATTCTGTATGGGAGGAAAGGCTCACATAAATATGCATGCTGGAAGAACAACTTCTGATCAGGAGCACTCAAGCTAATGAATTTAGCTAGGGCCAGGCTTTCAGATGAAGAAGGGGTCTGTACTTGGGCTGAGACCTGGAGGCTGTGAAGAGGCCAGCCTAGTTGGTGACGGACAGAAAGGCCAAGTTGAGGGTCTTAGATCTGACAGATGGGCCAGGCCCCCAGTCGTTCTCTGGGGGAAGAGCTGCTTTTTTTTTTTCTTTTCATTTTCATACCTTGACAGGCAGTTGCTTTTTATTTCCTGAGGATCTTAAGATCACGGAGGGCAGGAGAAGTGAGAACTCCATGCCAGTTGTGGAGTCCTACTATGGAAGTGGGACTTGGAGCCAATGTGGAAATTCCCGAGCAGAACCGGGAGAGGACATGCCCCAGAAAACTTCAGAAGGTGATGACAGCAATCAGCTTGGGGGCCTAGCAGAGACTGGTAGCGCTAGGAGGAGTAATAATAATAGCACATAAGAATATTAGCAGTACTATTAGATAATATTTAAGGTACTTTTAAAATATACCAACCATTGCCAAATACTTTGGAAGTATAATATTAACTCATTTAGTCCAGGAGGTGGGTAGAATTCATATCCCCATTTTAATAATGAGAAAAGTGAGGCTTAGGGAGGTAGAGCAATTGACCCAAGACTGCACAGCTAAGATCTGGTGGAGGCATGCACACAAGGCCTCTGACCATGGGCTCTTAACCACTGTGCTATGTTCCCTTCCACAGGCCTCAATCAGTCCTGTAATATTTGACCTGGTTGTTATCTCAGGTATTATCTAGACCACAGATTTCGGATGCAGTCCTCTGGCTGAAGACCTCTGAGCTAGGATAACCACTTCTCTTTTGACAGATGAGTCAGAGAATCAGATCAGTGATAGAAGTGGAGTGCCAATCCTGAGTCTCCCCTCTACTCAAGTGCTCAACATATCCCTAGATCCTCAATTCCCTGGCAAAAGTGATTGGATGGAACCACAGACTTCCAAGAGGGGACAGTCAAGCATTAAATACGAGAATGCACATATAACTCTTGGTGCAATGTTTAGCACATACTAAGCCTGCAATACATGCTCATGCCTTTGAACAAATCCACATGGCCAGTTTCTGTGCTCAGGGGTGAGAACAGCTGGGCTGTGATTGGGGCAGGAGGAGCAATAGGTGAGGAGGGGCTTCCTCTCTCCAGGCCTGCCATCTTGACTGACATGCTGCAGCCCTTGCCAAAATCCATGGGTCAGAATGAAAGTAAAATGTCGTTGGAAACCTTGCAATCCACCATTAAAACTGCTGGGTATAGTAAAACAATTGCTTGCCCCAAATAAATGACTTATCCTTGCTGTTGGTTGTCTGCGTTTCTCTTTAATTATAGGCCCTCTTTGAACGCTCAAACACACAGGGCCTTTGTAAACTTGAACTCCCTCTCTCACACACATTCCTCCCATACACATACACTCCCTTTCATTTACAGAGTGTAAACACCCATCTCTCACTCATTCACATAATGAATTTCAGCTCCTTGTGTCCCAATCAAGGAGAGGCCTCACTAGAATTATGGGCATCGGAGCCATCTTCATGTTCCAAGGCCCCAGGGGGCGCTTCCAAGAGTGGATCCTTTATGGGCAGAAGATAATGGGCAAAAAGTGCTCTTCACTGATGGACTAGTCCCAGCCTTTTCTCTCCTTGGACAATAGAGTTGTTTACTTGAACAGCCACTTCCCTAAAAAAATTCCAAAATTCTCCCACATCATCCCCTTTATGCTTGAAATCATCACACACTCCCTTCTTTGTCCTCCCCTCTTGCAAACTCAACTCAGAGCCCTTTGGCTCCAGAAAGATTTTCTAGGTATCAGGAGAGACTAGCAAAGCCTCCCTCCTCTCCTTGCCTTTCTTCCTTGTCAGAGAAAGAAGTCGATTCTGCGGAGAGGTAAGAAGGATCTTGAGGTCTAGAGCCTGAAAGGCTTCTGGGGCTGTTCTCCAAACTGGAAGGTAACATAAGGTGTGATTGTATCTTCACCTGATACCCACTCGGCCTCCTATGCCTGTCCCCAGTCCAGGGTTTGGTCAAGGGTCAAATGAAATAATTTCATGGAGGAAGCCTGGCCCAATTTTTCTACTGTCTGCTGGAAGACAGCCTCTTCCTCTTGTACCTGCAGCCCCAGCACCTGATCTCCACATCCCTGCCAGGCAGGTGTAACAAGGGCTCATCTCCCTGCCCCCAACCCCAGCTCTGATTTGCTTATTCAGGTGGTGTAAATACTTCTACCAGGACCTATTTCGAGCCACTGTGATGTCCCTGACTGGGGAGATGCAGGGCAGCATGCCATTTAATATTTCCCTCACATTTTCACCCCACTCTGCTCTCTTTTCTGGGAGTTGCTGGCTGTCTCAGAGGGTTGGTGGTTCTGGTGGCTCAAGACCATAGGTAATTATCAAATACTTAGGAAGTGATGGGTTTTGAGTATTTATTACCTTTTAAAAATGTACTTTGTGGCTAGGCATGGTGGCTCACGCCTATAGTCCCAGCACAGGGAGGGTGAGGTGGGTGGATTGCTTGAGCTCAGGAGTTCAAGACCAGCCTGGGCAACATGGCGAAAGCCAGTCTCTACCAAAAATACACACACACACACACACAATTGCCCTGGCGTGGTGTCGTGTGTCTGTGGTTGCAGTTTCTCAGGAGACTGAGGTTGGAGGTAGGAGACCCAGGTAGGAGGATCACCTGAGGTCGGGAGTTCGAGACCAGCCTGACCAACATGGAGAAACCCTGTCTTTACTAAAAATACAAAATTAGCTGGGCGTGGTGGTGCATGCCTGTAATTCCAGCTACCTGGGAGGCTGAGGCAGGAGAATGACTTGAACCTGGAAGGCGGAGGTTGCAGTGAGCCGAGATTGCGCCATTGCACTCCAGCCTGGGCAACGAGCAAAACTACGTTTCAAAAAAAAAAAAAAATATATATATATATATATATACGTATATATATATATACGTATATATATATATACACACACACACAATTTGTTTAATTGTAAGTGTGTTTAGTTTAATTTTAAATAATGTCTGTGATTAACAGCTGGCTGGCAAGATTCCTGAGTACTGAACAGTTTTGCCCCAGCCTATCCAGCACACCGTCCGCCCAGGGCAGACCTTGGGGCTAGGCAGTCCTGGGTTCCAGAGGGCTCCCATGCCGCTGTCCTACTGCCCTTCTGGCAACAGGACATTTACAAGGGGGAAGTTCTTGATTCTGGGTCTTTTAGGGGACTCTGTGATTAAGAAACAGCAGAGATGTTGCAACAGCAGGGATGAGGTGGGCCTGAGGAGGGGTCAGTGAAGGGCCTTCATTCCTAGCTGCTGACCTGGTCTGCCTTGAGATAAAGGCTAAGACCCTGAGAGTGGACGATGTCCACAGGGGCAGAAGCGACTGAGGCGTCGGGACAGTGGGGCATAACCGAGAGCAAAACGTGAACCTAGGCTTCAGCGCCGGTTTCTCCCGCCAGCCCACGCCTCCTGCCTCAGCTCAACGCCACTCCCTCCCCGCCAAGTGGCTCTCTGCTCTGGAGGCGGGACCGAGTTCTCCGGTGGCCCCTGGAGGCTCGGGCTGCGAGCTCTGGGAGGCTGGGAGGGGAGTGAGGGGAGGGGCGCTGACTGGGCAGTCCAAAGAGGAGGGGGCCTTTAATAGGCTCGCCCAGCGCCTGGCTTGCTGCGCTGCGAGTGGCTGCGGTTGCGAGAAGCCGCCCGGCACCTTCCGCTAGTTCTCGGCTGCAAATCTTCGTCCTTGCACTTGACAGCGATTGTACTTAAGCTCCCAGGCGCGCTTTGCTTGGAAAGGCACAGGTAGGAAGCGCCGGCTGCCGGGTGCACGCTCGCTGCTCTGGGAGGAGCCTCCCTCCCTTGGCTCTCCTCTCAGGGAGCTGCTGGCCGTCCCGGAGCATTGGCGGCACCGGAGTGCGGGCTGCGCTGAGACCGCGTCCGCGGCCGGAGAGCCCGGCCCAGCCCCTTCCCAGAGCGCGGCGGTGCGCTGCCCGGCGCCATGCTTCTGCTGGGCATCTTAACCCTGGCTTTCGCCGGACGAACCGCTGGAGGCTCTGAGCCAGAGCGGGAGGTAGTCGTTCCCATCCGACTGGACCCGGACATCAACGGCCGCCGCTACTACTGGCGGGGTCCCGAGGACTCCGGGGATCAGGGACTCATTTTTCAGATCACAGCATTTCAGGAAGACTTTTACCTACACCTGACGCCGGATGCTCAGTTCTTGGCGCCCGCCTTCGCCACTGAGCATCTGGGCGTCCCCCTCCAGGGGTTCACCGGGGGCTCTTCAGACCTGCGACGCTGCTTCTACTCTGGGGACGTGAACGCCGAGCCGGACTCGTTCGCAGCTGTGAGCTTGTGCGGGGGGCTCCGCGGAGCCTTTGGCTATCGAGGCGCCGAGTATGTCATCAGCCCGTTGCCCAACGCCAGCGCGCCGGCCGCGCAGCGCAACAGCCAGGGCGCACACCTTCTCCAGCGCCGCGGTGTTCCGGGCGGGCCTTCCGGAGACCCCACCTCTCGCTGCGGGGTGGCCTCGGGCTGGAACCCCGCCATCCTGCGGGCCCTGGACCCTTACAGGCCGCGGCGGGCGGGCTTGGGGGAGAGTCGCAGCCGGCGCAGGTCCGGGCGCGCCAAGCGTTTCGTGTCTATCCCGCGGTACGTGGAGACGCTGGTGGTCGCGGACGAGTCAATGGTCAAGTTCCACGGCGCGGACCTGGAGCATTATCTGCTGACGTTGCTGGCAACGGCGGCGCGACTCTACCGCCATCCCAGCATCCTCAACCCCATCAACATCGTTGTGGTCAAGGTGCTGCTTCTTAGAGATCGTGACTCCGGGCCCAAGGTCACCGGCAACGCGGCCCTGACCCTGCGCAACTTCTGTGCCTGGCAGAAGAAGCTGAACAAAGTGAGTGACAAGCACCCCGAGTACTGGGACACCGCCATCCTCTTCACCAGGCAGGTGAGTTGATCTGCTGTCATTTTGCACCCATAGAGTCCCGTTCTTTAGGGTCACCTGCCCTAGCGCTCCAAATCCCCTTTGTATCGTGCAATGCCTCCGAGTTTAAACTTCGTTAACTTCTTCCGACTCCAGCTGTAGTTCTCTGGAGAGCCCTCTCGGCGGCTCACGTGCATCTGGGCCATTGGAGGAGAGCCTGCGCTTTCCGAAGGTGTTGGCCTGGCGCGGCCAATCAGCGCCTCCTGGATCAGGCGCCGAGGGGCCGGAACCCAGGAAGTTGCCGCCCCGGAGCCGCAGTTTGTGTCCAAGACCGATAGGAGACGCTATGAGGATGGTGTTGGATTGGGCGGGAACGGCCCGCCCCTATTGTATGGGCGGCTGAGACTTCTCGGACACCTCCTGAGGTCTCCTTTCAAGGGTTGTAGAACTGAAGGTGATCCAAGGTCAGCGCCTGCTACATTTCTCTCGGGTAACATGTTGTCCCCTCTCTGTACTGGGCCTGGAAAGCCTGGATTTGGGTGGAGGGAATCATTGAGAGATTTTGTGAGTTGCAGTGACAGGCCAGACTCAAGTCCTGCGAGCATCCCTCCTTCACTGCCGCTTCTCCTACAGCCTTCTCTGCTGGCATGGTCCAAGAGGCTTCTAGACCATTCTGAGCAGGCAGTGTAGTT